>NC_138185.1:137415512-138008012 GCF_964194105.1 Spermophilus citellus
AAAATTAGTGTCATTAAGCTCTGGGAACACTGGGGCTCAGTGGAGGCCAATTCTGGGTGTTGGCAGTGCATTCCCTTAGTGGTTGGCACCTGGCCCTGCAGGCCTGAATGAACTGCCCGCCCAGCGGTATTCCTGTCTCTTGCCGGCATGCACAGTGGGGATGCAGCTGCAGGTCCACATCTGTCTGACTGTTGGCCCAAGTGTTGGGACAAAGGGTTGGCTTCATCTCTCAGCAAGACTGGCCAGGATGGTAATGAGATTGTCCAGCCCCAGCAAATAGCCGTCCTCACGGTTGCCCTCTTCCCAGGGCCGCCGGTGGTCCAGGATCTGACCATCGGGAAGGGGTGTGGTCTTGCCAAAGTCGATGAGCCACACGCCGGCTCGATGGCAATGATCATGCACAAACAGGAGCGAGCTGCCAATCACCTGCCAAGCCCCAACAGTCAGGCCTTTTCCTGAAGAAGTCCCACAACTCTTTTCCCACTCTAACCACCATAGACCCAGCACCTGAGCACACTAGCCTCTTACCTCATGCCTCCTAAAGAACTCAGAGACCTCCAGGGTATCTCGGATCTGCTGCAGACGGTTCAGATACATCCTCTGGAGAGGGTAGAGTAGGCAAATTAATTTTACAAGCTAAGGAAGTCCTGCTAACATTAGGAGCCATGATGCATTTTCAGCTTGGCAAATATGGTTGTGAGACTCCCCTGCATGGCTCGGGAGGGAAGGAAATACAGCAATTACAACAATTAAATAAATGCTACCAGGGGAAGTCACATAGGCAAAGGCACTAGAACAGGTGACCAGGAGGCACCCTTGGTTTCAGATGCTTCAACATATCAGGATTCTGGGATCAGGTTCTCACCAGCACTTCTGCATCGCCTTGTACAAACTCCTCAAAGACGCGAGTCACTTGTTCTCGGCTTCGTGTAGTCTTGAAGTCGGTGCTGCAGGAGCCATCTGCTTTCTGAAGGAGGTGGGCAGGGAGTGTCAGGGGCCCTGACCCGCATGGGGTGGTGGGAAGAGAATCATGCCAGGGCAGCAATACCTCCCAGGACATTAACTTCTAGGGACAGTGAGACCCGCCGCCAGAGGGCGTCGCTCGGTGCTGCTGGTGGAGTGTTCAAAAAAGGGGGAAGAACACCTGCCCGGCCGAAAGGGGCTGGGATGAAACAAGGGCTTTGAGGTGCAAAGCAAAGTGGGCCTGGCCCACCTTGATGCCCTCGATACGGAAGCCAAGCGTGGTACTGGAACTGATGCCTTCCCGCCACTGCATGTAGCGAGGCTTAGTGACAGCCCGTTGTGCGTGCTCCTCCTCAGTGGGTGCTGCAGGATCCACCGCCAGCATCTTCTTGTACATGTCCTTCCGAAGTTTGGGCCGCTCTCTGGCCTTGGTCAGTTCCTCTTCCAGGTACGTCCTGCGGGAGCACAGACAGGAAACAGGATGTGAGGTGCGGGCACCAGGACCCCAATCTAGTACTTGCCTTGGGAACTGAATTGAGCGATTGTCCCAGCCCACGTTGGTTCCTCTTGGCCCAGCAGGGCATGCAAACCTGACACCCATCTTGCAGTCAAGCACGCAGGGTCCGTCGAAGCCATCAAGCAGGTCCTGCAATTGCAAGTAGCTTTCGCCGTCGCGCTCCACAACGCCATGGAAGGCGGGCACACAGCTACGCAGCGCATCAGCCATCAGCCGCGCCAGGCAATAGCGCTCAGGCTCAGAGCTGCGCTTCAGGATCAGTCCACTAGTGCCGGCAGCCTTGAAACTCCCTGCGGAGGGGCACCAGTTAGTGCTACTCAGTCCCTTCCAGTCTCAGTAACCCTCCCCACGCACTGGTATCGGCAGTGATTCTCACTTACCTGTGTGTCCCGCCAGCTGCACCCAGGCATAGCGCTTCTTGAAAGGGCTCATGACTGGCAGATTCACCATGGTCCGGATCTTTTGCCAGTGGCTTTTCTGAAAGCAACACGGGCCCAGTCTGCAAACTGGTGTCTCAGTAATGCATAAATGTTTTCCACTGGAATAGGGCCTTGTCCTGACCCTAACACAGTGGAAGCAGCTGGGGTCACACAATTTCATTTACTCATCCATTCATTCAGGGAGTTTATTGTGGGGCAATGTGGTGGGCACTGAGGCAGACATAGAGAACCTGATTTCAGTTTCTCCAATAAGCTGAAAAGAGCCCTGGACCTAATGTCAGAAAGCTCAAGTTTATGCCTGAGCTCTACCACTCAGAAGTTACTTTGGGTGGGTTACTAAATTGCACTATCAAGGTTTTTCAACTTTTGTGAGCATGGGAACAACCTGATGATCACCCTTGTTACAGATTTGAGGCTCTAATGAGTCTACTGCAGGGAAACTCTTGAGTAGGTCTGGGATGTAGCCAAAAATGTGCATTTCTATCAATGCTTCAGAAGATTCTAGGGCCTGAAAAACAAGCCTTTGTGCATCAGTCTTTTCATCTATAAATTGGAGAAATAACTACATTTTCTGGGTTGTTGGGAGTAGTAAATGAATCTTGGGTGATAGGCGCTCAGCTCCCTGGGGCATCTCATTCCGTGGTGTGAAGCAGAAGATGGACAAATCTGGATCACCAATTAATTCACTAGGGACCTCAGTTCCTTTCATTTAGGGAACAAACAGAATCAACCTTTTGGGGTCTAGGGCATGTATGCCAGCCTGCCAGGGCCTGAGAAAGTTTTGCATCTCCCCAAGACTCTCGGTTGTCCCTGGATTCCATGCATTCCTCACTTGTTGGCGAAGCCCAAGTCACCCTGGGTTCTGATCTGAACCCAGAAATTTTTTTTTTTTTTTTTTTTTTTAAAGACAGAGAATTTCAATATTTATTTTTCAGTTTTTGGCAGACACAACATCTTTGTTTGTATGTGGTGCTGAGAATCGAACCCGGGCCGCACACATGCCAGGCGAGCGCGCTACCGCTTGAGCCACATCCCCAGCCCCTGAACCCAGAAATTTAAGCCTGAAAATAGGAAGCAAAGCTGAATACTGTCAGACAAAACTGACTGAGAGAAGTAGATTTTGGGGGATGTACCCCTTGCGTTATGAATATTGCTTAGGCCTTCATCCAATCCTGAAAGCAGACAACTGGGACCTTTCTGTTTCTTACCTCGGACTCAGTAGTCCTATGTCTGCTCTCTGAAGTGCACAGGTTTGCTTATCTGTGTCTATTGCCTTCTCACAGGGATGCCTGCCATTTAAAGGAGTTACACGTGTATGTTCCCATAGGACTGGAACCCAGTCCTATGCCAAGAGGAAATTCTAAGAGGGAAAAGGAGAACAAAGGAGGTGGCCTAAGTAGTGAAAGGCTGCTAATCATAAAGCCTTTCACATGGGGAGTTGGTGACAAAGCCCTGGGTGGGGAGTGAACAGTGGGTTCCAGTTCTGACTTTGTCACTTTTTAGCTGAATGAAGCCACACAAGTTATATGTATAGGTCTGTGTTCTCTAGGTTGACATAGTGACTGCCCTAACATGAGCCCCCATTTACTAACTGCTGACTGCTTGCCAGGCACTTTCTCATCTTCCCTTAGACAGTGTTGCTCTCGCTTTCCTACTAAAGTCCCTACGTGGCACAGTAGGGCGTAATCACATGTCCAATCCCTGGGGAACTGGGGGTGTAGCCAGAAGCAGCCCACTAGAAGCATGACATCTCTTTCAAAACTCCCTTTTAAAATCTTTAAATACATACAAGGCTTGCATTTTCCTGCATAATAAATCCAAGTTTTATTATAAAACTCCCCACCTCCAAATCCTTAAGTAAAATTCCAGGAAGATTATTTATGTACCATATATATTCAGCAGCATTGTTTCAGATCCCCTTCTCTCACATTCCATTTGGGAATCTTGATGATGATAATCCCCAGGCACAGCAAATGCATGAGTTGATATTATTAGTCCCGTTTTGCAGAAGAAAATCAAGGCTTATAGGAGTTAATTTTGTGTGTGTGTGCTGCTGGGGATTGAACCTAGGGCCTTGGGGATACTAGACAAGTGCTTTACCACTAAGCTATATCACCAGCTTTCAGAGAACTTAGCAACCCCTTATTCCTTGGCCCTAAATCCCCATTTTTGGTTGAAGCTGTCTACTTGTCCACCTCCCTCCCCTGATCCAGTTTCTCCAGAAGGTTTCAAAGTTTATACTATCGTCCTCTCTCCCTTTATGGAGTCAAAATGGGGTACCACATGAGAGAGATTTGTACAAGGTAAAATGATTAGCAGCTTTAAGGAGCTAGGAGGGTTTTGATCTCTGAGGGAACACTGAGATTAGCCTGGGGACTTCTCCCTACTGGCTAGACACCTTTGCTTTCATGTAAAGTCATGGTTTTAACAATGGGAACTTCAGGCAGTTTTAGGGGCCTGTCAGCAAAACTTGGGGAATAGTAGGACCAGAATGAATTTAGCAATAGCATAACAACTAGTTCTATAGCTACCCTAGTAAAAGGGGAAAGCAGCTTGGGTTAGTTCTCCAAAGCCTTCTTGGATACATTCATTTGTGAATGTATTATACTTCATGGGGGACTTATCTCCCTAAGATAGAAGATGGCAGTTACCTCCCTAAGATAGAAGATTCCTTCTGGGGTCATGTGGAAGGAAGCATTGAGGGGTCTGGAAGGTGGAAGGTAGGCCTGGGTGAAGAGGGTTTGATATGGTATACTTCAACTTGGTTCATGTGTGATAACAGCATCAAATTGCTCCCAAGTTGAGGTGAAATGAAACCATTACCTACTCTTCTACCCTGGTTTTGTGAGTCTCACATGAGCCAAGAGCAGCAGTCACTATGACTGGTTCTAGCTATGTAGGAAACAAAGGGCTTCCATACCCATTATTTCAGGTGAACCCTCCTGAGGTTTCTTTGACAGGATTTATCTCCCTTGCCAGTAACAGATATGGTCAAGCGTGGAAAGAGTTGATGCAAATATCATGAACCCCAACTGGCTACCATCTTCTATCTTAGGGATCCCCCATGAAACATAATACATTCACAAATGAATGTATCCAAGAAGGCTTTGGAGAATCATTCTTCAGTGGGTGGTTAGGTTGGTAAGTGGGTGGGAATTTTGGCTCATGAACAACGGCAGGGAAGATATTTTTGAACAGGTAAGACTTTCATTATATGGGCATCAGAAAGCAGATTTTTAATGTTACAGAGTGAAATCTAGCTGCCAAGGAGGCCAAAACCCCATCCTTTGGCCCAGCCTTTCCTCCATGGAGATGCCCTTGGAAACCTACACACAGCCAGAAACTACCTGGGTATCTGGGGGCAATAATCAGAGGAGCTGACTGTGTGAGACACTCCTTGATGAAGTCATAAGAGGCCCCCTGGTAATCCCCACTGCTAGGGCTGAACAAGGAATATGTGCTACTGGGCTGAGCTTAGCTGGATACTAGCACCGGACCCTCTCTAATCTAAACTCTATTTGGAAGCCTTGAAGACACTTGTTCCTCATATCACCCCAGACTCTCAGCCTATCTCCTACCAAAACAGATCATTTGCTGTCTTCACTTTTGTTCTGGGCTCCAGTCAGTCATACAGCTCTCTGCCAGCCCAACACCCTCCCCATGTTCCAATTGTCCTATCAAACTAGCACTCCCTGTGGTGGTGGTAGGGAGAGCAATCAGTTTAAATTTATAGAATGATTTGCACTAAGGTATAAATTGACCCACGACTTCACCTTCCCATGGGCATTTGCTTTTTAAAAAAGAAGTCTGTTAACCTAAATTCTACTCTATAATTAGTGGAAAGTGATGTGTGGGGGTTCTCAGTCCAGAAGGGGACAGCATCCAGGTCTCCTTACCTAGCCTGGAGTACCGAGAGAAGAAAAACAGATGAACAAGAGCCAAACACCCTCTGTTCTGCTAGAACTACCCTTCACAATTGTTTGAGGAGGCAGGTGTAAGAATATCATGACAACTACCCTTGGGGAAAGGCCTCCAACTACTCTTCTTGGCATGTCTGGATTTCACTGACCCTGACTCTTCCCTCTACCAGAGGAAAGGCCATCAAAGAAAGAGAGGCTGCCCATTTCCAAATATCCTGCTCTAGACAGGCTTTACAGGATGCTTGGAGGTCTAGAGGAAGGTTGCATGCACCAGAATAAAGCAGGCAGAATCTCCCCTGACCTTGGTCAGCTCAGGCTACAATGTAAGGGGCTGGCCATCTGAGAGTCCTAGAGTGGGGCCACAGTATCCTTTCCTTGGGTGCATCCTTCACAGTCAGCCTGAGGGTTCTGCTTCCTGCCAGGGGAAGCCCTAAAAGTGGCCTGGGCGGGTGTGCTGTGCAGACTGCGGGACCCGCGGTGCGAGGCAAAGTCCGTTCAGGGCTCTTCCACGCGGACGCAGGCAACCTCTGTCAACAGCCCCTGGCTTATCTGCTCTGTGGTGGCTGTTTGCCTTCAGGGAGGCCCTGCCGGGCTGGGGGTTGGGAAGGCCTGGAAGACGCAGCCTTGGAACTAGAAGGGCCCTCAACGGCCATCTGCAACAGCTCCTGGCGTCGGGAGAAGCAGAGACACGGGGTGGGAGAGGTCGACCTGAGGTTGGTTTTCCAACTCTTGACCCAGCCGAGGCTGCCTACAAACTGCATGCAGGCTTGGGCTGTGGTACCTCTTCCAGGCAATACTGCCGCCACCCCCCCACCCCCAGCCGCAGCTTGGCTGGATCCCATGGGCGGAAGAGGCTAATGGGGTGTGCCTTGCGCCCCCACTGGTCGCGCCCTTTCTCCTTGAGTCCGCCTCTCAGGTGTCAGAGATTTGAGCGGGGGAGTAGCCTACCTACTGCTCAGGTTGAGGAGGGGTGGGAGGGGTCCGGTCGTTCTTCTATATTCCACTGTCTTGGAAACACATAGGCCAGTGTTGGCTCAGGATCCATCATTGGTCAGGGGGGTAAGCTTACCCGCCGAGGAAGAAGGATGAGACAGGCTCGTGACTGAGCCCCCGCGCCTACACCTGACAGCGGAGGGGTGTTCCTTCTGTGAGTTTTTTTTTTTTTTTGGTGTGTGTGTGTGTGTGTGTGTGTGTGTGTGTGTGTCTTACAAACCCCACCGCTCTCCGAGGTTCTCTGAGTCACGGAACCATTGAAAGTTGTTATATGGTCGGTCTCCCCCACCTGGTCCAATCCGTGTGTAGTGGAGCTCTGGTCCAAAAGGACCGGGCCGTGTCCCAGCACTCTTCCCGCAGCGTCCAGGCAACCCCAGCGTGCGTCCGCGGCTTTCACCCCTAGTCGTCAGGACCTGGTGTTTTGGACAGGCTTGGAGACACTGGGGCGCCCCTCGCTTCTGCCTCAGCTCCCGGGATACTTGCGTAATGTGGATCTAGAACAATTCCACACTGACTGCGTGCAGTTAAAGAATCTGGTCTTGGTCAAAACCAGGGCGACAAGGCAGCTATCCCAGGAGGCACACATCCCTAAGGAGCGGACACCAGGAATGACTTCACCGCACTCTGGCCTGTTATCCGAGGGCCAAATTTGGTTCCAAAATATCCAGACTATCCAGAGGCAGTGACTACAGATACTGCTCCTGTCCCCTTTCAGCCTCAGTTTACCTTCTCCTGTGCCACGTGCAGGAGCTGTAAACCGAAGACATTGGGGTGCGCACCAGGTGGGCTGCATTCCGCTCCCTGCCAGAGCTCCAGCCCTGCGCATTCCTTTCCTGCGTCCACGCCTCGTGCGGGCGCCGGGAGCAGACGGCAGCGGCTCCGGAGCAGAGCCTGGAGCGCCGTTCCACTCCCACTCAGGAGAGGGAAACCGTGGCAACGGCGGGGGTGGGGCCGCGGCACCGAGAGGGGGCGGGGAGAGAGGGAAGCGTTCATTTGTCCCCCTAATTCCGAGGGTTCAGGAGGCAAGACTAAGGCTCCTTTGATCCCCCAGTGCTACCTCTCTGCCACCAAGGTATGAGCCCTCACCTCGCCCGTTCTCCACAGCAGGTCGCGTACTCCTCATCCCACTTAGACGCCCCAGGGCCCGGCTGGGACCAGTCTGCGGAGTGGAGGTGAAAACTACCAAGGCGAGAGGTCCGCCTGGCTCCTCCCTCCGGCCCCCATGTTCCTCCTTAATAGTGTGAATTGGACCCTCAACCCAGGAACCGTGGGACAGAAGTTGGTCGTACAAGAGCTCAAAGCTGAGTCCCCAAAGCGCAGCCCGGGTGCCCGGCGCTGGCCCCGCCCCCGCGGCCCGTACCTGAACCACCTCCTCGCCTGTTTCCAGCTGCACGTTGCCGCGGCTCCGGCTCTCGCTGTCGCTCAGCAGGTCGTCCTCCGAGTCCTCAAGCAGCGACGAGGAGCCGGTGGAGGAAAGTGACGAGGTGGAAAGGCGCCGTGGCTGTTGCAGGTGCGAGCCCACTGCCGGGAGCCAGTCACCCTCCGGCTCCGGCGGTCCAGGGCTGGTCGGGGGTAGGTCCGGTTCCTCGGCTGTCACGGTCAGCTGCGGGATCACCGGGGCTGGGGGAGCCCGCGGAAGCCCGTTTGGAACCTGTCCCCCACGCCGCTTGGCCCCACGGGCCCGGGGTTCCCCGGCAGCGGCGGCGGCAGCAACCGCGGCGCAGCGCGCCTCGAAGAGCAGGCGCAGCTCTCCGACACTCCGGCGCGGGGCCCGCTCCAGCCCGGGACTGCAGGACCCGGCGCTCCCCGATCGCGCCATGCCCGTCGGGCCTCCGGGAAGGGTCATTTCCCCGCACTGGAGCAGCAACTGAGCCCACCAGCCCGCGGCGCGGCGGGGACTGAAGACGCTCAGCGCCTCCGGCTTGAGACTGCCCCGGGGCGGAGCCTGAGCCGCACCAGTTTGGGCCCCGCCTCGGCCGCGCCCCCCCGCCCACTCCTTTCACTTTCAGAGAAAGCGCGGGCCTCCCTGGACCCTTGCGTGGCTGGGAAGGCTTTGGGTTACCCCTCCCGGTAGCAAGGAATCCCTAACACTGTCGGCACAAAACTCGGGCGTGGCCCAGGCGGCCTCTCGACCCGCCCTCGAGGTGGCGGGAGGGGCCGCTCCACTTCTGGGCCTTACTGTCTTTCTCGGATTTGGAACTGGGAAAAATTCCTCCAGTCGACTCCGAGGACCCTGACCCCACCAGGAAGGAACTGCTCCAGCTCTCACCCAGTTCCTCTGACTCCTTTCCTTATTCATCCAAGGCAAAGTTTTCCAAGTCTCTGAGGCTTTTCTCCAGCCAGGGCCCTAAGCACAGAGTTCAAGGCCATCAGCTTCCCAAAGAATCCCCACCCCAGGGCGTAAGCCCAGTTCGAGACTCTGTCACGGGGTCCAATTGAGGCTGCTCTCCAACCCCCATCCTATGAAGCTCCCCACTTCCTGGCGGGCAGAGGACAAGGTCGGGAGGCGGAGCCTGGATTTCTCCAAGTGTCCCAGTCTAGTCCTGGGCTTCCTTCCCTCCCTACACACACACACACCCTCTGGCAGTGCAGAACCCTTCCTCCTCCTCCTCCTCCTCCTCCTCCTCCTCCTCCTCCTCCTCCTCTCCCCTCCCCTTCTCCCTCTCCCTTTGGAGCTCTGGGGCTTGGTGTCTACTGTGTGACTTTAAGCAAGTCATTTCACCTCTGCTGATTCTCCTTTGCATGGTTACTGTCCACTTTACAAAGTTACTATGAGAATAAAATAAGATTAAATGTAGGCTAAAAAAAAATGTGGGCTGAAAATATATAGCTCACCAGTAATTTGCCTAGCATACACAAGGCCCTGGATTCAATCCCCAGCACTGAAAACAACAGCAGCAGCAGCAACAATAAAATAGGTATGAAATCTAAAACGAGATGCTTTTTAGTGTGGTGCTAGATGGAATTTTAGGCAGTTGTTCAACACTTGAGTTCATTTCCTCACTTTTAATTGTAGGAAAACCTCACCGACCTGAGTTGGGGCTGGACTACTTGGAAGAGAGTGCTGATACTGAAATTTCAGACATTGCAAAGCACGGATTAGTGTCATTAGTGCTGTTTAGGTCTTTGGCTTCCTTACATGTTGGTGGTCAACTTAACTGAACTGCAAGGCTGCTTTGAGATGCCAGTATTTTCTGCTTTTCCCCAAATGCCTGAGGATCCCCCATCAGGCACCTATAGCCCTGGATTGTTGAGGTCCTGAGGAGAGGCAATTCCTAGAAGGATTGCCTCCAAGGCTTACTAAAGCCACAGGAGGATTTGCCTTCCTGTTTTGTTTTGTTTTTTGGTACTGGTTATTGAACCCAGAGGTGCTTTACCACTGAGCCACATCTCAAGTTCCTTTTTGTTTTTTATTTTGAGACAGGGTTCCACTAAGTCGCTGAGAGTCTCGCTAAATTGCCGAGGCTGGTCTTCAATTTGCTATCCTCCTATCTCAGGCTCCTAACCCATTGGGATTACAAGTGTGCACCACCGCTTGCCTTCTCTTTTCTCTCTTCAGCCAGGACTCAAAATGGTTCAAGAATAGGGAAAATAAGGGTTCAGAGGGAGAATGGGAAACTTCAGCAAAGAAGAAAGAAGATGCTGGGGAACTGAAAAATGAAGCAAAATGTTGGGAAAAAAGATGTGGGAAAAAAGAGTGGGAAGGAGAAATGGAATGAAGGAATGAGAGAAAAAAAGGAAATACAGATATTTGAACAACTGATTGCTCTGTGAAATCACATGGATAGCTTCTCTGGGACATGGAGGTCTGAAGGAGCCTGGGTGTGTATTCAAGGGATATACTCAATAGCTTGAAGGCCTGGAAACACCCATGTTCTAACCCTCACTTCTCTCCTTCCTCAGGAACTATGCTACTCTGTAGCAGGAGGTGGGAAGGAGCTGTACTCAGAGGGTGGGCTTGGGGGGCAAACCCAGGACCTGCCAGAGTTGGCAAGGGAGGAAGAAAAACGAGGAAAGGAAACATGTACTACATACCTATGGACCAGGCCATGTATGGGTAACGCTGGAGGTAAAAGTAGGAGGAGTTCTAGGTCTCTGACCCAACTGCTAAGAGAAAATACAGGGGCACAATTCCTTTTCTTCTTGTATTAGGCACTTGCCCAAGTCTTAGATCTACCACACTAAAAACCCCCAAATTACTCTTTTTTATTTCTTAAAAATTATAAATATTGTCCTTTAAAAGACAATATCAAGCCAGTACAGTAGCACACGCCTGTAATTCCAACAGGAGACTGAGGCAGGAGGATTGCGAGTTCAAAACCAGCCTCAGCAAAAGTGAGGGACCCAAAAAAGAGAGAGACCCTCTCTCTAAATAAAATACAAAATAGGGCTGAGGATTTGGCTCGGTGGTTGAGTGCTCCTGGGTTCAATTCCCAGTACAAAAAAAAAATATATATATATATATATATATCAATAAAGTAATAATATATATATATATATAAAGTACAAATATATATATATAAAGTATAATATATATATATCAATAAAGTAAAAAAGGTTAATCCACAGAATGTGAGAAAATATGTCCAAATCATATATTTGATAAAGAATTGAGACCCGGGGGCTGGGGATATAGCTCAGTTGGTAGAGTGCTTGCCTTGCATGCACAATGCCCTGGGGTTCAATCCCCAGTACCATCAAAAAAAAAAAAAAAAAGAATTGAGACCCATAATGTATAGAGTACTCTTTTTTTAAAAATATTTCCCATTTCCCTGAGAAATGACATTTTTATTTTATTTTTTCTAAGAGAGAGAGAGAGAGAGAGAGAATTTTAATATTTATTTTTTTTTTAGTTTTCGGCGGAGACACATCTTTGTTTGTATGCGGTGCTGAGGATCGAACCCGGGCCGCACGCATGCCAGACGAGCGAGCTACCGCTTGAGCCACATCCCCTGCCCTAGAGTACTCTTAAAATCAACAACAAAACAACTTGATTAAGAAATGGGAAAATTTTTTCTTTTTTTTTTAATCCAAAAATCACTCTTTGCTGTGCCTGCCCAGGTGTCCCTCACTGGACAGGTAGGGTCACACTGAGAAACAGGTAAACTGAGAATTAATCCAGTAGATTTTTAAAGCAGAAATCAGCCTTAGACGCATGTGTCCTCACATTATAGAATATAACAAAGGTGAAGTGATACAGTCAGGAATGTTAGGGTGCTTGCGCAAGGCCAAAGCTCCTTGGTGGAAAAGTCAGTATTTTCTTATAAGGACCCCCTGACTTTCATTCCTGTGCTATGCTATTTTTTGTCTTAGTTTGGTACTGGGACTCAGTGGTATTTTACCCCTGAGATACATCCCCAGCCCTTGTTTTATCTTTTATTTTGAGACAGGGTCTCACTAAATTGCCCAGGCTGGCCTGGAACTTTCAACACTGCCTTAGCCTCTGGAGTAGCTAAGATTACAAGTGTACAGGACCATAGCCAGCTACTATCCAGCTACTATCCCCATTAAAAAAAAAAAAATATATATATATATATATATATATATATATATATATATATATATATATATTGTAGTTGTAGATGGACAGCATGCCTTTATTTTGTTTATTTTTATGTGGTGCTGAGGATCAAACCCTGTGCCTCACATGTTGGAGGCCAGCAGTCTGCCACTGCCCTACTTCACCCACTTTGATGCTGAATAGAAGGGATGTGGAGAAAATCAGACTGATTCAATAGATAGGTAGAGACAATGGCTAGCATTGAAAAAAAAAAATAAGAGCAGGGGTGGGGGGGCTGGGGATGTGGTTCAAGCGGTAGCGCGCTCGTCTGGCATGCGTGCAGCCCGGGTTCGATCCTCAGCACCACATATAAAATAAAGATGTTGTGTCCGCCAAAAAATAAATATTAAAACTCTCTCTCGTTAAAAAAAAATTAAAAAAAAAAAAAGAGCAGGGGTGGGGTGAGCTGGGGCATAAGAGAATGTGTCAAAATTTTGGTGCTTATCAGTTGGCTGTTTTTATTTATTTATTTTTATTTTTTTTAAAATGCTTTGACCTCCCATTAGCTTTTTTATTTTTTTTTCTAAAGAGAGAGTGAGAGGAGGGGAGGGGAGGGGGGATAGTAGGGGATAGGAAAGGTAGCAGAATACAACAATTACCAATAGGACATTATGTAAAAATGTGGAGGTGTAACCGATGTGACTCTGCAAGCTGCATTTGGGGTAAAATTGGGGGTTCATAACCCACTTCAGTCCAATGTATGAAGTGGGTTATGTCAAGAGCTTTGTAATGTTGTGAACAACCAATAAAAAAAAAAAAAAAACATTTCAAAAAAAAAAAAAGAGAGTGAGAGAGGAGAGAGAGAGAGAATTTTTTTTTAATATTTATTTTTTAGTTCTTGGCGGACACAATATCTTTGTTGGTATGTGGTGCTGAGGATCGAACCCGGGCCGCACGCTACCGCTTGAGCCACATCCCCAGCCCAGTTGGCTGTTTTTAAATAGGTCATGAGAATTACTGTCTTGACCACAGGCCAGCTCCATGACCTGTCTTCTGGTGGCATCTCAGTTGGGAGATCCTCCTCCACCTTAGAGGTTTGCTTTTTCAGATGCCTGAGTCCTCACTCCTCTCTCTCTGGTGGCTTCAGGATTCCCAGGTCCTAAGGGCTGCATTCCTCCTGGAGAGAAAAAAACCCTAGGGCATGAAAGCTGAGAAAGAGGAGGTCCTGGGAAATGAGACTACAATGTGAGAAGTTTTGGGGTGGGGGTCTTCCTAATATATCTCTGCTCTACCTCTACCCCATTCCCAGGGCAACACCAGTGGTTCCAGGGTCAGGAGCAAAACCACTACTCAACACATCCTGCCAAGCAAATCACCAGTTTCTGCTTCCTAAGACTGAAAATGGGTCTCTCACCTGGGGAGAGAAAGGGAGACACAGCCTCTGACCTGTGCTGTGGAATGGAGGAGGCATCTGTTGCTTTGAGACTTGAATACTTTTCTCTAAGGAAGCAGAACTCTGTGGTGAAGAAGAGTAGAGGGGTTGGACTGTCATGATAGTCTGAATCAGGGGGTACAGGGTCTCATTGTAGTAGCAACCAGTCATGCTCTGTGGGACTTGGTATCTTTCCAAGAAACTTTCTGAACCCAAGATTCCAATATTCTATGGTTATACTTGTGATTCATGCATTTATTCACAGCAAACAAACTTCCATTGAGAAGCTGCTGTGAACCAGATATTGTGCTAGGTGCATAAGATATAGAAATAAATAAACCCTTACTGGGAGTGATGACTTTTTTTTTATTATTCTTTAAGAGGGGGTGGGGGAGAGAGAGAGAGAGAGAGAGAGAGAGAGAGAGAGAGAGAGAGAGAGAGAGAGAGAGAGAATTTTTTAATATTTATCTTTCAGTTCTTGGGCGGACACAACATCTTTGTTTGTATGTGGTGCTGAGAATCGAACCCGGGTCGCACGCATGCCAGGCGAGCGCGCTACCACTTGAGCCACATCCCCAGCCCCAAGTGATGACTTTTTTATTTTGCATTGTTTTATAGAAGAAGGATCCAACTAGAAAACAGTTTCCACTGGCCATCTTTAAATTTTGTCCCAGTGGATTGTCAGGGAGGCCCTGGGAATTCTTGGTCTCTCAGCTGCTTCATGTATCCAAAATATTTCCCAGGGGCTGGGGTTGTGGTTCAGTGGTAGAGCACTTGCCTAGCATGTGTGAGGCACTGGATTCAATTCTCAGCATCACATATAAATAAATAAAAATAAAGTTCTATCAACAACAACAAATATTTCCCAACTCTGGTCCCTCTGACTTTCCTTCTCTGCCCAGGGCATATTAAAGAGGGGACCGTAAGTCTGGCCAGAGCCAGGGCTCAGTGAAAACTTCAGGATGGGAAAGAACAGGAGACCTCCTTTTTCCTTGAAGAGGATTGAATGGCTGTCTTCCCTTGAAGTGATGTGTCCTCAACTCCAACCCCAAACCCTTTTCCTTGCCTCTGGATTTTGCCTTTTTCCCTGTAAGTTCCCCCACCCCAGTACTGGGGATTAAACCCAGGGGTGCTTTTCTACTTACTGAGATATATCTGCTACATCCCCACTCCCCGTTTTAAAAAATATTTTTAAGTTGTAGATAGACATAATACCTTTATTTATTTTTATGTAGTGCTGAAGATTGAACCCAGTGCCTCACACGTGCAAGGTGTGCGCTGGACCACTGAGCCACAACACCAGCCCCTCCCCAGCACTTTTTTGAGATAGGGTTTTGCTAAGTTGCTTAGGACCTCCCTTAGTTGCTGAGGCTAGCAATGAACTTGGGATCCTCCTGCCTCAGCATCCCAAATTTCTGGGATTATAAGCATGGGTCCCCATGCTCTCCTCTAGTGCAATCTTTTATTCTATAATTGATAGACTAAACTTGGTGGGCATACTCTAGGGTGGAAGCAAGGGCAGTTTAGCAGGGTTCTGGATCTAGTAGTATTATCTGACCCTCTACAATCTGTCATTCTTGTCTAAAATGAACAAATTATGTGACTGTTCCTGTGTATACACAATAAGAACATAGTTTCTCAGGTGGGCACGGTGGTGCATGCCTAATACCAACTACTCCAGAGGATGAGGCAGGAGGATCAAAGTTTGAGGCCAGCCTCAGCAGTTTAAGGAGGCCTAATGCATTTTAATGAGACCCTGTCTCAAAAAAAAAAAAAAAAAAAAGGGCTGGGGATGTTGCTCAGTGGTAAAGTGCCTCTGGGTTCAAACCCTAGTACCTAAACAAATCCCACAGTCTCTCCTGAGGCCTTTTTTTCTCTTTATTCTTTCTTTTGGGACCGGGGATTGAACTCAGGGGACACTAGACCACTGAACCCATCCTCAGCCCTATTTTGTATTTTATTGACAGACTGGGTCTTACTGACTTGCTTTGCATTTCGCTTTTACTGAGGCTGGCTTTGAACTCGCGATCCTCCTGCCTCAGCTTCCCAAACCGCTGAGATTACAGGTGCAGGGCTCTCCTGATGTATTTTTTTTTTTTTAAGAGAGAGGGAGAGAGGGGAGAGGGAGGGAGGGAGGGAGGGAGAGAGAGAGAGAGAGAATTTTTAATATTTATTTTTTAGTTCTTAGCAGACACAACATCTTTGTTGGCATGTGGTGCTGAGGATCGAACCCGGGCCGCACGCATGCGAGGCGAGCGCGCTACCGCTTGAGCCACATCCCCAGCCCCTCCTGATGTATTTTTGAAACAAGGTTTTCCATCTCTCCAAGAGCCCGTGTTCCTGTGGGTCTCCTCTTCGTTTCTCCAGGAGTTAAACCTCAGAATTTCCCAGTGGTGATGTGGAGGCAGAAGGGACTGTGAGGGTCTGAGGTCAGGTACTCTGTGTGAAGCTAGTGATGTAAGAAAACCTGGGGGTGCAGTGGTCTCCTTCCCTCACGCCCTCACCAGAGAACTTCCCAGCTTCTCCTAGTGGTGGGGGTGGAGGGCACAGCTCTCAATTCCATTGGAGATCTCTGTACCCGCGGGCATGACATCCATACAGGGTGCCTGGTGACCGAGTCCACAGAGTATCAGAGGAAGGGCAGAACCAGAAGAAACCGGGAAGCTGCCCTCTGGCACCGGGTCTTGGAGGTTCGTGTCCACTGTGTCACGGAGTTGGCCTCCAGGGTAGCTGGAACTACTCACCTCAAGCGCGCGGGAGAGCGGATGCCCGGCTCTCAACTTTGAGAAAGGGCCGGGATGCGCCTAGCACGAGCCGTCCACACAACGGCTCCTGCCGAGTTGCAGCACGCCGGGCAGTGCGCTTCCACCCGGATTCCTAGGCTGCCGGGCCGGGAGGGGGACGAAGAAAAGTCTAGGCCTGGGGTCCGTAGGAGCCCGTCGGGGACTCCGCACACCCAACAGGGATGAATGGGCGCCTCTGTCGTTGTCTTTTCTCAAATCCAAGGAAAGGAAGCTAGGCTTCTGCTGCTGGTGGCATTCACCCCGCCAGGTCTCATCCCTCGGTGCGTGGGTTGTGCGAGGTGCAAGGGGTCTGGAGACCGCATAGGAAGAATGGAGCAGAGTCAAATCCTCCAGAATGTAGTGGCCCTGGCAGAATGTCTACTTGGTGCCTCCCACTCCTTCTCTCCAGCCGCTTCCCGCTTGGTGCCTGGGATGGGAAGAGAGGTGTCGTGGAGACAAGAGGCTCCCAGGCTGGGGCTGAAAAGTCACAAATAACTGTACAGCGTAGTAAGTTCTGCGCGAGGGGAAGCCACCCGGAGGTGCACCGAGACCTGAGTGGGTGGGGGCATTCAAAGAAGGCTTACCAGAGGAGGAGTCCTCTGTGGGCTGGGTGCTAGAGTAGGAGGAAGAATTGCTAGGGAAAATGGATGGAGTGGGGCGCGGTGGCTCCCTCCTGTAATCCTAGCCACTCAGGAAGCTGAGGCAGAATTGCGAGTTCCAGGCCAGCCTCAGCAATTTAGCGAGTCTCTGTGCAACTTAGTGAGACCCTGTCTCAAAATAAAAAAATAAAAAGGCTGGGGATGTACCTCAGTGGTAAAACGCCTCTGGGTTAACTCTCCAATACTCTGCCCCCCCCCAAAAAAAAAAAAATCAACGGAGATAAACCCGCACATTCCAGGCTTGGTGAATGAATGTGGCCGAGCACTATTCGATGTCCGCATGCCCTTAGCAAAACAGGGCCATTCACTGCTACATAAGGGTTGGGGGGAGAATCTGATATTTTGAAGAAGGTATCAAGGGAAGGATCAGAACTTTATTGGACTCATACTTTTCTGGTTTGGGTTTAATTACTTTTGGTAGTAGTGGGGATGTGACTCCTCTTTTAGAGTGTGTGTTGCAGGGCTGGAAGGAATACCTTCAATAACGGCAGGAGGAGCAGTAGACTACTCTGGTAGGTTCCCCACCTGGAGGTGGAGTTTCTTGGTTCCCATGGTGAGAACCTCTGGAAGGCTCTTGCAATCTGTCTCATGCCAAGGATATTCTTCTGCAATTTCTGCCCACCCCTTGAGACCAACTGGCACCCCTAGTCACCATCCCCACTCCTGGGAGCACTGCCAGAGTTAACTCTCCCCTGACCTTCTCTCCTCCAGGACCCAGCATCTTCTGCTTCTTGAATTACTGGGGATAGGAACACATAATATTTAATATCAATCAGAGTTTTTTTTTTTTTTTCTTTTGGTCCTGGGGACAATCCAGGAGCCCTTTACCACTGAGTTAACATCCACAGCCCTTTTTTTGAGATAGGCTCTAAGTTGCATAGAGCTTTACTAAATTGCTGAGGCTGGCCTCAAATTTGCAATTCTTCTGCCTCAGCCTCCCAGATTGTTAAATGCCACTTTTATTTATGTGCCATCGTGTCTGGCTTGGCAGGTTGTTTTTTAGACAAAGAACTTGTGTCTCAGAGCAATTAACTAGCTCAGTCCTATGAACCCTGCATCAATTTGGGGTGCCTTATGGCTCTTGGTGCTCACAGGGCTGGAGCATAGACTGGACCTCTTTGCTGGCTTTACCCTAGCTGCACATAGCTTTAGTAGCTATGCCCTACTGGGGGCCAATAAATTGCATTCGGAGGTTCCCCTCACCATGCACTGGGACTGGCCTGGGCAACCTTACAGAAAAGGCAGACTCTTCTGGGTATGGTGGTGCACATCTGAAATTTCAATAACTTAGGAGGCTAAGGCAAAAGGATTGTAAGCTGGAAGTCAGCCTAGGCAGTTTAGAGAGAAATTGTCTCAAATAAAAAATAAAAAGGGGGCTGGGGATGTGGCTCAAGTGGTAGCGCGCTCGCCTGGCATGCATGCGGCCCGGGTTCAATCCTCAGCACCACATACAGACAAAGATGCTGTGTCTGCCAAATACTGAAAAATAAATATTAAAGTTCTCTCTCTCTCTCCCTCTTTCTCACTCTCTCTCCCTCTTTCTCACTCTCTCTCACTCTTTCTTTAAAAAAAATAAAAAGGGCTAAGGATGTAGCTCAGTGGTAGAGTGTCCTTGGATTCAATACCAATTGCTTAAAAAGAAAAAAAAAAAGGCAGGCTGTGGTGGGTCCTGTTTACAGTTATTCCTTCCAGCCCCCAAACACAGACCAAAGGACCCCCAAGTGGTCCAGGGAATAATGCAACAAACAAATCTAAGCTGAGGCCAGTGGCTTCCTGGCTCCTTAGAGCTGTTAGTCCACAGTCAACCCATGTTTACCTGAGGAATGGTCTCTCTCCTGGAAGCTGGGAGATGTTGATCGCCCTACCACTCCTCTTCCCTTCCTCCACCTGCACTGGAGGTGCTTATTATTTATTTATTTTTGTGGTGCTGGGGATTGAATCCAGGGCCGTATGCATGCAAGGCAAGCACTTTACCAACTGAGCTATATCCCCAGCCCTGGAGGTGCTTATTTTTGTTTTTCAGTGATAGCAAGTGGCTGCCACATAGAACCCAGAACCCTAAGAAGAGCATGTGGAGGACAAGAAGTCTGAATGCACTTAATGGCTAAATCCTGGGGACTACTTCTTCAACATCAGAGGCAGCCTTGGATCTGGTTTCTACCATAGGGAGTTAAAGGTCTGGGATCTTCTTGTTTTCTAGTTAAATATGGCCCAATAGGGGTTTCAGACACAATTTCAGGTAGTGGGAACCCCTTACAAATCTCCTTCCTTGGGTCAGGCCAGAGGATATCAACTGTTTCCTTCATGAACACACTCACAGCCCCTGAAAATACCAAAGGCAGAAAACAGCACAGGAACTGCCTAAGCCAAATGAAATCTGTTAGGGCCAATTCTCACTAGGGTTAGGCATCCTATTAGGTGCCTGTCCCAGTTAACACTGCTGTTTGTTGTTGTTTACCAAGATTAGAAGTAAGCCAGGGAAACTGCAGGCCCTGCTGGGTCTAGGCAACTTGGCCTTCTGGAGAACCAAGCTGCTTAAGTTGTCAACAGCCACTTTCACTTTTGGGGGTGCAGTGCTACGAGAAGGGGAAGAAAAAGAGAAGGAGAGGCTTTTTTAAGAACTTTGAGGTGCCACTTAGGATGCAAGCCTTGGACTAAGTCTGATCCCCTTGTTAAAATGGCATCAAGTTTATTTACAAATATCTGTACAATTGATGACAAGTCAGGACTTCTCAGAAACAAAACAAAGGCAATCTTTTTGAAGGGAAGTTGTAGGCAATACTTTCCCTGCACCTGTCAAAAACAAGACAGACCTATATGCATGAGCTAGGCATATGGACGGACATTGACCTTCTCATTTCCTGGAAGGAACTGAAAAATGTACAAAACAGACTTAGGTGCTGCACTCTTCAACATCAAAACCATGTTGGGGATGGGAGTGGTGGAGGGGGCCACTGAGGCAGTTCCCTAGCATAAGAAATACTGTGACCCATAAAGAAGCCCAGCCGGTGGGACAAAGCCCGTGTCTTAGGCCTGGCCAAGATTGTGACTCAGAGGCTCTGCCTCAGCTGGGACTGCAGCCAAGTCCTCAGTCTTGATCCCAATTATCAGGTAGGCTACTCAGATGGTAGGTTAACTTTCAGTCTTCTTTGGTTTGGATGGCTTTTCTCCCTGCTCTGTGCTTTGGCATCTCCGAATGAAGGTTTCAGCAGCTGCAGGTGGGGAGGTAGTGGCAAAGTGCTACAGTGTGATGCAGTTTTAATAAAAATTTTATTACACAGCCATAATGTAAATCGACACTTCTCCAAATCCAAATGATACTAAATACAGATCTACATGGTGGATCAGAATGACTCCAGCAAATTATATGGATTCTATGATTTTATGTCTTTTAAAACCAGAAAGAAAAAGTCCAAGTTTGACATGATAGGAGAGGTCCCAGCAGCTCCAGGACTCTGCTAGAGTCCAGGCAATGTTTAACAGTCTGTGATTCCACATTTACACAACAGTCTATAAAGAGTTTTGGTCAATGGACTATTCAAGTATATATGATTTTAATGAGTCCATCACCACTCCTTTGCCCAACTGAACTGTCACAGCTACCATATAGCTGTGTTACAGTCATTTACCAATTTTACACAGTCACAATACTTTAAAACCACCCATTGCCGATTTTTTAAAAAATATGTAAACTAAGTTAAAGCAACACTGAGGCTCTACCAAACCCAGAAGAGTTACCAAGTTCATTCTTGCTTCAAAACAACTCTGTGATTTCCCATCATCCCCTTCCTTATATAAAAATTGAGTGAAGAAGTACAGAGTAGAGCTTCTAGATTCCTCTCCCTTTTGTGGAAATCAGCAGCTCTCAGCTGTTTCTTTAGCTTAGTTCTTGGTATATATAGTCAGCTGTACTTTGTTCTGAAAAGATTTGTTAAATGCCACTTTTATTTACACTTGGAGCTTTACACCTGAGAATGATTATCAAGCAGTCAGCTTATCTCTTTTCAAACATTTCATAACGACATACACACCTCTTTGCTGGCTTCACCCTAGCTGCACAACAATATATATGCTTACCATATATATATGTATACACACACACAACTGCACATGCTGGTAACATTTTCAATCTAAATCTTATTGTTTGCTCTCCACATTCATGTTGAATAATTTCTTTTAAAAAACAAAACAAGTGTTATTCTTGCCAAAACATCAAAACAGAGTCACTAGGAAGACACAGGTACACTGGGTGGGAACAAGACACACTCTATGTTCAGCCAAGAAGCTGTAGGCTGTGCCATGGGATGAGCAAGACATTTTTTGCCCTCCTGGTACCTGCCTCAGCTTCTCTCCTGCCTGCCAGGACACAGCCTATAAGGCAAGGAGCTAAACTAGGGAGTTTTCTTGAAGAGGTGATGGAGGAAGAGAGGGTAGGGAAAGTTACACAGCTACAGCAGTCAGGTCTGTTTAATAAGAAGAATCACATTTAATGAGTTTCTTTCTTGCAGTTTCAGATGCTCAAGTACAGCTGAAAAAAATCTGAAACAGCTATAGACCAATGACAGACTGATACAAAGAGTACTGCATTTTTAAAAAATGATAAAAAAAACCCACACTTACATACACACACACACATACACACACTCACACACACACTCTCTCTCTCTCTCTCTCTCTCTCAAATTAGACCCCCCTCCCTCCCCACAAATGTACACTTTTTGGAAACTAAATTGTTTTTGAAAACCCTTCTTCCGCAGAGACGGAAAGAAGAGAAAGATGAGAGTAAGGAGGACTGCAGGTGCCCAATCCCTGCTCCCTCCACAAAGGTCAGGTGCCAAATGTTCAATGGTTGGGTCCAAGGCAGTCTTGGAGAGAAGACTGCCCAGTGCTGCTGCTATCGCCACCAAGGGCTCCAGCAGGAATCCCAGCTCCATGGTAATACTGAATGTGTGTACAGTGGCCAATGAACTGTGCTGGTTAAAAAAAGAAAAAAGAAAAAAAAAAAAAGGCAAACACAAATCTAAAGACATGGAAAAAGCCCAACTGAGCCCAGATCCATAATGGGTGGGGCCCAGGGGTTTGGTGGGAGATGGTGCAGACAAGGGAGGTCTATACAGCAAATGGTTTATATTACAGATGACTGGCAGTTTAGAGTCTCTTCCCAGTTCTACTGCTGCTCCAGCCCAAAGAGGGCAAATCAAAGGAAAAGAGGAAAGGCAGGACACTGATGGGCATGCAGGGTCAGAAGCAGCAGGCTGGATACTCTCATATAAGCCCCCGTCGTTTTTTGTAGTCCTCCAAGTTCAGAGATCTCCTTGGAGCCCCATCCTTGGCTGGAGGAGCCTTGGAGGTGATGGCCAAAGCCTTTGACTCTGTGGGAAAGAACAAATTGGCATGTGAAGTACCTACAAAATCTTTTAGTCTTGTGCTTCATTCCTTCAGATAGCCTTACTGACTGCAGACTGTAGTCAAACGTAACTGCAGCCAGTCTGACCTGGCCTCTACAGATACTATCCCCATTTCTTCAGTTTACTTTTTTTTGGTACTGGGAATTGAACCCAGGGGCACTTAACAACTAAACCACATCCCTAGTCCCCTTTTTGGTATTTTATTAGAGAAAGGGTCTCCTTAAGTTGCTGAGGCTGGCTTTGAATTCATGATCCTCCTGTCTCAGCCTCCAGAGCTCCTGGAACTATAGGTGTGTACCACACCATGTCTGCCTCTCCATTTTTTCATTAGAGTAAGGTCTCCTCACAGGCCAAGAGAGCTGTGGATCCATATAGTCATGTCATCAGTACTTCCCCACCCTCACACACCTGAGCTGGGAACCTGTAAATCAATCTTCACATCAAAATCGTGCACTTTGAACAAGTCTTCTGAGAGGTCACTGGCTGACTTAGAATTCAAATCTTTATCCTTTCCCTGACCCTGGAATAAGAAGAGGAAAACTAATTATAAAGAGCATAAGTATAAGAAGATTTTAAGAAGCAGCAGCCACTAATGGCCAAAGCTCTTATTTAAGTTCATTATATTTTCCTACTAAAGTCCTTTTCTGATTCTCAAAGAGGAAAGACAGGAGAGACCATAGATAAGAGCTTTCTTTTCTGAAGCTTACAATGTCTATATGCCTAGCTTATGTATATAGGTTTGCTTGTCTGTCTTGTTTTTGACAGGTGCAGGGAAAGTATCGCCTGCAACTTCCCTTCAAAAATATTGCCTTTATTTTGTTTCTGAAGTCCTGACTTGTCACTCAATTGTACAGATATTTGTAAGCTTCAAAGCAAAAAGGAAGACTCATATCTGTGGTATGTGAGAAGGAAGGGTGGGCTTAAGACAATAGGCCATCTTCTCACCCCAGATTTCAGGAATTCCTAGGACAGTCTACCCAAGACTCAAAATTGGGTAGAAAATTTTTTGTAAATGGGAGGTTTCTCTCAGTTTCCCATTTTTGCTTTCACTTATATAACCATCTGATCCTTACAACATGTCAACTGCTTCTCCTAATTATCCTCCAAAGTAGGTAGGGTATATAAAATACTCCCTAAATGTGCCGCAGAGATCTACAAATCAGTGGCCCAAAGACACAGTGGCTTCAACTCTAGTTAAGTAATGGTGTTGAGTTTAGAGTTTAGGTTGTTTGATCAAAATTAAGTTTTGCTGATTATAAAAAACTATGATAGAGAAAACACTGTAAGTGGGACTCCATGTTCTCCTGTGGGAAAAATCAAGCCCAAACCAGGTAAGGTGCTCACTCAGGGTTCCAGCCAGCAGCCTAGCTCTGCAGCCACAGGGTAGTACTGCACTTGCCTTGCTCATTTCCTTTGGAGCATCTGGTAACACTCCAGAACCATACTTTGCATTTAGCTGGGCCAAAATGGCAGCTTGAACAGCCGGGTCTCTGGACTAAGAAAAAAAATAAGTTATTTTTAGAGACTTCAACATTCAGAGTCTTATTGCCAGATTCTTTCTACCTACTAACAATAATATCATAAGCACCACAGCAGACTCATCAGTAGCTCAGTGGAGTTTTTCTCAAGGCAGCAAAAGAAGGGAAATTAAAAGCTTTTAAAACTACACCTATGGAGATACAGCACAGTGGTAGAGTGCTTGCCTAGCATATGAAGGCTCTGGGTTCAATCCCCAGGACTGAAAAACCAAACAAAAACTAATCCATACCCACACCTGAGAAACACATTATCAATATGAAAAATTGAAATCCAAAGTGCTCAAATATCCAAAACTTTTTGTGCACCAACCTGGTGCCATAAGTGGAAAATTCCACACTTGACCTCATGTGACAGGTTGTAGTCAAAACATAGGCACACTAAAAATATGATACAAAATTACCTTCTGGTGATGTGTAGGACATATGAAATATAAATGAATTTCACATGTAGACTTGGGTCATATCCCCAAGTTATGCAAATATTCAAATATACCTCCTCCACCAATCCAAACTTTGAAACACTTTTGGTCCCAAGCACTTTGAATAAGTTACTTTAGGGACTGCACTGCACTATAAACCCACCCTGGTACACAGGGGTTAGTCACAGGGTCTTTATGAATCCATGTCAGGTTTTTCCCTACCTGTATGACCTATAGCAAGATAAAAAAGGAAGTTTCTGGACTCAAGAACTTGAAGCAGGCAAGCAAATCCCAGCTAGGAAAACATTATTTTTAACTTCTTTATTAATTTCCTAAGGGAATTCATTTTATGTCCTAGAATCTAGGTCCTGACTAAAAATGTCCTCTTTAGGCACTCACATTAGAGACGATGGTAGGTTTGCATTGCCGCCTGGTAAAGGGATCCATCTGTTGGTTTTTCATGTTGTGACTTTCAGCCTAAAACAGAGAACATGTATTAGAGAACCATACCTCCTTTCCCCATCCTCTCATTCATCATAAACTTGCTTATAAATAATCTCTTTGCAAGGGGTGCAGGGGGTGGGGGAGGGGAATAACAACCTGGAAGTTATTATCCTTTCCCTTTAAGAACACCAGAGCAGCTATCAGGGCAATAACCAAAAATCAGAAACTTGGTAAGAATGAACGTCTGTGGAGTAGTCTAAGGGCAGAAAGGGGTAAAGCAGGGTAGAAGACTGCTGTTTTTCATTATAAATTAATAAATTACATGGGTGAATGTACACACAGAGAATGAGTATATGCTAAGTATATGTGTTATTTCAATGATTTAAAAGATAGACTTGAGCAACATGTAGGAAGATTTCATATCATTCTATTTAAATTTTTTCAATGATTCAGATAAAGTTGTGTTACTCACCACAAGGGCCTTCTCAGACTCCACAATGTTCCACTCCCTGTTCCGCTGGTTGATATAACTATGGGATGAGTAAGAGATGAGTCAATGGACCATAAGAGGGAGTAGTCTCGGAGCCCTGACCCCAGAGATCTGGAGAGTCAGTGTAGCACAGTGTGTACAAGGCCACAGGCTTGCCCAATACTTTTGGCCAAGGTCTTCAGATCATGGATAGGGGCCCAACCAAAATAGGCTCAGTTAACACACCTGATAGCAGATATGTTCTTGGTCCGCTGGCGGTCCAGGGCCTCAGCTCGCTCCTCCAACTCATTCAGCTGGTCTTGGATTTGTTTCGCCTTGTCCTGATCTCCCAGGTCTTCAGCCATGGCCTGCACACAGAGAAGCATGTAAACTCTTGGCTATGATTGCTGGAAGGGGATTCTTGATATACAGCCTAATAATATATGCAGTTTATTAATTTATGATGAACAAATGACAAGAGATGTGAAAGAATAGTGAAGAAATACTTTACAAACACAAAATGTATAATTTTTCTTAAAGTACACTGCCATATAGCTACCTGGCTATGGACCCCTAGTGGCAGCAATATGTAAAACCCAGGTCCACATGGCTAAACTATCATAATAAGGCTCACCCCATCAGGATTTGAAGAATGGAAAACCACCTACTATAATCTGGCTTGATAATATCAGTTGTCTGTTTAGACCCAGTGAGGAATAGTAGGTCTAAACAGGTCTTTTTTTGTTTTGTTCTTGCTATTCTATTGTGGAATGAACTCAGATGTGCTTTACTACATCCCCCTTTTTAAAATTTTGAGATGCAGGTCTCACTAGGTTGCTGAGACTGACCTGAATTTATAATCCTCCAGTCTCAGCCTCCTGAGTCACTGGGATTACAAGTATGCAACACCACACCTACCTTTGGTGTGGGGGGGTCTATTTTACTACACATGAAAGTAAAAGGACTAGAAAGAAACAAGAATGGAACAATTTCAATTTATAGACAGGAAAATGGCCGAGGAATTTCACAAAGACATCAAGAATACACTGTGTTGCTTATAAATGAGCCCAGAGTTTTGTCCCAATTCTGCTATCATTAACTTAGCAGAAGATATACTAGTAGTTTGATTTCCATATCTCCTTACAGGATGGGCAAAGAGGCTCGAATACATGTCCTTACCTTTTCCTTTAGCAGCTGAGTCTTCTTCATAGCATAGTTGGGTGGAGCTTTTCTGAACCTTTCTTTCTCTTTAACAATCTGTACCAGAGAGGAGATACCAGCAGTGAGGTATTCCTAAACTATTTTTGTAGACAGGCTAAGTGAGCCCATTTTGGAGGCAAGCAGCTAGTTAAAAGGGGACTGCTCTTCCTATAGCGGCGTCATGCCCCCAAGAGAGAATGAGTTCATTCCAAGGAATACTATGCTGCTTCCAGGGTCATGGAAATTCTTCTGGGACAGTCTGAAGGAATATGCACCAATGAACAGCAGCAGCCCAAGGGCCTGGTATTGTAAGGCTAGCCACTGTTCAAGAGAACAGAAATCAAAGAATTCTGCCAAAATGTTTTGGAGAAAGAAACTTCCAGAAGGACCAAACCTAGCAGAATATATTTCCCTGATCCCTGAATATACTGAGTCTATGTAATCTAATCTGCAGATGAGAATATACAGAGAAAAACTTGATGAACTATGAATAATAAGGTAGCAGTATTAGTATTCCCTCATCTTCATGCATACCTAAAAATATCAAGATATAGGGAGAAAATAAAATTATGATCTCTAAACCCTGATGAACTTGATAAACCTCCAGGCTCTGGGGTACCAAGGTTTCTTACCTCTTCAATGTCCTGATCGTTGAATTTATAATTAAGAGCTTCTTTAATAGATAATTCCTTTTTATTGATTTCATCTAGAGTGGGCAATTGCATGCCAGCAGAGAACATCTGGACCAAAATATGAGAAAGGTTATTAGTAAAGGATTCGGGAAAGAGACTTTTCAGTGTTTGCAAACAACCGCTAGGGAAGCTCTAGACACTTACCGCTTCTTTCCACTTCATGAATTCACTTTCAGTAAATTCTTGGTTTGAGACAAACTCTAGGCGGAACACTCGTTGGTCATTACCATGCCTACATAAAAGAGAGACGGCATTTCCAAGAAAGTGTGTGTTGACTCTAGGATCAGCAAAGCAATCCTACTACCTCTGTGTACCTTCTATCTCTGCATTTCTCAATCCTGGCTACCCTTTGAAATCATCTAGAATTTGATTCTGTTTATTATGGCCACTTCCTAGTCCAAATGGCTCTTTTAAAACAAATTAGGGGAGACAATGGAGTGAGGATGTGGGAGGGAAACGGATCGATCATGGTGACCAATAGGCCCAGGGGCAGCCACGTCCATCACAGCTCTTTGCTGTATGATCCTGGCAAACTACTTCTATTCCTTTCTATGGGGTCTTTAGAATTCTTAGGGTCCACTGGGCACAGTGAAGCATGCCTGTAATCCCAGCAACTTGGGAGGCCGAGACAGGAGGATTGCAAGTTCAAACCCAGCCTCAGCAACTTAATGAGGCCCTGAGCAAATCAGCAAGACCCTGTCTCTAATAAAATATAAAAACGGGGTATGGTTTGGTGGTTAAGCACCCCTGGGTTTAATCCCTGGTACCAAAACAAAACAAACAAACAAAAAATATTAGTTCTAAGAGGCAGGGATTTGTGTATGTCTATCTTGTTCTTTCCTTTAACCTGATGATCAGAACTGTACCTAGCACAAATGTTGAGTGAATGATATGTTCAGTTTACTGAAGAGGAAACAAAGTCCTGAAAGATAACTAAATTCTAGTTAAGTGAGAGAGCCAGGACCAGAAACAAGCCTCTTGACCGTGTTCGCTGGGCATTTTCTCTTATGACTCAAAATCATTCTTCTGTATGTCCTAGTACTTCATATTCCTGTCACCCCAGCCTTTTGTTGTTGTTGTTGTTGTACTGGGGATTGGACCCTGGGCTTTGTGCATGTTAGGCAAGTGCTCACCCACTGTTTTTGATTTTATGCTGTCACAGTGTCTGGGAGAAAATAATATCTGGAGACTTTCCCTATAGGTAAAGATAGAATGAGTTCCTTTAGGGTACCTTGTGGGACCACATAAAAAGCATTCATAGTAACAGGAAACATTACACTGGAGGCAATGACAGCTCAACAGGCAGTGCCTGTTTAAAGAGGGAACCAAAGCTGCCACAGCAGTGCCTCTTACCGTAGTTGTAGCCCTTTGTTTGTTCTGGTACCACCCAGCTGGTAAACTTTGGCAGTTTCCACAACACCTGTGATCTCAGCAACCTAAGTGAAAGGATAGAGACACCAGTCAAAAAGAAGACTCTTCAGAGCTCTCTACATAACTCTTCCTTTGACTCTATCTACCCAAACACAGACAAGCAACCCTGTGCTGAGAGTAGCCTACAACTGTCAGGTATTCCGTGTTTCTATCTCAGATTTGGAATTCAGATGGCAAAGCACAGGGACCCTTGTGCCCAGGGTAAGCAAGCTCCGTGAGCAGAGACAATTGGCCTGGTGAGGCCCATTAGCTTTCCTAAACTAAATCTACCTTTACTAAGGGATGTACTTGGGATTTCAGAAGTTGAAAAATAATAATAAGGGGCTGGGGTTGTGGCTTAATGGTGGAGCACTTGCCTAGCATGTGTGAGGCACTGGGTTCGATTCTCAGCACCACATATAAAATAAAATAAATAAAATAAAGGCCCATCAACAACTAAGAAAAAATTTAAAAATAACTACAAACAAATAATAAATTTAGTCTTCTTTGGAGAGAGGGTCTCACAGTTGCTTAGGCTGGTCTTGAACTCCAGGGCTTAAAAGATTCTGCCTCAGCCTCCCAGATATCTGGGACTACAGATATGACATTACCAGTTCTAGAGGTCAAAATTTTTTTTTTTTTTTGGTAGTGCTAGGGATTGACCCCAAGACCTATATTCCAGCCCAACATACAGGTCAAATGTTTGGATATTAGGTATTTAAACAATGCCTTGAACATGCTAGGCAAGTGCTCTACCATTGACTTATATTCCAAGCCCTTTTTATTTTTTGAGACAAAGTGTCACTAAGTTGTCCAGATTGGCCTTGAACTTGTGATCCTCCTGCCTCAGCCTCTCAAACAGCAGGGATTACAGGTCAGGTATACACCACCTATACCTGGCTTGGAGGTAATTTCTTGCCTTTTTTTTTTTTTTTTTTTTGTACTGGGCTGGAACTCAGGAATACTTTACTACTGAGTATATCCCCTATCCTTTTTAATTTTTTTTTGGGGGGGTGCTGGGGATTGAACCCAGTGGCATGCAACCCCTAAGCCACATCCCTAGCCCTTTTTTATATTTTATTTAGAGACAGGCTCTCATTGAGTTTCTTAGAGCCTCACTAAGTTGCCGAGGCTAATTTTTTTTTTTTTTTTTTTTTTAGAGAGAGAGAGAATTTTTAATATTTATTTTTTAGTTTTTGGCAGACACAACATCTTTGTTTGTATGTGGTGCTGAGGATCGAACCTGGGCCGCACGCATGCCAGGCGAGCGCGCTACCGCTTGAGCCACATCCCTAGCACCTGCCGAGGCTAATTTCAAGGCTGGTTTCAAACTAGCAATTCTTCTGCCTCAACCTTCAGAGCTGCTGGGATTACAGGCATGAACCTACTACACCCAGCACCTTTTTAATTTTTCTTTTTAGGAAGGGTCTCTCTAAGTTGCTGAGGCTGGCCTCAAACTTGCGATCCTCCTTACTACAGCCTCCTGAGTCACTGGGATTATTGGCATGCATCACTAGGCCCAGCTTAGAGATCAATCTTTATCAACCAAATGTGAAGAAGACCATGGAGGTCAGTTTCTGTTGTACAGCTTTCTGGAACATGGCATGGCTGCTGGCTCCCATTCTAGGAGATAAACACATTAAAACAAGACAATCTAGAATAAAACAAAAACAAACAAGAGAAAAATCAAATAGCTATGTTCTTCTAGCCATTCAGATGATGGAGGCTGTGTTGGAACATACAAATAGCCTGTACAAGGTTGGAGTTATTTTATATTCTCTTTAACTTCCCTGGTCCTAGAAGTTTTTTTTAGTAATTTATTATTTGAATAAATAGATCTTACAGATTATGTAATTTCCAAAAACTACTTCATAGCTGTTTCCCTTTTTCTTTTTGTACTGAAGGAGCATAGAGAAAATTGTTCTAAATCCAAAACCACGAGTTTCTTGGGCTTCAATTACTTTTCCTGGCAGCAGGTTTGCGAATCACATCTCCGGTCACTATAGATTTTCACTCTTCTATGGGCATCTCATGGAATCTACTTTCTATTCTGCTACAGTTTGGATCTTAGGTGTCTCTTACGGCCCACATGTTAAAGGCTTAGTGCCCAGCTTGGCACTACTGATGGGGGATGAAAATTTTAAGAGGGGAGGCCTCCTGGGAGATATTAGGTCTCTGGGGCATGCTCTCAAAGGGCATTATAGGATCTTGGTCTTTGCCTTTCTGTCTTTCACATATGGGCCATGAGATGAGTGGTTTTTCTCTCCTTATGTGCACCGCTATAATGTGTTGCTCCCTCAGAAGAGACCCAAAAGCAAAGGGACTGACTACCTGATCATGTTTATGATACACGTAAAACGTAAGCCAAAATAAAATTTTCATTTGATCATCTCAGGTATTTGTTACTGTAAGAAAAGCTGACTAAATACACAGTCAAATGTTGGCAAATAGATTTGCTTAGTATCTCCTACCTCCAGGAGGGTATCATTATGTTTAAAATATGGAAATCTGGGATGGTGGTACACACCTGAGATCACAGGCACTCAATAGGATGAGGTGGAAGGATTGCAAGTTTAAGGCCACTGACATGGTGAGTCAAGAATGAACAAAAAAGAACAAACAAACAAACAAATAAATAAATACCAAGGACAACTGTCCAAGGAAAGAAATACCAACCCGGTAAACTGGTTTGCTGTTATGGTTTCCAATGCCAATTCGTACAAAACATCCTGTGACAGTTTTAGCAAAGAAGGGCATATGACACCAACGTTCTAGCTTATGCCGCGATAATCGAACTCTATTCAATTCTTCGGGTAGGGAAACTGGTTGTGATTTTGGAGGGATCTCTTCCTTCCTGTAGGAAACAAAGTGGCAGTGGGAAAAATATTCAGCATAAAAACAGAATAAGATACATAAATAAACACCAAATTCTTAAAACTTAAAATATAAAGATTAACCTAGTAGGAGAAACAAATAAAACATCAGAAAATAGTTAATCCGGGCTGGGGATGTGGCTCAAGCGGTATCACACTAGCCTGGCATGCGTGCAGCCCGAGTTGGATCCTCAGCACCACATACAAACAAAGATGTTGTGTCCGCCGAGAACTAAAAAATAAATATTAAAAAAATTCTCTCTCTTAAAAAGAAAAAAAAAGTTAATCCTGTTCCTAACCAGTAGTGTGAACTTTTTTTTTTTTTGGTACCAAAGTGGTTAAGGGTTGCTTAACCACTGAGCCACAGCCCTTTTTAAATTTTTTATTTTGAAACAGGGTCTCACTAAGTTACCTAGGGCCTCACTAATTTGCTGAGGCTAGCTTTGAACTTGCAATCCTCTTGCCTCAGCCTCCTAAAATGCTGGGATTATAGGCATGTGCCACTGTGCCTGACCTGTAAAATGTTTTGAATGAGATACCACTTCAGAAAAAAAAACTGATGAGCCAGGCATGCAGGAGGATTCAAGTTCAAAGCTAGCCTCAGCAACTTAGTGAGGATCTGTCTCAATGTAAAATATAAAAAGGACCGAGGGGATATGACTCAGTGGTTAAGCAAAGGATGGAAAGAAGGAAGGAAGGAAGGAAGGAAGGAAGCAAGCTAATGATTTAGGCCAATCTGAGGGTGACACGAAGTTAGTTCTCATCTGCTAGGTCCAGGGGGAATGTTTAGTAGTGCAGCCCAGGAGCCAGAGGCAGAAGAAAGTAATGGGCTAACATGCTAGGGAATCTCAGTTCATCAATTCAGGGTACTGAACCAAACAAGTCACAGCCCAAACAAGATTTTGAAAACTACACAAAGCTTTTTCTCAAAGAACCCAACCATCCTGCCTACTAAACCAAAATGTGAATAGCTTACTCCTCTTCTTCATCAGATGACGACGTTCGGGATGAGCGATCTGACTTTTCACTGGACTTGTCATCCTCTTCCTCCTCCTCATCATCAGAGTAAACCTCACTGGTTTTTAATGGCTGTTTTTTGGCAAGGAGTTCAGCTAGAAAGAAGAAGAAACATTTACCCAGATACTCTGAAGATGAAAATGAATTATCTTTCATCTTTGAGAAGAAACTGAAACCTAGAAGAGGACTTAGACAACTCTATCCTCTCTGGACTAGACTGTGATAACCTGAGCTATAGTGTAAAATCATTTAGGCACCAAATATTAGGTACCCATAGAACAAAAAAAGGCTAGAAGGTTGTTATAGTGAGTGGGCAGAAAGGGTCAGGAGCACTACTGAGAGTAGTCTTTTATTGCACTCAAGATGCTTCAAGATAGGCAAGAAAGAGGGAGAAAAACTCACAATTATCTTCAGAGAGTTTTTGATAAAAACCTTATTTTGAATGTGTATTAATATTTGTAATAGCAGAAGAACAAAAACAACCCAAATGTCCACAAATAGGGGAGTGGCTGAATACCCCTGGTACATCCACCCAGTGGGTATACTATTTGGCTATAAAAACACAAATGAGACATAACATCACATTCTGAGTCAGAAGGTGTTTGTTTTGGGTTTTGGTGACTGAATCCAGGGCCACTATATCCCTGAGCTATATCCCCAACCCTTTTTATTTATTTTCAAACAGAGGCTGGTCTCAAACTTGCCATCCTCCTGCCTTAGCCTCCGGAGTCTCCGGGATTATAGGCATGTGCCACTTGGCCAGAGTGCTTTTCTTTTCTTTTTTTAAAAAATATTTTGTTAGTTGTCAATGAACCTTTATTTTATTTATTTACATGTGGTGCTGAAGAACGAACCTAGTGCCTTACACATGCAAGGCAAGCACTTTACCACTGAGCCACACCCCAGCCCTGCCAGAGTGCTTTTAAGGAATCAAATAGTAAATATTTCAGGTTTGCAGTTTGCCGCCTCATTGTCTTTTTTTTTTTTTTGTAGATGGACACAATATCTTTATTTATTTCTTTTATGTGGTGCTGAGGATTGAACTCAGTGCATTCCAGGCAAGCGCCCAACCACCGAGCTACAACCTCAGTGTCTCTTGTCTTAACTATTCAATTAAGGTGGTGTAGCATAAAAACAGCCCTGGGCAATATGTAAATAAATGGATGCAGTTAAATCCCAATGAATGTTTTTTCCCTCTCTATATTGGGATTAAACCCAGGGCTTTGTACATGGTAGGCTAGTTAGAGAGCTATCACTAAGCTACATCCCTAGCCCTGCCTTGTAAACTTCGAGTAAATAGTATTATAAATGAGTTATATTTCAATAAGTTTATTACAAAAAACAAAGGAAAAACTCTGACATTCTTGAATTAGAAATGGTATCACAGCTGAGCATGGTGGCACACACCTATAATCCCAGCTACTTGGAAGACATTGGGGAGGATCACAAATTTAAGATCAACCTTGACAACTTAGCAAGACCCTGTCTCAAAGAAAAAAAAAAAAAAAAGAACAGAATATGTAGTGCAGTAGTGGTAGAGCACTCTTGGGTTCCAGACAACTCTTGGAAGGCTAAGGCAAGAAGATTACAAGTTTGAGGACAGCCTGGGCAACGTAGTGAGCCCCTATCTCAAAATTTTAAAAGTTTTGGGGCTAAAGTTGTAGCGCAGTGGTAAAGCCTAGCACATGTGTGGAACTGTGTTCGATCCTCAGCACCACAAACAGGGGCTGGGGTTGTGGCTCAGTGGTAGCATTATAAATCGAGTTATATTTGTATAAGTTTATTACAAAAAAAAAAAGGAAAACCTCTGACATTCTTGAATTAGAAATGGTACCATGGCTGAGCATGGTGGCACACACCTGTAACCCCAGGCTGGTAGTGTGTGTGGGTGTCTTACTGGGGAATAAACCCAGAGGAGCTTTACCACTGAGCTACATTCCAACCCTTTTTATTTTTTATTTGGAGACAGGATCTTGCTAAATTGCTGAGGCAGGCCTTGAACTCCTGAGCTCAAGCAATGTTCCTGCCTCAGCTTCCCCAATAGAGGAAGCAGGCACAAGCCACTGTACCCAGGTTCATGCTAAACTTTATCCTTTAAAAAAAAAAAAAATTCTAGCTCTGCACACTGAAAGCCTTAAAAATAATAGCTAACTGAATAGTATAAGTGTTCCTTGTGTCCAGACTGTGGTCTCTAAATATAATTTCTGGGGCTGGGGATGTGGCTCAAGCGGTAGCACGCTCGCCTGGCATGCATGTGGCCTGGGTTTGATCCTCAGCACCACATACAAACAAAGATGTTGTGTCCTTGTGTCTGCCGAAAACTAACTAAATAAATAAATATTAAAAAATTCGCGGGCTGGGGATGTGGCTCAAGCGGTAGCGCGCTCGCCTGGCATGCGTGCGGCCCAGGTTCGATCCTCAGCACCACATACAAACAAAGATGTTGTGTCCGCCGATAACTAAAAAATAAATATTAAAAAGTTAAAAAAAAAAAATTCGCTCTCTCTTTCTAAAAAAAAAAAATAAAAATAAAAATAAATAAATAAATACAATTTCTCATGAAAAAGGGCTCCTTAGAGAAATGTCTGATTCCAAATCCAGAAAGTAAGAAAGTTATAAAAATGAGGGGTGGGGGGGCTGGGGTTGTGGCTCAGTGGTAAAGCGTTTGCCTAGCATGCATGAGGCATTGGGTTTGATTCTCAGCACCATATACAAATATTAAAAATAAAGTTCCATCAACAACTAAAAAATATCTTAAAAAAAAAATGAGGGGTGGTAGAGCACGTGCCTAGCCTACATGAGGCCATGGGTACAATCCAGTACCACCACCAGCACCATCATCACCAAAAATAAAACCAAACCAAACCAGGACAGTTGACAAACTGAGTATCAATAATAATAATCACAGCAATGGATTAAAACAAATAAAATAGGTTAAAATCCATGAGTTCACAGGGATATTCAAAATAAACAAACCTCACTGGTCATTTTTGGTAGTTGCTAAGGAACTATTTCATATCTTTGAAGATTGCTAAATAAAGGAAAGTAAATCAAACATTTATCCTACCTTTCCTATTAAAAATGAACCTGGGGGTAACTAAATAGTAAATGAGAAAAGTTTTTTTTTTTTTTAAATAGGAGGAGATCAGATATTAAATAAGGAATGACAGATAAGAGTATTATTATTATTATTATTTATTTTTTAGGTACTAACCAATTCTCTAGTTTTAACTAACAATTCACAAGAAATTCAAGGGATTAGAGGAACACACCCAATACCATCAATGGGATATAGTCAGCATTGTGGGAAACAGACAAATGCATACATGATTTCTTCAGCAAATAAACTACAAAGGGGACAAAGAAATAAGGAGAAAAACTAAGAGCTTATGTAACTTAAGGGATGCATTAATAAATCACAAAATGTGGACTCTAAGTTCCTGATTCAAACAATAAAACCAATATTTTTTAAGTTATAAAACAAACACAGAAACTTTAGCACTGACTAGATATTTGATCATATTAAGGGATTCATTGTTACTATTTTTAAGTGTGACAATGATATAGAAGTTAGGTTTAACACAAGAGACCTAGCCAGGTGCAATGGTGCAAGCATATAATCCCAGCAACTTCAAAGACTGAGGCAGGAGAATCACAAGTTCAAAAGCCAGCTTCAGCAACTTAGCGAAGCCCTAACCAACTTAGCGAGATCCTATTTCAAAATGAAAAATAAAAGTCTGGGGATGTGGCTCAGTGGTTCAGCCCCTCTATGTTCAATTCCTGGTACCAAAAAAACCAAACAAACAAGAGTCCTTATCTATAACAGACATATATTGTTAGAAATATGATGATGTTAGGATTTAATTAAAAAATAATCTTAGAGGATTTTAGATTCAACAAGATTGTCCATGAGATGAATATGGAGATTGGATAATGGAATATAAAGGTTCATTATACTATTCTCAGCATGTCTGGAACTTTTCATTATAAAGAGTTAAACAGGGGGGAAAATAAATATGACCACCAGTGATTCACACTGTATAACAGAAGACACATAGTAATCATTACATTCCCTCACTTACCTGTTCTGTTCTTGCGTTTTTCTCGCTCTGCTTTAAGCTCCTCCATGGCTTGAGATTTCTTATCTAATTTCTCATCCCGTTTGGAACGACGTTCCTTATTGTGGGATGTTACCTAGGAAGGAAAGGATAAATAGGATGGCCTTTTTGTTTTTACTAATTGCTGATAAGATTCTCTATACCCAACAATTAATGTATTCAGTCTTTTATGTGAATTTATGTTGACTACAGAAACTTAAAACTTGTATAAGTAGAGAGCATCCTCTTGTGGACAAATAGAGCAGTGAAATCAGCTTATTTTATCTGCCTAATAAACAGTAAGCTAAAGAATTACCATGGGGGCTGGGGATATAGCTTAGTTGGTAGAGTGCTTGCCTAGCATGCACAAGGCCCTGGGTTCAATCCCCAGCACCACCCAAAAAAGAAAAAGAAAAGAATTATCCAAGTAAACTCTGTAAGAATACATAGATTATGATCTAATATCTGTTGATAATTCATGATGAATGCAGAGATGATTTATTTTCCTAGCTATAGTTATACCAAGTCTAGAATCACATACACCTGAGTAAACATCATAACCGATCTGGTTACTTGGGACCAGAGAAGCTTACCAACTTTTTCTCAAGTGATGCTTACTCTAGTGGGCTCCTATTTAAATGCAGAGTGAAACTGTCCTAAGGAGTTAACCAGTTTGGCTAATGGTAAAATGATACATCCAGAGATAAATGAGCTAACTAACCTTCCACTCATTTCCTAGGAGGATTAACATAAATCTACCTCTACCTCAAAGAGAAGAGGTATTCTCTTTGGATTATGAGGCCATTGAATCTCCTACCTGAGATTCTTGAATCTGCGTCAGCTTTTTCTTTTCCTGCTCCTCTTCTTGCTTTTTCTTTTTTTCTTTCTTTTCTTTCTTTTTGGCTGTTTTTAGTTTTTTCTTGATTTCAAACCTGGTTAAAAGATATTTGTTTGATTTTTAAAAAGCAATGAAATATATATAAAGATTAATTTCTACTAGAAGAAAGAAGTAAGTATAAGGAAGGAGATAGTAAACACTTTGGCATTCTGCAAGAAATTCCAATGTATCTTGTATGCATATTAATACAATGGGGTGTGGCTCAGTGGCAGAACATTTGCCTCACACATGTGAGGCACTGGGTTCAATCCTCAGCACCACATAAAAGTAAGTAAACACAATAAAGATTAAAAAAACATACTGAGTATAAGTACAAAAAGTACTTGAAAGAAGTAAATTGGAATAGATTTAAAATGAAAAAAAAAATATATAGGATACTGCTGTATTCTTCTTTAGACTTACGGTAACACCAGTTCTCCTTCAGCCTTCATGTAACAGAAGAAAACAATTTATTCTTTGGTCAAGTTAGGAGGCAAAAGTACAATGTCACAATTATTATTGCTATTTGTGGTACTGAGGGATGAACCCAGGACCTTACACATGCTAGCCAAGTGCTCTATCACTGAGCTACATTCCCAGCCATCTTTATTTTATTTTGGAATAGGGTCTTCCTAAATTGCCCAGGCTGACCTCAAACTTGTGAACCTCTTGCCTCAGCCTCTGGAGTAAATTGAGATTAAAGGAGTATACCATTGCATTTGACACAATATCTAAAATGTCACAATTTTAGTAAGAACAAGGATTTTTTTTTTCTCTTTCTGAGGTGTTGGGGATTGAACCCAAGGTCTTGTGAATGCTAGGCAAGTGCTCTACCACTGATCTAAATCCCTACCCCAAGAAGTATATTAAGCAAGGGGTAGCAGCACATTCCTGTAATCCCAGTGACTCCAGAAGCTGAGGTGGAATGATCGAAAGCTCAAAGGCAGCCTCAGCAATTTAGCAAGGCCCTAAGTAACATAGGGAGACCCTGTCTCAAAATAAAAAAATTAAAAAAGGCCTGGGGAGGGAGCTCAGTGGTAGAACACTTTCCTAGCATGCTTGAGTCCCTGGGTTTGATCCCTAGCACCATAAAAACAAAGCAAAACAAAACAAAACAAAACAAACAAAAAAGGGCTGGGAATGCAACTCAATGATAAAGCCCCCTGAGTCCAATCCCCAATACCACACACATACAGAGACAAAAAAGAAAACACTACCAAATTGTATACTTCACTGTGTTACTTCAAATAAGGTATTTTAAAGTATTTAATAGCTTATATATACATACTGTTCTTAAGGGTGTTATCTCATTCAAGGCTTACAATCATAACAAAGGAGAAGCTGAGCCAGGAGGAAGGTAGTGATTTTATTCAGCTCACTGATCAATGGGTCTAAATTGAACCTACACTTTCTTCTAACTAACATACCAATTTTTTTTTTGGTACTGGGTTTTGAACTCAGGGGCACTCCACCACTGGGCCACATCCCCAGTCCTATTTTGTATTTTATTTAGAGACATGGTCTCACTGAGTTGCTTAGAGTCCTGCCATTGCTGAGGCGGGCTTTGAACTCGCAATCTTCTTGCCTCAGGCTCCCTAGCTGCTGGGATTACAGGTGTGTGCCTCCATGCCCAGCTAACATGATAATTTTTTGTTTTGTTTTGTTGGGGTAGAGGCTATTGAATCCAAGGTGTTGCAAATGGTAAGCAAACACTCCACCAATGAGCTGAGGTCCTGGCCCTAAAATGTCAGTGTTCTTTCTGTGATTCCGCTATTTTGTATGCTGCCTGTTCCCCTGAGGAATCCAACATCTGAGGATGACCTCACTATAGGTGCTGCTGACCAGAGAGCAGAACATTAATGGTGCTTACATAAGACTGTTATATCTTGGCAGGTGGTGCATGCCTATAAAGCCAGCAACTCTGGAGGCTAAGGCAGGAGGATTGCAAGTAGGTCAGCCTCCGCAACTCAAGAAGATCCTATTTCAAAAAAAAAAATAAAAAGGACTGGGGATGTGGCTCAGTGATAGAGGGCTCCTAAGTTCAATCCCTAGTACTGCAAATATAAATAAATAAAAACAGACTGGAAAAAAAGAAAAAAAGTCTGTCATGGAATACACATAATGATTAGATGGGATCCATATAAAGAACTTAATTTAAGTAAAATAGATGAATGAAATTTTCTGAGTTATCATATTGAATTGCCCTAAAGCTAAACAAATGAGCTACAAAAATATTAATTTCCTGTGCAGGGCTCTGAATCTCTGCTTTAATTATCATCACCCTAAACATTCTTCTAGTACTAAAAACTATCACTGAAGCAGTCAACTGCCTTGTTCACATAAGGCAAAAATTTAAAAGCTGAATGGGAGTTTAGCTTAGTGGTAGAAGCTTGCCTGGCATGCAGATGTCATGTGTTTGATCCCCAGGACTAAAACAAACAAACAAACAAACAAACAAATACAATAAACAAACCAAACTTGAGGCCAGCCATTCATTACTCCTGAGTTACTTTGTAATTTAATTATACCACAAGCTTTTGTTATGTTCTTCACAGTTTGGAAATACAATTTTTACAAGTCATACCTAACCATCTGGCAACTCCAACACAGTCCTGTTGGTTCCAACATAGGTAACCTTGGAAGTATTCACAATTAAAACAAACGTCTAGGGGTTGGGGCTGGGGCTGAGCGGTAGAGTGCTTGCCTAGCACATTCAAGGTGCTGGGTTCGATCCTCAGCACCATATAAAAAATAAATGAATAAATAAAATAAAGACATCGTGTCCAACTACAACTAAAAAAATAAAAACAAAAAACAAACAAATGTCTATCTACTGCTTGCTGCTGACTGAAAGTGAAACATTTTTGTCTAAGGTAACTCACCACAGTTAATATGGTTCAGAAATATGTCCAGAAAGGACAAATAGGCTCCAGATGAAATAGAACTAACTGCTGACAAAGAAAAGTGCTTTGATTTTCTTTTAATGATATTAGGTAAATAAGGAAGGATATTGGTTCTGAGGACTCTTATCTCCCAAGATAAAAGACAAGAAGCTTATGGCAAAAATTCAGAAAACTGAAGCATCTTCTCATTACCAAGAAGCAATCTGACATTACAGATTTAAAAAAAATACAAAAACTGCCAGGCACAGTGGTACATGCCTCCTGAGGTACAGTAGTATCTCAGCTACTTGAGAAGCTTAGGCAGGTGGATTGCAAGTTTGAGACCAGCCTGGCAACTTAGAGACACCCAATCTCAAAATAAATGAAATGGGCTGAGAACGTAGCTCAGTGAATAGAACACCCTTGGATTCAATCCCCAGTGCTTAAAAAAAAAAAAAAAAAAAAAAAAAGGTAGGACAGATACCTAGTGTGTACATAATGAGTAATTCCAAGACTTGAATCTTATGAAAACAGGGTTCCAAGTGTGAATTTTGGAAAATTATTTCTACTTTGGGAGCTTGAAAAATTTGGTCAATCTGTATTATTTCTACTTTGGGAGCTTGAAAAATTTAGTCAATCTGTAAAACATAAAGCTGTGAAACACCATTTGTTCATTTAATTTTTTTTTTTTTTTTAAAGAGAGAGTGAGAGAGGAGAGAGAGTATTTTCAATATTTATTTTTTAGTTCTCGGCGGACACAACATCTTTGTTGGTATGTGGTGCTGAGGATCGAACCCGGGCCGCACGCATGCGAGGCAAGCGCGCTACCGCTTGAGCCACATCCCCAGCCCATGTTCATTTAATTTTTTAAAAATATCTTTATTTATTTATGTATGTATGTATGTATGTATGTACGTGGTGCTGAGTATCGAACCCAGTGCCTCACACATGCGAGGCAAGCGCTTAACCACTGAGCCACAACCCCAGCCCTGTTCATTTAATTTTTACATATCACTTGATGTCTTCTCACATTACTTTCTTTTTTTTTAAATTTTTAATATTTATTTTTCAGTTTTCAGGCAGACACAACATCTTTGTTTGTATGTGGTGCTGAGGATTGAACCCGGGCCGTACGCATGCCAGGCGAGCGCGCTACCGCTTGAGCCACATCCCCAGCCAATAATTACTAGATTTAAATTCTAAAATCAAGACCATTTCATGACTTCCTTGCTATTTTATGCTCAGCAGATATCAAATCATATACTGATTTTTATCAAAGACACATACAATCTCAGTAATTAACCCTCAAAAGTATTGCTCCCAGTGCCTATGTTAAAAACAGGTAAAATAATAGGAAGTAGGAGACAATGTTGCTCCCAATGTATTTTATGGAGTCAGCTGGTGCCAGGTTTGAGATCTAGTTGCACCACTTACCAGCTATATAATCTTAGACAAATATCTTCTTTCTTTCATTCAACAAATATTTAGTGCACATCTATGTGCCGGTCATTGTTCTAGGTACCAGAAATAGAGCAGTAAACAAGACAAAGTCTCTGCCTTCATGGAGCTTGCTCTTTAGTTACTTTATGTCTTTAAGCCAAAATTTCTAACTCTCTTACAAGATGTAATCAACTTTATAGGGTAGTTATGAAGAATAAATAACTATAAATGTCTATAGCATTTTATGAAAAAAGCAATTAGTAAATAAAATGACAGTTTAAACAAGAAATGTGATCCTAAATATTTGTTTCTCATTTTGTTAACAATACCATTTCCAAATGCATCTTCACATACAGATGATCCTTGGCTTATGATGTGAAAGCATCCGAACCCCATTATAAGGTGAAAATATCATAAAATGAAAATGTATTGAATACATCTACACTCTCAAACATCATAGCTAAGTCTAGCCTGCCTTAAATGTGCTCAAAAGCTTCAGTGAGTATCTCATTTCATTTACTTAATACTGTACTGAATGTGAAAATCAGGATGGTTGTATGGGTATGTTTTCAGACAATTGTAAAGTTGAAAAATATATATATTTTTTAAGCTGTAGTTGGACACAGTACCTTTATTTTATTTATTTATTTTTACTTTTATTTGGGGCTGAGGATCGAACCCAGTGCCTCGCACATGCTAGGCGAGCACTCTACCGAAGAGCCACAACCTCCCTGTTGAAAACTCTTGAACTTTTTAGACCACCTATATAGGTCAGATGTCAATGAGAAGGGAAGTATAAGAGACAAGAAATAGGGCTGGGGTTGTGGCTCAGCGGTAGAGCACTCACCTAGAGTGTGTGATGCCCCGGGTTTGATCCTCAGCACCACATAAAAATAAATAAATAAAACAAAGGTGTTATGTCAACTACAACTAAAAAATAAACATACAAAAAAAAAAAAAGAGAGAGAGAGACAAGAAATAAACAGAAAAGGCAGGGTAACTACAACTTTACCTTCTTTTCAACACCTCCCTCTTCTCTATGCGGTTGAACAGCTCTTGCTCTCTTTCCTTCTCTGTCATCTGTTCCAGACGGGCCCTGTCTTCCTCATCTCCCATGAGATCCTCTCCATAGCCATCATGGAACTCTTCATCTTCTGAGGAAGAATCTGAATCTGAACTAGAAGAGGAGCTGTTGCTGTCAGAATCTGATACTTCCCCTGCAACAGAGACCCAACATGAGATCACATGCTAAGTCCAGTGATCCCACAGTGTTGACAAGCACTGGCTCTCTCAGGTAAAATGGCAAAAGGCCACTTCAGCTTCTTTGGGACCAGTCCATAGTCTGCTTTTGGTAAATGCAAATAGAGATTAGCGAAATTAAGGCCGGAAAAAGAAAGCTATGTTCTTTTCAATTCTTTTATGACTTTTTATTTTTTATTTTGAGAATGGGTCTTACTAAGTTGCTAAGACTAGTCATTTTTTTTTTTTCCTTCCTGATACTGGGAATTGAACCCGAGGTGGCTTAACCACTGAGCAACATCCACAGCCTTTTTATGTTTTATTTTGAGACAGGGTCTTGCTAAGTTGCTTAGGGCTTTTGCTAAATTGCTTGAGGCTGGCTTTGAACTCAAAATCCTCCTGTCTCAGCCTCTCAAATCACTGGGATTACAGGAATGTGCCTCCATGCCTGGCTCTGAGGTTAGCTTTGAACTTGTGATCCTCTTGCCTTGGCCTTCCAAGTCACTGGTACAGGATTGTACCACCATACTTGGATTATTATTTATTTATTTATTGGTAGTGGGGACTAAACAGAGGGGCACTCTACCACTGAATTACACTCCCAGCCTTTTAAATTTGAGACAGGGTCTCCCTAAGTTGCCGAGGCTGGCCTCAACTGGAGGTCCTCCTGCCATAGCCTCACCACGCCTAGTACAACTTTTGTGTGTGTGTGTGTGTGTGTGTGTGTGTGTGCGTGCGCGCGCGCGTGCGTGTGCTGGGGATTGAACCCAGGGCCTTGTGCATGTGAGATAAGCACTCTACCAACTGAGCTATATCCCCAGCCCCCTAGCACAACTTTTTTATTTTGAAGAAATTATACACCTACAGGAAAAAAGTTGTACAAACAGTAACACTCTCATACATTCTTTAGATTCATTCATTGTTAATGATGTCAATTCACTTTCTCTTTCCTTTTCATTTTTTGGTACCTGGGACTGAATTTGGGGACACTTAACCCCCAAGCCATATCCCCAGCCCCTTTTTAAATATTTTATTTAGAGACAGGGTCGCACTAAGTTTCTTAGGGGCTTGCTAAATTACTGAGGCTGGCTTTGAACTTATGATCCTCCTGCCTTAGCCTCCTGAGCTGCTGGGATTACAAGTATATGCCTCCATGCCTGACTACTTTTTCTGTCTACACATACAAAATAATTGTAGCTGTGTGAGGTGGTGCACCTCAAAAAATATTTTTTTTGGGGGAGAATTATCAGAGATTGAACTCAGGGGCACTCAGCTACTGAGCCACATCCCCAGCCCTATTTGGGATTTTATTTAGAGACAGGGTCTCACGGAGTTGCTTAGCACTTTGCTTTTGCTGAGGGTGGCTTTCAACTCCTGATCCTCCTGCCTTAACCCTTCTGAGCAGCTGGGGTTATAGGTGTGCGCCACCACACCTGGCTGTCAAACAAACAAACAAACAAACAAAAGGTTTTTTTTTTTGGTACCAGGGATTGAATTCAAGGACACTCAACCACTGAGCCACATCTCCAACCCTTTTTTGTATTATTTAGAGACAGGGTCTCACTGAGTTGCTTAGTGCCTAGCTGTCGCTGAGGCTGGCTTTGAACTTGAGATCCTCCTGCCTCAGCCTCCTGAGTGTGCGCCACCATGCCCAGCTTCAAAAATTTTTGAGACAGGGTCTCACTAAGTTACTGAGGTTGGCCTCCTGCCACCTGAGATCATAGGCATGTATCACTGTGCCCTGCAAAGGACAGTCTCTTACTTAACAAACTACATTATTATCAAGTTTAGCATATTTATCATTGATGCAATTCCATCATATAATGTACAGTTAGTACTTAAATTTCACCAATTGTTTTACTACTGAACTTAATAGACACTTTTTATACAAAGTAGGGTCCAATCTGAGATCACACATTGGTTACCATGTCTCTAATATCATTTAATCTGGACCAACCTTTCTTTATTAAAAAAAATGAATTAATTATTTTTCAGGTGTTATTAGGGATTAACCCCAGAACTTCATGCAGCTAGGCAAGAGCTCTAACACTGAGCTACATCCCCAGTCCTTTTTTTTTTTTTTTTTTTTTTAAGACAGAATCTTACTTGGTTGCCCAGGCTGGCCTTAAACCTGTGGTCCTCCTGCTTCAGCCTCCTGAGTAGCCATGATTATAAGCGTACTTACCTACAATCCTAGCTAATTTCTTTTTTATAAATGAGAAGGGATCTCGTGATGTTGTCCAGGTAGGCCCAAACTCCTCACCTTAGGCAGATCACTTGAGCCAGAATCCAATCTAGGACTACATCATGCCTGGTTTGGACCAGCCTTTGTCTTTCAAGCCTTTGAATTTTTGAAGAGTTTAAGTCCACAAAATTGTCTAATAGAATTTTGTAAGGTAGTGATGAAAATATTCTCTATCTGAACAGTAGCCAATACAAGTGGCTAATGAGCAACTGAAATGCAACTAGTGTAACTGAGAAACTGATTTTTAAATATTAATTCTGAGAACAACAGTTATCAAAGGTCTCCTAATTTGATTTGGTTTGCCAAGAAACAATTTAGGTTATGAATTTTTGGCAAGAATACCTGCTAAATGATTGTGTTACATCAGAGAACATCTAACATCCAGCCAGGCACAGTGGTGCACACCTGTAATCCCAGCAATTCCAGTGGCTGAGATAGAAGGATCACAAGTTCAATGCTAGCCTTGCAATTCAGCGAGACCCTGTCTCAAAATAAAGAATAAATAGGACTAGGGATGTAGCTCAGTGGTAAAAAGTCCTACCACACACACAAAAAAAAGGGGGGGGGGCTGGGGATGTGGCTCAAGCGGTAGCGCGTTCGCCTGGCATGTGTGCGGCCCGGGTTCGATCCTCAGCACCACATACAGACAAAGATGTTGTGTCCACCGAAAACTAGAAAATAAATATTAAAAAATTCTCTCTCTCTCTTAAAAAAAAAAAAAAAAAAAAAAAAAAAAAAAAAAAAAAACACCAACATCAAAAAAAGCATTTAGCATGTGTTTGTATCATTACTATTAATTTGTATTACTTGGTTAAGGTGGTGTTTCCCATATTTCCTCTCTGTACAGGAACCTTTTTCCTCTATAGTTAGTAATGTATAGGAAGATTCTTTTAGACTGTAAAAACATCTTGTTCCATATTATATTAACAATTATTATTGTGGATGAAAAAAAATGAAGATTTTTCTAACCCTATAATTTCTTCTACATTTATTAGCTGGTATTTTTAAAAAATACTTATTTTTTAGTTGTAGTTAGACACAATACCTTTGTTTTATTTATTTATTTTTATGTGGTGCTGAGGATTGAACCCAGGGCCTCACACGTGCTAGGCGAGTGCTCTACCACTAAGCCACAACCCCAGCCCAACACTGGATCTTGAAAGGACAAAGGGTGGCATGTAAAAAGTCAATATATATCATTAATGAATATTAAGTTAAAATCAGCCATTTAACAAGAATTGTGGCTTGATTCAATTTGAGCTAACATTCACAGACATGGACTTAAAACCAGGTTAGACCAATATTATACCAGGCTGTTTGTAAGCGAACCTTACTTTTTCAAAACAACTTAAGGTTTATTATTCTAAACAATAATAAACAAGTTAGTTGTTAAACTAGTGTTATCGAAAAGTTCTGGAATTGTTTAGGAAAAGAATATTTCTTCTCTGGGAGTGGTGGCGCACACCTATAATCCCAGCAGCTCTGAAGGCTGAGACGGGAGGATTGAGAGTTTAAAGCCAGCCTCAGCAATGGCAAGGCGCTAAGCAACTCAGTGAGACCCTGTCTCTAATAAAATACAAAATTGGGCTAGGGATGGGGCTCAGTGGTTGAGTGCCTGAGTCATATCCCTGGTAACAACAACAAAAATAGAATATTTCTTCTAAGTTTTCCATCTGATTCAAGGATTTCCCTCCACAGACAAAAAAAGAAGACACCCAGGATAAAGTGAGTGGAGACTAATACAGGGACACCTACTCCTCCTGAGTTCCTTGGTTGGGTTCCCAGGTTCTCACCCTTCCTTCGGGAAATGCATGATTTTTCTTGCTTTTTTTTCCAGATTCCCAAAGGATCCATGACCACTAAAAAAGCTAAGGACCACTATTCTAAAGGCAGAGATCAAGCTATAATGTGGGCTCCTTTCTTCTCCACTTCTGCCTCTCTCTCCAACCTGACAAGACAGAAATTCACCCTCCAGGTCTGGGTACTTGGCTCACCTTCCTCAGGTGCTGAGCTCTCAGCAGAACTGTCTTTGTCTGAACTGCCCGAGGAGGCAGTTTTATTTGCTTGTTTCTTCATGGTTCCTTTCTTCTCTATTTTTCGGCCTTTTCCTTTCTTCTTGTTTTTATTACTCCCAAATGTCCACTACAAGGGAAAAAAAAAAGAAAAAGGAAAACTGAAATAGGAACTTTATGGAGAAAAAAAAGCTGAACGATTCAAGAGAATTAAGACTATCTGACTTTCAACAAAATGATTCCAAGAATCTCTACAACTTTGAACCCACTCCCAAATATACACTTTATATGATGAAAGATACACTTTTAGGACAGTTGGCCACTCAGGTGGCTGCCTCAACTGGTACTGAGCTGCGCTCTGCAGCCTCTAGTCTTTGTATGTCTCAGCAAAGGTCACCCAATGTGAGCAGCAAAGAAGAATGGAGAGGTTTCAGAAGAAGAAACACAACAACTTCCCTGTACAACCAAAGGGAGGGGAAGGATGTTAGTTCACCTTCACCCATGATGCTGGCCTTCAAGTCATTTCAGCAGGAATTGGATGTAAGGCATGACAAACATGAGAGACTTGTGAAACTTGGTTGGGATATAACTGTTGAACATAAGAGGACGATTGTTCTCCTCCATAGGATTACAAGTGCTCCTGATAATGGAAGAAATATTGACTAAATCCTAAATTATATTAGATGGTATCAGACAAAAAATATGACAGGTAGCTCAAGAGCTATCAGGAGATCAGTTCCACTTAGCTGTCACTCAGGACTGTAGGAATATGTGCTATATCTTTCCAACACTTCATGAAAACATAATCATTAGTCAGTATGGATGAAATTATTAAACAATTGGTTTTTACAACAGAGGATAATGGGAAAGAAAACAAGACTCCCTCCCTCTGATGCACAGGATATGTCACTTGGAGACTTAAGTCACCCATTTATTACCTTCTGGGAGTGGCTGGTTTAACTGGAGAGTTGAAGCAAATGTGTATTAACAGTGTGGGGAATGGGGACTCAACACTCCCTTTGGGCTGAGAATACAGCTCAGTTGGGAAAATGCTTGCCTTGAATGTACAAGGCCCTGGGGTGGGTTCCCAGCACACACACAAAAAGAAAGAAAGAGAGAAAGAAAGAAAGAAACAAACAAACAAACCACCCTCCCTTTGAAGTGAAATTGTTTTTTAAGCCAGGTTTAGGATGGGTTTTCCTTCATTGGCAAACATTCAATATTACAAGGTCTTTAAGAAGCTGTATACCATAAAACAAGGTCTGGTCAAAGTTGAGATTGCTTCTTATGTTCTGAAAAGTCCAGGGTTCAGAGATCCCAAGCACATGCTGGAAGATGTGCTCCCAGTTAAAACAGAAATGATTGTTCAGGAAGAGGGCATTTCCTATAACAACATCACTGGCTATCATCTGGAGATAGACGAGTTTGTAAGACAGTTACTCAGCATTTCATTTGAATTTATTGCAGCATTTACATAGAAACATTCAGTTGTATTTCTCTTAAATTGTATACAAGCTGTACATGAAATTATCAAATGAATTAATTCTTTTTTTTTGGGGGGGTACTGGGGGTTGATCTCAGGGTCACTCAACCACTGAGCCATCTCCCCAGCCCTTTTTTGTATTTTATTTACAAACAGGGTGTCTCACTGAGTTGCTTAGTGCCTTGCTTTTGCTGAGGCTGGCTTTGAACTCAAGATCTTCCTGCCTCAGCCTCCCTAGCCTCTGGGACTACAAACATGTGCCACTGCACCTGGCCAATCAATTCTTTTTATTCACAGAAGTGTGCATATACAAGTGTTTGTATATATGCCTATTTGAGGAGTTTTGCTGGTTAACCTTTATCATTTATCTGTGTTATGTGAACATGCTTCAAACTGAGCTTTCTCCTATAACATATTTAATTTATTTTGTATGAATTTTAGAGTAATAATTTTTAATGGAAGCAATTTCAGTTGGTGATTTTTGTTATATATAAAAAAGATTTCTTAATTAAACTTCTGGACCTAAGCTTCCTGTCTAAATTTCTTGGCAATGTATTATTGCACACCCCCAGAATTGACTTAATCCATAGAACAAGAATTGAAAATTAACTATCAATACTTGTAATCCCAGCAGCTCTGGAGGTTGAGAAAGGAGGATCGAAAGTTCAAAGCCAGCTTCAACAATTTAGCAAGGCCCTAAGCAACTTATTGAGACCCTGTCTCAAAATAGAAAATAAAAAGGGCTAAGATGTAAGTCAGTGGTCAAGCTCTGAAGGGGAACTGGAGCTAACATTTTAATGTTTTCACTGGTAAAGTTGAGTTGAATTATGTACTTGTACATAACTGAAAGATTTTAGTATTAATTATTTAGCAGTATTTCCCCCCTTACCATTTTTATTAGGCATGCTTGAAGGCTTTCCTATTCTAGCATCTTGAAATTTTGAAATACTAAGTTAATCCAAACCTTTATAGTAGGTCTGGAGTATTTATAAAGTTGCCAAAAAATTGTATGATGTAGAATTCAGCAATAAGACAACTGGCCATACAATTAAGAGTAACAGTCTTTAGCACTCTTTAGAAATGAACTTGCCTACTAAAACTAGCTAGAGATTATTACTTACAATATGAAGCTGACTTGAGCATGACAGACAGTACTTACTGGATGACAGATAGTCCCAAACAAATTGATTTTTTTAAAATATATTTTTAGTTGTAGATGGACATGAGAGCTTATTTTTTTTTTTTAAATTTACTTTTATGTGGTGCTGAGGATTGAACCCAGTGCTTCACACATGCTAGGCAAGTGCTCTACCACTGAGCTACAGCCCCAGTCCCCAAATCAATTGATTTTGTGAGTTTTGAGAATTTAGATTTTTACTTTTGGAAAGATTACTTCTGTTTGTAAGAGTTCATTCTTGGACAATGGAACTTTTCAAAAATATTACCTAAAGGAAAACAAACACAGACATGCCTGATACATTAGGTTTGTTGTGGTGAGGGTGGGTGGGTCTCCCTACACTGAGGTATACTGCTGAATGATAATTAATTCCATTATATATTTTTTGTTACTTTTACCACTTGAATTTAAATTTAAATGTTACAAGTAAAATAATAATAAATCAGTGAATGTTTTATAGATGTTTAAAACAAGTCTTTTGAATAAAATATTAAAATACTTTTTTTAAAAGAAACAATTTTATTTTATTTTTTTTTAAAGAGAGAGTGATAGAGGGAGAGAGAGAGAATTTTTTAATATTTATTTTTTAGTTTTCAGCGGACACAACATCTTTGTTGGTATGTGGTGCTGAGGATCGAACCCGGGCCGCACGCATGCCAGACGAGCGCGCTACCGCTTGAGCCACATCCCCAGCCCAAAAGAAACAATTTTAAAAAGTTTGTTTTTTATAACTACTAGTTATAAATTTCTTAGTAATGGAATTTCTTAGTAATAGAACATTTAGATAAAACATAAAATCGAATTAATGTAGTTTCTGTTGCAACAGAAAAACAAAGATACTAACTTTATGGCAAGATACACAAGTGAGAGAAAACAGCTTCTCGTGTTTTCTGTGGTAGAGATCGCATTAACTGCTAAGGGCTGGTATGTCAGGGTTTCAGTACATAGAGAATGATTTAGTGATGAGGTGGGCCTCAAAAAGGCGGGGAAAGAAGCTTGTGCCCAGGAGAAAACTGCAAAATGCACTGAGAAAGGTTAAGAGCCACTTTTGGACACGGATGGTAGTACTGGCAATAACTCTAAGAAAGCAGAAAGTAAAGTAGATCTTTAAGTATATGTGTGTATATCTTTTATATATATACATATGTGCTATTTTTTAATATTTTAGTTGTTGATGGGCTTTATTCTATTCATTTATATGTAGTGCTGAGAATTGAACAAGCAATATTATACTGAGCCCCAACACATTATCTAAAAAAATGTGTGTATCTCTTACTTAAATGTATGATGCTAAGGATGTATCTGGCATGTGTAGGCCCTGGATTCAATCTTTAGCACCACATGTACATAAATAAATAAAAGATAAAAAAATCCATTGACAACTAAAAAATGTGTGTATCTCTTACTTAAATGTATGATGCTAAGGATGTAACTCAGTGGGAGAGCTCTTTCTTGCCTGGCATGTGCTAGGCTCTGGGTTCAATTCCTAGTACTATATTAAACCATATCTTCTTTGATATGTTATTTATTATTTATTATTTCTTGTACTAGGGATTGAACCCAGGGATGCTTTAGCACTGAGCTACATTCCCAGTCTTTAATTCTTTATTTTGAGACGGTCTTGATAAGCTCTGGTCTTAAACTTGCATCAGTCTCCCTAGTAGCTGGGATTATAGGCATATACCACCATGCCCAGCACTTCTCCTGATTTTCAATAATTTTTGGTGAAAAATACTTTCTATGTTAAAAAAGTACAGTTTTTGCTCCTATTTATTGTAATGGGATGATAAATTAACCTCCTTGGGTTGGGATTGTGGCTCTGTGGTAGAGCACTTGCCTGGCATGTGTAGGTCCTGGGTTCAATCCTAAACACCATATGTACATAAATAAATAAAGGATTAAAAAAAAACCCATTGGCAACTAAAAAAAAAAAAAAAAATCTTTAAATAAATAAATAAATAAACTTCCTATTTCATAGTAGTTAAGATCAGAAGAAAATTTATTTGGGGCCTTTTCTTGGACTGGGGAGACATAGGCATAGGAGCTATTCTTAAGAACCAGAGTCTATCCCAGAGGTTTGGGAGACTGAGGCAGGAAGATTGTGAATTCAAAGCCAGCCTCAACAACAGCTAAGCTAAGCAACTCAGTGAAACCCAGTCTCTAAATTAAATAGGGCTGGGGATTTGATTCAGTGGTTGAGTGCCCCTGAGTTCAATCCCCAGCACCCCCCTCCCAGTAAAAAAAGAACCACAGTCTGAATCCCAGCTGCTTAGGAGGCTGAGACAGGAGGCATGAGTTCAAACCCAGCCTCAGCAATTTAGTGAGGCCCTAAGCAACTCAGCAAGACTCTGTCTCTAAAGTACAAAAAAGGTCTGAAAATGTGGCTTGTGGTTAAGTGTCCCTGAGTTCAATCCCCAGTACCAAAAAAGGTAGGGGTGTAGCATAGGTGTAGCATAGTGGTAAAGTGCTCCTGGGTTCAATTACTAGTACCAAAACAAACAAAACAAAACAAATAAACAAAGCCACAGTCTTTGTTTACCTTGATAAAATATTGTAAAAAGGGTGTTATTTTAATCTTTTGATTCTAGTTTTAATTTAGTTATTTTAATTGTTATGCTCATAATACAGATATTACTAGAGTCAATAATGTATTAGATATCTTCGACATTGGTTCTTTTACAAGAAATAGTACAACCATATACATGATACTCAGTATTTGTTTCTTGGTTATAAAAATGGCCATGACCCACCTTTTCCAAACAGAGTATGGAACTTCTACCCAATAGGAATATGAAGAGGTTGAGAGCAAAAGGTTGAGCTATCAGGGTCACATGTATGTCAGAATGGCTAGGTTTATTTTTGTCTACAGGTTTGGGTTTCTCATATGCAATACAGCCAAACTCTGTGGAGTCCCTAGGGGGTAAAAAAAAAAAAAAAAAAGTGTTTATGAGAGCAAAAACGACCTAAATGTGAAGTTATACAAGTAAATCCAATTTAGGAGGTGCTAGGAAGCTATCTGGCTTCCTTATCAACTACCCTCTGTCTGCTTCAATCTGCCACAGCCTCATCTTAGCAACTGTCACTCATTTGCAGTCTACAATGTTTATCCCTTGCAAGGGAGGGAGAAAAAGCAAAGGTTAAAAATAGAAAAATGCTGTCATTTAAAAGGAGCTAATCCTGAATGTGAGAAGAGTATTTGTTTATTTTTCTTATGGCAATTTTCGGAAATAGTAAGGTGACAAAGTTGTCTTACCTCCCATGAAGCTGACTGGGGGTTGGGAGGGAGGTGTATGAAGTCAAATGCAGACAATCTAAATTCCAATCTAAATTCTACTAATTCTCCAATATGTGGTAATGTTTTAGGGGCATTATAATGTAGATGACTTTACTTTTAAAAATAGAATTTTAGGGCTGCGTTTGTGGCTCAGCTTTAGAGGCCCTGGGTTCGATCCGACTCAGCCCCACATAAGAAAATAAATAAAGGTACTGTGCCCAACTACAACTAAAAAATAAATATTTTTTTTTTTTTTAAAGATAGAGTGAGAGAGAGAGGGAGAGAGAGAGAATTTTAATATTTATTTTTTTTTTTTAGTTTTTGGCGGACACAACATCTTTGTTTGTATGTGGTGCTGAGGATGGAACCCGGGCCGCACGCATGCCAGGCGAGCGCGCTACCGCTTGAGCCACATCTCCAGCCCCCCAAAACAATAAATATTAAAAAAAAAAGAAGAATTTTAGCCAGGTGTGGCAGCACACAACTATAACCCCAACTACTCTGGAGGCTGAGGCAGGAGGATCATTTGAGCCTGGAAGTTTGGAGATAGCCTAGGCAACACAGCAAGACCCCATTTTAAAATAATAACAACTTTTTAAAAATTTTCTGAGGCTGGGGATGGAATCAATGGTACAGCGCTTGCCTATCATGTACAAGGACTTAGGTTCTATGCCTAGCACTGCAAAAGTAAAAAAAAAAAAAAATTTAAATTTGTATTTCTAGGGCTGGGGATGTGGCTCAACTGGTAGCACGCTTGCCTGGAGTGCGTGCGGCCCGGGTTCGATCCTCAGCACCACATACCAACAAAGATGTTGTGTCCACCAAGAACTAAAAAATAAATATTAAAAATAAAATTCTCTTCTCTCTCTTTTAAAAAAAAAATTTTTTTGTATTTCTACTACCCAAAGACAATGATCACTTGCAATGTGGAGGTGAGTCTTATTATTCTTATATAATTCCAAGAAAGAGACTCAAATCGGTCCCAATAATTATTCATAGATTATTTTTCTCCTTAGAGAATAGATCACAGTTATAATATTTTACATTTACATTTTTTCCTAATATTTTATTTTTAGTTATAGGTGGACACAATATAGCACTCTACCTCTGAGCCACAACCCCAGCCCCTACATTTACTTTTGTAAACCAGAAATTCCAGAATGTTTTTGGTCTAATCACATATTTTATTTTTTATTTTTTTATTTTTTTTTATTTTTTTTTTTAAAGAGAGAGTGAGAGAGGAGAGAGAGAGAGAGAGAGAGAGAGAGAGAGAGAGAGAGAGAGAATTTTTAATATTTATTTTTTTTTAGTTCTCGGCGGACACAACATCTTTGTTGGTATGTGGTGCTGAGGATCGAACCCGGGCCGCACGCATGCCAGGCAAGCGCGCTACCGCTTGAGCCACATCCCCAGCCCCTAATCACATATTTTAAATATTTCCCCAATACCTCTTCTAAGAGCACAAAGTCTTGCAAAACCTAATCTGGTGACTCTAAGACAGTGGGAAAGACTGGAGTTGTAACTCAGTTGTAGAGTGCTTCCCCCAAAAGAGCTGCTCAAAAACAACTTAGGAAAGGGTATCAGACACATTGACATTCTGCTTTCCTAAGCATAAATGTATGCAAGCTTCATAGACAAGTATTATGTAAATATGGAGGGAGGAAAGCCTAAAAAAGAACCTGGAATATGTTTTCTTATCTAGTAAATTGTAACAGATTAGCTGTTTTACCCTCACTGTTGTAACAGATATTCTAATGGACAGTAATTATCTAATAATACAGGTAGGTGTGTGCTACAAAACTCTGTGCCACCCTGAGTGTGGGGGGATGTTACAAAGCAGTTCCCATTCTAGGAAGTTGCTGTCTTTCCTGGCATTCAGATAAAAGATGGGATGGAACATGGGATGAAAGTGGTTGGCTTAGGGTGGGGGGGTGGGAATAGGAAAGACAGTGGAATGATTGGGACATAACTTCCCTATGTTCACATATGAAATACACCACCAGTGAAACTCCACCTATGTACAACCATAAAAATGGGATCCTCATTAGAATAAGTTATAATCCATGTATGCATAATATGTGAAAACACACTCTCCTGTCATGTATATCTAAAAAAAATAAAAACTTTGGACTTGGGTGGCATTGAGATCCTGAGTACAATGAGCATCCTGGAGGAAGAAAAACAAAAAACTTCAAGATTTATATCTAATGGGCAAGGAATACCCATATTCCTAGGTCTTAGAAGAGTAGAAATCATTTCTACGCAGTTACTCTGAATTGAATTTATATGTGAAATGAGCCAGGTGCAGTGTCACATACCTGTAAACCCAGCTACTCAGAAGAGGCAAGAGGCTCACAAGTTCAAGACCAGCCTCACTAACTTAACAAGGCCCTAGTAACTCAGTGAGACCCTGACTCAAAATAAAACAAACAAACAAACAAACAAAAGGGTAGGAGACGTAGCTCAGTAGTAGAGCACCCCTGGGTTAAATCCCAGGCATCAAAAGATAAACAAACAAACAAACAACAAAAAAGAAGACATAACAAAGAAATGTAAAATATAACATTACACTCCCCTTGAGAAAGTGTCAGAATTGGTTGTAAACAAATTTGAGCAAATGGTCTGTGAAAATCACTCCATTATTTCAAATTCTTGTGTTGAGATTTTTTTTTTTTTAGAATTTTTTAATATTTATTTTTTAGTTTTCGGCAGACACAACATCTTTGTCTGTATGTGGTGTTGAGGATCGAACCCGGGCCGCACGCATGCCAGGCGAGCGCACTACCACTTGAGCCACATCCCCAGCCCTCTAAATAAATTTATAAGTAAAACTTGAATCTTTCTCAGTGTTCTACTTTTTTCTATCAATAAATATAATTGAGTCAGCAAGAGATTACAAAGTGTGAATAGCAGCAAAAGTCAATCAAACTGGGAGAGCCTGAAAGATCAGATAAAGTATAAGAAAGAGAAGGAAGAGGCTTCAGAAAAGAAACAAGGTGAAAAAAAATGAAATACAGGAATAGCAAGAAGAAATCAGTCTTTGAAGAAGCAGGTAGAGACACAACAGAAATGGGGAAGGCTGAGAAATGTTCTAAGAAAGAAGAAACAGGTGTGACAAGTGGTGCACTACAGGGTTGAAACAAATCCTTTTATTTATCAAAAATATTGAAAACAAGACTATATGGGAAGCTTTTAAAATAATTCTTGCTTAGACAGAGGGAACTCCAGCAGTTTCTTCACTTTGACTAATGTAGTTATTATAATCAGTTCTGAACAACAACAAAAAAGTTTTGTTTTTTTTTTTGGCGGGGGCATCCAAAGTACTTTTAACTCTTATGTAGCTGGCAGCTATCTATTTCTATATGCTCCAGCTCATCATTATCACCTTTCACCATAGAGGCAGAATTCATAGTTTTCAAGGCTTGATCCATGTAGACTCTACATTATAAAAAGAACTTGGGGCTGGGGTTGTGGCTCAGCGGTAGAATGCTCGCCTCGCACGTGCGAAACCCTGGGTTCTATCCTCAGCACCACATACAAAAATAAACAAGTAAAATAAAGATGTTGTGTCCAACTAAAAAATAAATGTTTAAAAAATAAATAAAATAAATAAAAAGAAAAAGAACCTTGAGGGCTGGAGAGATAGCTCAGTTGGTAGAGTGCATGCACAAGGCCCTGGGTTCAATCCCCAGAACCATAAACAAACAAACAAACAAATAAATAAATTAAAAAGAACCTTGTTTATTTTTACCCATGCTTCAAGAATCACCGATTTACTCAAAATAATATACACAACCATATTCTCTGTCATTAAATGTTGGGGTTTTTGCCCCCTTCAAAGATCCTATACATGAAACATCTAGTTATTCTCTCATTAACTGGACTTTATACTTAATGTTCAATGCCATACGTACATTTTTTTCTGTATAGGAAACTTTCATAGTTTCTGTTTCCCCTCTTCCCATCAATTAGCTAGCTATCATCTTGCTCTAAAATTTCTACATAGAACTATCCCATTAACTTTTTAACTAGTTGGCCAATTTTCTGTCCTAGCAAATCTGAGGGGGCAACATAATTCTTAATATTCATGGCTCACTAATGTCAAACATAAAGATGGCATACTTAAAAAAACTCCATAATAGCTTCTGGTACAAGCAAGCTCCATCTGACTGACAATGGTCACTTCAAAAACCAATTTTCTAAAATAATTTACAGGTAATAAAGATAAAAAAACCAAAGCAGAAATGAGACAACACAGTATACTAACTTCAGTACATATTTTTCCCCCAAGACAGACGTCTGAATATTCGTTATGAAAGAGGAAAAAAGGCAAGAACTGATAGCTCAAATTTCATATTCTAAGGATCTCTCAAAAGTCCCCTATCCGACCTAAAAAGCCTACAGAATCCATAACCTGGAGTTAATATTACTGAGTTTCGTAGTGGAAGATTAGTAAGATTGTTTTTTTAAAAAAGATTCTTTTAAGTTCTTTTTCTTTCTTATGGTACTGAGGATGAAACCTAGGGGCTCTTGCATACCAGGCAAGCAGTCTACCACTAAGCCATATCCCTGGCTCCCCCTTTTTTTGGGGGGAGGGCGTTCTTTGGATTAAACCCAGGGTCTTTTTTTTTTTTTTTTAAATATTTATTTATTCTTTTAGTTTTCGGCAGACACAACATCTTTGTTTGTATGTGGTGCTGAGGATCGAACCCGGGCCGCACGCATGCCAGGCGAGTGCGCTACCGCTTGAGCCACATCCCCAGCCCCCTAAACCCAGGGTCTTGCACATGCTAGGCAAGTGCTCTACCAGTAAGATACATCCCCAGCCCTTTTTATTATATTTTGAGACAAGGTCTCCCCTAAGTTGCTCAGGGTAGACTCAAACTCTTTGACTCTCCTACCTCAGCCTCTGAAGCAGCTGGGATTACAGGTGTGTGCCATTGCACCCAGACTAAATTATTTTCTTTAATTGTCCAAAACAATGAAATATTTGCTCTAACTCTGAAGTGCTCTATGCTACCAATAAGCTAGTAGTAGCCAGAGTCAGAGAGAGATGATCTTTCAGAATGGTCACAATATAGAGGTTCTATTCCTAAGGTAGGGCAGAGTAGAACTACAATAAAATGTAGGCCTAGAGGCAGAAGAGCTAAGAACCTTTCAGGGGCAAAGTCACTTACATTTATGTAGCCAGTCTGTCAGCCTTTTTCTACCTTTAAACATATTAACAACTGAGAAGTAATCTAGGGTGAAGACTTTCTGTCTTAGGTAGCTGGAAGCAACAGGGGAAACTCTAAACTTATTTTATTATTTTTAAAAATATTTTTTAGTTGTAGGTAGACACAATACCTTTATTTTATTTTTATGTGGTGCTGAGGATCGAACCCAGTGCCTCACACATGCTAGGCCAGTGTTCTACCACTGAGCCACACTTGAATTACAGTGGTGCACACCTGTAATTCAAACACCTTAGGAAGCTGAAACAAGAGGATCGCGAGTTCAAAGCCAGCCTCAGCAAAAGAGAGGTGCTAAGCAACTCAGTGAGACCCTGTCTCTAAATAAAATACAAAAATAGGGCTGGGGATGTGGCTTAGTGGTTGAGTTTCGTAGTGGAAGATTAGTAGGATTGTTTTTTTTAAAAAGATTATTTTAAATTCTTTTTCTTTCTTATGATGCTGAGCATGAAACCTAGGGGCTCAATCCCCAGTACAAAAAAAAAAAAGATACAGGGGCTGGGAGTGGTGACACACACCTATTATCCCAGCACCTCAGGAAGCTGAGGCAAGAGGATCAGGAGTTCAAAGCCAGCCTCAGGAATTTAATGAGGCCCTAATTTAGTGAGACCCTGCTTCAAATAATAAAGTGCTGGGTATGTGGCTCAGTGGTTGAGTGCCCTTGAGTTCGATCCTGGTACCCGCGCCCAAAAAAAGATAAAGGGAAAGCCAGGATTGGTGGCACATGCCTCTAGTCCCAGCTACTTGGAAGGCTGAAGCAGGAAGAATGATTGAGCCCAGTCTAAGGCTCTATCTGAAAACACAGAGAAAAGGAATCCCAACAGTACTGCATACTTAGTTAGGACTCTGACCCAACAATAGGAATGTGGAGAATGAAAGAGTTCCAAGGATATTTCTACTGCTCATATTAAGGAACTGTAAAGACCACAAATTCAATACAGGGTATTCTAGACATGGCAAAGATTAAAAATTAATAGAATATAGAAGGAAAGAAGAGCCACAGCAATTAACTTCTGAACGTGAAAATTAGAAGTAGTTGCAGGAACAGTTGGAGAGAAAATTTCAAGATTTTCCTGTATTGATACAAATATAAACATGAATGCAAATTAAAAATCAATTTCCTATGTAAAAATATTTATTTTGAATAATAAAAATTTAATGACAAAAAAGATTTTTCTATATTATCTCTGTATTTTTAAAAAAGAAAACAAAGTCAAACAATAAAACAAATTACTTCATAGACCCTACTGCTTTTCTAATATGTTGGGTTATTTTATTAATTTGAAGGAATTACAGGTCCTCCACTGAAAATAAGCAAAAGAATAAATATTCCCTAATCCTTACTATAAAAAGCCATTTTAGCAAATTATTTAAGACTAAGAGAATATCACTATAGTCAACCAGAATGCAAACATTCCCAATCTACATATTCAGGGCACTGGTAAATACTGTTTATCTATTAATTGTATTTCATGATATTAAATAAACACTTTTACTGTTAAAAATATTCTCCTAGTCTAGCTGGGAGTGCTGGCACACACCTGCAATCCCAGGGACTCAGAAGGCTGAGGCAGGAAGATCACAAGTTTCAGGCCAGCCTCAACAACTTAGCAAGGCCCTGTCTCAAAAAATAAAAAGGGGATTGGGGCTGTAGCTCAGTGGCAGAGCGTTTGCCTAGGATGCGTGAGGCACTGGGTTTGATCCTTACCACCACACACACACACAAAAAAAAGGCACGCTGTCCACCTACAACTATAACTAACTAACTAACCAAATAAATAAACAAACAAATAAATAAACAAATAAAAAGGGCTGGGGATGTTGCTCAGTGATTGAATGCCCCTGGGTTCCAATTCCAATACCAAAAAAATATTTATTATCCTAGCCTACCTTGGTGGCTCACATCTGTAATCCCAGCTACTCAGGAGGCTCACAAGTTTGAGGCCAGCCTGAGCAATTTACTGAGACCCTATCTCAAAATAAAATTTTTTTAAAAATATTTATTTATTTATTTTTTAGTTTTCGGCAGACACAACATCTCTGTTTGTATGTGGTGCTGAGGATCGAACCCGGGCCGCACGCATGCCAGGCGAGCGCGCTACCGCTTGAGCCACATCCCCAGCCCTCAAAATAAAATTTTAAGAAGTGGAGATATACCTAAGAAATAGAGCACCTGCTTAGCAGGTGTGAGGCTCTGGGTTCAATCTGCAGTACCAAATAAATATATATTTATTTATAGTAAAAGACAAAAAGACTGCCTGGTAAAAGATAAATAGAAATGGTATAAATCTCTCTCTAGGAAATTAATAAGAGGGAAAAAAGTACTTTAAATCAAACTAGGAACATGTTTGGAGTGTTTCAACATGTTTCTCTTCACAGTGCCTTCCATTTGGATTCTGGATCTTTGAGGGTCTTGTTTTATTGGAGGGCAATTTGAGAAAGTCACATTGATTTAGACAAGGAATCATTAGATTTTCCTTTTTTAAAAGTTAACATCATCATTCTGAGGGATATCAAATCAATCTTCACAAAGAAATCTTTACATCTCACTATAGTATTTCTCATTAAAATATGGCATTCTTGATAGAATTTCTTTTCTCGAATGAAAGTAGGATTTAAGGGCTGGGGATGTGGCTCAAGCGGTAGCGCGCTCGCCTGGCATGCGTGCGGCCCGGGTTCGATCCTCAGCACCACATACCAACAAAGATGTTGTGTCCGCTGAGAACTGAAAAATAAATATTAAAGATTCTCCCTCGGGCTGGGGATGTGGCTCAAGCGGTAGCGCGCTCGCCTGGCATGCGTGCGGCCCAGGTTCGATCCTCAGCACCACATACAAACAAAGATGTTGTGCCCGCCGAAAAATAAAGATTAAAAAATTCTCTCTCTCTGTCTCTCACTCTCTCTTAAAAAAAAAAAAAAAAAAAAGAGTCTCCCTCTCTCTCACTCTCTCTCCTCTCTCACTCTCTCTTTAAAAAAAAAAAAAGAAAGAAAGTAGGATTTAAAAGATAATCCCCCAACCCCACAAAAAAAGAAAGAGAAAGAAATAAATAAGGAGAAAAGAAAAGATGACAACTAGTTTTGGTCCTTATTTTGCAATAAAGCTAGAAAGAGATGAAACAATAGCAAGGAATGTCTTACAAAGGTACCTGCTTGGCAACTAGAAATATGATGAATATATGACAATTCAGAGCTTTCCTTACACAATTTTCTTTCCCTAACAAGTTTTTGAGAATCTTAGGCTATTAGGTCTTCTTTCTTTCTTTCTTTTTTAGGTAAATGTTTACATTGTGGCTTGGTTAAATCAAGCTAATTAACATAGTCATGAGGCTATTAGGTCTTAATTTAAGGAAACAAGGCCACGGGATTCACCAACTCAGAGACCCTCAAATATCCACCAGTCCCACAGGCCTAAGTCCTCAACACCCACCTCGTCATCACTGTCAGATGTCTCTGAGTCTGAAGATGCTGCAGGTTGACTCACAGGCGGCTCCTTCTCCTCAGAGTCACTGCGCTTCCGTTTTGCCAGGGACAAAAGCTCCTAATAAGGCAGAAATAGTCACATCAGTTTTGTTCAACAGAGAGAGAATAATAAAATGGCCGGGCACGGCGGCATTTGCCTGTAATCCCAATGACTCTGGAGGCTGAGGCAAGAGGATCGAAGTTCAAAGCCAGCTTCAGCAACTTAGTGAGGCCCTAAGCAACTTAGAGAAACCCTGTCTCAAAATAAAAAATTTAAAAAAGGCTGTGGATGTGGCTCAGTGGTTGAGTGCTCTCTGGGTTCAATCCCCAGTACCAAATAAATAAATAGCCCACATTCCCTGAATCTCTTCTACATCTTTGTGCTTTCCACTGAAGGACATCATCATAAGGACTTTTAACATACAAATGGACTGAATGCCAGTATTCCTAGGTGCTGAAGAAATATTTTCAAAATCTGCCCACTCCTTATTCATGGGAAAAGTATATCTGAAATAGAAAACTGAATTAGAAGCTACTCCAAACTGTCACTGATTTCTCTCTAAACTACAGAAGTATTGATTCTCAGGGACTGATAAGAACTATTTACAAAGGTAGTTTGCTTGCTGTTTACCTGGAATACAGCTAATACTCCAAAGATCCTTTGTATTATATTTCATGTGTAATTGGTGTTTGTGAAGCTGTTGTGAAAAAGCTTAACGTTAGATGCAATGGCATATGCCTGTTATCACAGCCATTCAAGAGGTTGACAAATTCATAGCTAGCCTCAGAAACTTAGCAAGACCCTGTCTCAAGATAAAAAATAAAGAAACTACAGTGTTAGGGGCTGGGGTTGTGGCTCAGCGGTACAGTGCTCGCCTAGCATGTGCGAGGCCCTGGGTTCGGTCCTCAGCACCACACATAAATAAAGGTATTGTGTGCAACTACAACTAAAAAATAAATAAATAAATTCTCAAAACTGTACATAAATAAAAATAAAGGCCCATTGACAACTAAAAAATATTTAAAAAATAAAAATAAAAAAGGGCTAGTGATGTAGCTGTATGGTAAAATATTGTCAGGATTCAATTGAGAGAGAGAGAGAGAGAGAGAGAGAAAGGAAGGAAGGAAAAGAGAAGAAAAGAAAGGAGGGAGGGAGGGAGGGAAGAAAGAAAGAGCCCACAAACTGTACATTTATGAGGTTATTTTATATTCTGAATGCTTAAACCATAAAAAAAAGTATATACTTCTGTCCAGTCATGGTGGAACTATAATTCCAGTGACTCTGAAGGCTAAGGCAGGAGGATCTCAAATTCAAGGATAGCCTCAACAACTTAGTTAAATCCTATTTCAAAATTGAAAACAACAACAACAACAAAAAAAAAAATTAAAAAGGTTAAGGATGAAGATGTAGCTTTGTGGCAGAGCACCCCTGGGTTCAATCCATAGTACAAAAAATACACATACACACATACACACACACACACACACACACACACACTCTCTCTCTCTCTCTTTCTCTCGTATGTGGGGGGGGGGAGAGACTGGGGGTGGTGAGGAGGGAGAGAGAAAAAGAGGGAGATTTGTATATTTCTGCTTAATCTAGGGCTTAACAATGAACACTAGGTGTGCTATCCATTATGTCAGAATCCTAATTTGACAACCCCAACACTCCACTTCACTACTTCTGCTTTGTCCTGGTGACTTAAAGTGTGATTAGAAGGGAAGTGCCATGGCTACAACCAGAATCTGCTTTACCACATGGCTTCCGTGTCTCATTACTTTTCCCCTACTGACTTCTGTGACTCAAAAATGCAAAACAGGGTTACTAGCCCTGCTCTCTGCTAATACCAATACCAGCCCACACTTAACACTATTCTTACTATATGTCAAGCACTTTTCTCAGCATCTGTTATTTACTATTCACAACAATATTGATAAATATTGTCACCATCCCTGTTTAAAGATAAAAAAGCAGTGGTGACGCACTCCTGGAATCCCAATGACCCAGGAAGCTTAGACAGGAGGATCAAAAGTTCAAGTCTTGGGGCTGGGGATGTGGCTCAAGCTGTAGTGCACTCGCCAGGCATGCGTGCGGCCCGGGTTCGATCCTTAGCACCACATACAAAGATGTTGTGTCTGCCGAAAACTAAAAAATATATATTAAAAAAAAATTCTCTCTCTCTCTTAAAAAAAAAAAAAAAGTTCAAGTCCTGACTGGGAAATTTAGCAAAACTTTGTCACAAAATAAAATATAAAGGGCCAGGTATGGCGGGGGCATGCCTGCAATCTCAGCACCTTGAGAGGCTGAGGCAGAAGGATAGCAAGTTAGAGGCCAGCCTGTACAACTTAGATCCTGTCTCAAAAAAATAAAAATAAAAATTTTTAAAAAGAGTTGGGGAATATATCTTAATGGCAGATCAGCCCTGGGTTCAATCCCCAGTAACATAAAAATTTTAAAAACAGATGGGCATGGGGCTGGGGTTGTGGCTCAGTGGTAAAGCACTTGCCTAGTATGCATGAGGCACTGGATTTAATACCTGGCACCACATAAAAACAAATAAAATAAAGCTATTGTGTCCATCTACAACTTAAAAAAAAAAAAAAAGCTGAGCATGGTGGCACATGCCTAAAAATCCCAGTGACTGAAGAGGCTGAAACAGGAGGAACACAATTTCTAGGTCAGCCTCAGCAATTCAGCAAGACTCTAGCAAGTTAGTGAGACCCTGTCTCAAGATAAAAATATAAAAATAAAAAGAATTAGGATATAACTCAGTGGTAAAGTACCCTTGGGTTCAATTCCCAGTGCCAAAATAAATAAATAAAGTGCTGGGGGTGTAGGCTTTGTGGAAAAGTACCCCTGGGTTCAATCTCCAGCACTAGAAAAATAAGTTAAGAAAAATTCAGCTGATGAGGTCTTGCACACCAAGACACCACCAAATCCTGAGGCTGATGCAGGAGGATCACAAATTTAGGGCCAGCCTGAATCACAAATTTTAGTCAGACCCTGTCTCAAAATAAAAAAATAAAAAGGGCTGGGTGGGGGGTGGTGGCGGCTGGGTTGTGGCTCAGAGGTAGAGCACTTGCCTAGCATGTGTGAGGCCCTGGGTTCGATGCTCAGCACAACATAAAATAAATAAAGATTGTGTACAACTACAACTAAAAAATAAATATCAAATAAATAGATAGATAGATAGATAGATAGATAGATAGATAAAAATAAAAAGGGCTAGGATGTAACTCATGGCAGAGTGTCCCTGGGTTCAAGCTCCAGTAGAGGAGAAGGAAAGAAAACAGGAAAAAAAAAAAAAAAAAAGACAAAGCAGCTAAGGATCCAGACAGAGGTTAAGTAATTTACCTAAGCTATGTAACTTAGTAACACAGCTAATATATGAAAGCCAGGATTTGAACCTGAGCAGACAGAATTCTGGCTCATAATCTAGTCATGATTTACTAGTTTAAACCTTGTGCCAAAAAAGAGAAAGTACATCAAATAAATATTACTAGTAGTATTCCTTGAGGATGACCCTGCTATACAATTATAGGTCAAGTGCCAAAACAGATTTTAATATAATAGACTGCTTCAAAGTTTCTGTTTTCTTCTTCCAGTCTCTTTCTATTTTAGGAGTAGTTTCCTTCCTTGGCCAGAATAAGAAAATGACCTTCTCAGATTAAATGGCTGATACTCTTACTTCTTCATTAGTACTCATTAAATGTTACCATTCACATTTCATTGGAGAGTTAGTCAACTTCCTGAAATGCAGATATCACAAGAACACTCTTCTTTCACACCAAAACAATAACTCATATAAACCAAATGCAAATTATAGCAATATTTGCATGTTTGTAGTTTTTTTAAGCTTGAGGTGTAATTTACATACAACATATTCTATCCTTTCTAACATGATTCTAAGTTTGAATATATAGTTTTAATCACTACCACAATCACAATATAGGCAGCAGCACCGTCATCATATCCACATACCCTCCAATTCCTTATACACCATCATACCCCCTGTTTTTCTTATATTATATCATCTTCCCCCGGCAACTACAGACTCAACTACAGACTTCTGGCCCTATTGATTTCCTATCGTCGATTGCCACAGAGATGAATTTAAACATTTGATTTGTTTCCATTGTGGAGCCATTTTGTGTTCATTTACAGTTTTGCATAAGATTTTATTTCTCTTGGGTTTGCTGGATTGTGTGATACAACCTTTTTTCCCCATATTACCTTAATGCAAATTATAAACTTTAGAAAGACTTTTGGCAAGTAATCTCTACCCTGATGCCTCAGATTCTAGAATTCCTGTTTTAATACCAACTCATTATAACAAAGTTTTGGATACAATGTTGATATAGTTTGAATATGGTTTGTTGCCTTGAATCACACAGTTTAATCCTTGAAGTCTTATTTAGTGGTATTAAGAGGGTAGAACCTTGGGCTGGGGTGTTAGCTCCACTGGTAGAATGCTTGCCTATCATGCACAAAGCCATGGGTTTGATCCACAGAACCTTAGAGAAAGAGAGAGGGAGTGAGGGAGGAGTATAGAAACTTAAACAAACTGTCTGGAAGTGGAGCTTTGGGAAAGTTATTAGGTCATTTGGGTGGAGCCCCTATAATTGAATCCTGGTGGTTTTATAAGAAGAGGGAGAAAATATATACATAGAGATACATATGTACTCTCACCATGTGATGTAGCTAGAATCCATGCTATGTTGTTTGGACTTCCAACTTCCAAAATTATAAGCTGAATAAACCTTTTCTTTTCATAAAATAGCCTGCTTCATTATAGTAATAAAAAGCTGACTAATACAGTACCCAATCAAATCCTTTCCTGAAACATTAACTGTTACAGGTAATAGACATTTGTTCAAAGTTACTGTAACTGGGGCTGTGGTGTAGCTCAGTGGTAGAGTGTTTGCCTTCCTGTATGAGGCACTGGGTTTCATTCTCAGCACCACATATAAATAAATGATTAAAATAAAGGTCCATCAATGACTAAAAAAAAAGTTACTGTAACTAAGCCTGGCTCCTGGTGGCATAGGCCTATAATCCCAACAATTTGGGAGGCTGAGGTAGGAAAATCACAAGTTTAAGGCTAATTTTGAAAACTTAGTAGGATCCTGTCTCAAATTTTAAAAAATTTAAAAAGGGCTGGGAATACCACTGAACTCGATGGTAGAGTATCCCTGGTTTCAATCACCAGTGCCACCAAAAAAAATAAATAAAATAAAATTTTAAAAAAGTTACTATAACTAGCCAGGCGCGGTAGCCGCCTGAAGACACAGCACCATGAAGGCTGAGGCAGGAGGGTCACTTGATCCCCGAAGTCTGGAGAGCGACCGGGGCAATAGAGTGAGACCCCTAACTAAGAAAAGTTACTGAGGGGCTGGGATTGTGGCTCAGCGGTAGAGCGCTCTCGCCTAGCATGGGCGGGACCCGGGTTCGATCCTCAGCACCACACAAAAATAAAGGCATTGTGTTGTGTCCATCTACACCTAAAAAATAAATATTAAAAAAAGGAGAAAAGTTACAGAAATTCAAGTCATAAGACATGAGTACTGCCATCCAGTTAAGAGATTCCATTCTATAATAAAAGCCTAACAAATAGCTCTCCTTCATCAGTGAAGGTTTGCATCTGAGGAGCACAGTCTCTTTTTGTACTACATTAAATATCATATTAAAAACAGTATGGAGAACAAAGTCCTTCTTTTGTTGTTGTTTTGTTTTTTCACTGCTGGAGATTGAAGCCAGGCCCCTGGGCATGCTTGTCAAGAACTCTACTAGGGGCTGGGGTCGTGGCTCAGTGGTAGAGCACTTGCCTAACATGTGTGAGGCACTGGGTTCGATTCTCAGCACCACATATTAATGAATAAAATAAAAATCCATCAACAACTAAAAAAATAATAAAAACGTTTAAAAAAAATTTGTTTAAAAAAAAAAAAAGAACTCTACCAATGGGCTTCATCACTGAGCCTTTTTGTTTTGAGATAGGATCCTGTTAAATTGCCTAGTTTGGCCTTGAATTCAGCATTCTCCTGCCTCAGCCTCCCAAACAGCTGGGATTACAGGTATGCACCACCACACTCAGCTGCAAAAACCTTCTTAACAATCTGAAAGATATCCATTCCACATCTTGAGAACTGTACAGGAAGCTACCAGGGGAATGCCTGTTAAGGGCACTCTTTAAACCCTATAGACTACTGAGGACCCCTAAGAACAGCTGAACAAACCAATGTACAAACTGAAAGGTCTTCAGAAGGCACACCTGAAGAGATTTGTTAGGGGTAATCTATCCAATACTTGTACTCAAAAGAAGCCAATCTGAAATTGGCCCATGCATAAGGGATAAATCAATGTATAATATTCTCCTGCAGCCCATTCCACCATACTGCACTGGCTGAGACCACATTTCTCGTGTCCAGTAGATCTCTTTCACTGCTGTACTTACCTGTATTTCACCTTATCCTTCTCTACTTATCTTGGGAAACAAGTATGGGATGTCTACATGATATATCAAATTTAAGCTGAACTAAACATTTGGGTAAAGTAATGCCAGTGCCCAACCTATTATAGGTATGGCTGTGTGGAGATGCAACATCTGGCATCTAGAGCAGTTTCATTAACACTGATTAAAAGCCACATTTAAACTAGACAGCCAAAATGGGGACTCTAATGAGCCAAGCACAGTGGTACATGCCTGTAAATTCCAGTGACTCAGGAAGCTAAGGAAGAAGGATCGAAACTTTGAGGCCAGCCTGGGCAAATAAAAATTAAAAAAGGGATACAGATTGGTGATACAAGGCCCCTGGGTTTAATCCTCAATAACACTACCAAAAAAAAAAAAAAAAAGAGAGAGAGAGAGAAATTATATTCCATTTGATTCAAATGTATGATATGTCAAGATCATTGTACTGTCATGTGTAACTAATTAAAACAAATTTTAAAAAATTAAAATTGCAATTAGAAAGATGCGATCAAAACTACTCTAAAATTTCATCTCACTAGTCAGAATGGCAGTGATCAAGAATTGAAGCAACACCAGGTGCAGTGGCACACACCTGTAATCCCAGCAGCTTAGGAGGTTGAGACAGGAGAATCACAAGTTGAAAGCCAGCCTCAGCAATGGTGAGGCGTTTAGCAACTCAGTGAGGCCCTCTCTCTAAATAAAATACAAAATAGGACTGGGATATGGCTCAGTGATTCAATCCCTGGTACCCCCCACCTAAAAAAAAAAAAAAAAGAATTCAAGCAACAATAAGTGCTGGTGAGGATGTGGGGAAAAGGTACTAATTCATTGATGGTGGACTGCAAAATGGTGCAACCACCTTGGAAAGCAGTATGGAGGTTCCTTAGATAACTTGGAATAGAACCACTATTTGAGCCAGTTAGCCCACTTCTTGGTCCATACCCAAAGGACTTAAAATCAGCATACTATAGTGATGCAGCAATGTCAATGTTTATAGCAGCTTTAATTCACAATAGTTAAACTGTGGAACCAACCTAGATGCCCTTCAATAGATGAATTGATTAAAAAAAAAAACTGTGGTATATATACAAGTGGAATATTATTCAGCCTTAAAGAAGAATTAAATTATGGCATTTACAGGTAAATAGATGGAGTTGGAGAATGTCATGCTAAGCGAAGTAAGTCAATTCACCAAAAAACCAAAGGCCAAATGTTTATTCTGGTAAATGGATGCTGATCCATAATGGGGAGTGGGTGCAAGGGAAAAATGAAGGAACTTTGGATTGGGCAGAGGGAGGGGAGAGGAGGGGTTGGGGGGAGATGGTTGAATGAAATAAACATTATTACAGGTATGACGGCACAAATGGTATGACTTTACATCATGTATAACCAGAGAAATGAAAAGTTGTGCTCCATTTGTGTAAAAAATTAAATTAAATTAAAAAAAGAAAAACTAACATAATTAATTAATACCAGTTAGGAAGACCAAACATCTTGGTTTATCTAGGACTATCCTGGTTTTAGCACTAAAAGTCCTGGCATCGTGGGAAACTCCTCAGTACAGGGAAACCAGAGCAGATGTTCATCTTATTACTAACTAGTACCCTCTATGTATCAAGCACTGGATAGACAATAGTGAAAAAAAGATACATGGGTCCTTGACCTCATAGAATTTAAAATCAAATGTGGGAGACAGACAATAAAATGAGAAATAATGAATTACAGATAAAACTAGGTGCTAAGAAGAAAGTAAATAAAATGAGTAGGGGACTTATCTGCAGTAGAGGGTATTGAGGAGGCTTCTCTGAGGTAATGGCACTTAGGCTCAGACTAGAAACTTGAGAGAAAAAAAACAGAGTATAGTGTTCTGGACAGATGCCTACAGATGAGATAGCTAAGACTCTGAAACTGATAACAGCTGACTCAAAGAACTGAAAGAGAAGCAGTACAACTGAAGCTTAGCAGGCAAGGGAAGAATGGAAAGAAGTGAGTTAAGAGTAAGACAAAATCATATCATTTTCAGATTTACAAAGCAGGTGAGGAACAAGACTGTTGTTTAAAGGCAGCAAGAAGACATCAAATGGTATGAAGCAGAGGAGTAACCCTATTCACTAAGGGTTTTTAACAGAGTACTCTGACAGGCAGATGAAGAGACTAGAGGGGCCAGAGTGCAAGTGCAGAGAAGAAGTAGCAGTCTCAGCAGAGTGGGTGGTGGCCTGGACAAAGTAAGTAGCTACAGAGACAAGGATAAGTGGGAAGACTTGAGAGGTGCTGAGGAAAGAAGAATAATTCTGAGTTTAAAATGAGATGTTTATTTGTATTCTTCTTTTCATATAAAAACAATTAGAGGAGCATGATTAAAATAGTGGAAACTGGTTAATTTTCATGAGTAAGAGAGGGAGCCATTATGTCATTATGAGGCAAAGAGAGGTATTTCTGTATTGTCAAAACTGTTTTAACAAGCAGGCACTATTTTTAATAATAATAATAAAAGAAACAAATCAATGAATGTACAAAAACCTTCTAAAGTAGTAATTTCAAAGGAGAATTTTAACAGCTCTTTAATTTCATATAATAATAATAATAGAGGGGAGAGACTCATTACTGTTACTTGTTTGTTTGTTTGTTTTTTGGTACTAGAGATTGAGCCCAGGGGCACTTAACCACTGAGCCACATCCTTAGTCCTTTTTATTTTTTATTTTGAGACAGGGTCTCTCTGAGTTACTTAGGGTCTCACTAAGTTGCTGAGGCTGGCTTTTAACTTGTGATCCTCCTGCCTTAGCTTCCAGAGCTGCTGGGATTATAGGCATATGTAACCATACCCAGCACTTGTTTTAACTTGGTTCCCGTCTCCTAATACACTTGCTAACTAAAGAAGGGATATCAGTATTACAAGAGAGGTCGAATAAGAAGCCTCAAATTGATAGTATTCCTTATTTATGTTAGAAACTTTCTATCGCATTTGATTATTATTTATTAAGTGCCTACTTTTGTGTCAGGCAGACATTATTTTCAACTACCTACTTGGTATCTCCACTTGGATATCTCACATATCTCCACATATCCAAGAATGAATTCATGATGTTCACTCTAATCTGCACTGTTCTCCAAGTTTCCTAATTCCAGAGTCTGGTATTCATCCCTCATACCACCTCTTATGCCACCATTCCAGTCATCAAGTCCTTTTAGTTCTATTTATTGAAGATAATGTCTAGCTTATTTTACCATGTCATCTATGTAACTAACACACAACTCCAGGTATTTGTTCATTCAATGGTATCAACAGAGTGTGCTTGCTATATGTATGAACTGTTCTAGGGGCTAGAAATATTGCAGTGAACAAATATATTCACCCCCCATTGGAGCTTACATTCGAGTGACACTTATGTTCTCCACCACCTGTCACCTGGACTCCTTTATCTACCAACTAACTAGTTTCCCCTCTCCATATGACTCTCCACAAAGTAGTCTAGGTGGGCTTTCAAAAAGGCAAATCAAGCCAGGCACAGTGGCCCACACCTGTAATCCCAGCAGCTCAGGAGTCTGAGACAGTGGCTCACACCTGTAATCCCAGAAGCTCAGGAGGCTGAGACAGGAAGATCGAGTTCAAAGCCAGCCTCAGCAATGGTGAGGTGCTTAAGCAACTCAGTGAGACCCTGTCTCTAAATAAATAATACAAAAAATAAGGCTGGGGATGTGGCTCAGTGGTTGAGTGTCCCTGAGTTCAATCCCCAGTACCAAAAAAAAAAGGGGGGCAAATCAGGTATGACAGCACATAATTATAATCCTAATTACTGGGAGGAAGATGGCAACTTTAAAGCCAGACTGGGCAATTTAGCAAGATTCTGTCTCAAAATCAAAAAATTAAATTACATTTAAAAAGAGAATGGAAGGCAGGTGCAATGGCACATGCCTGTAATCCCAGTGGCTTGGGAGGCTGAAGCAGGTGGATTGCAAGTTCAAAGCCAGCCTCAGCAACTTGGTGAGGCTTAAACAATTTAGCAAGACCCTGCCTCAAAATAAAATAAAAGGGTCTGGGATCATAGCTCTATGTTGGAGTGCTTGCCTAGCAATGTGTGAGGAACTGGGTTCGATTCTCAGCACTGCAAGTAAATGAAATAAAATGTCCATTGACAACTAAATATAAATAAATAAATAAATAAAATTTTAAAAGGGCTGGGGAAGTGGCTCAGTGGTTAAGTGCCCCTGGGTTTAATCCCTGGAACCCCCCCTCAAAAAAGGGCAAGGGCTGAAGTGGGTGGGGCTGGGGTTGTAGCTCAGTGGTAGAGTGTTTTCTTAGCACATTTGAGGCACTGGGTTTGATTCATTAAAAAATAAAGTTATTGGGCTGGGAATGTGGCTCAGGCGGTAGCTTGCTCGCCTGGCATGCGTGCGGCCCGGGTTCGATCCTCAGCACCACATACCAACAAAGATGTTGTGTCGGCCGAGAAATAAAAAATAAAATATTAAAAATTCAAAAAAATAAATAAATAAAAAATAAAGTTATTATTTCCATCTACAACTAAAAATATAAAACACACACACACACACACACACACACACACACATAAAGGGCTAGGGATGTGGCTCAGTGTTTAAGTACCCTATGGTACTAAAAAAAAAAAAAAAAAGAGGCAGCGGGGTAATGCTGGGGGTGTAACTCAATGGTAGAGTGCTTTCCTAGCATGTGCCAGTCCCTGAGTTCAATCTCCAGTACTGGGATGGGGTGGGGGGTTTAAATTTGAAAAGCTGTGCATGGTGTGTGCGTGTAGACTCAGCTCTCAGGAGGTTTAAGCAGGATAGCTTGAGCCTAGTATTTCAAGGTCAGTCTGGGCAAAATAGTGAGACCCTGATTCTGTAAAAACAAAAATGGCAAATCTGAATACCTCTTCCATTTTATAATCCCTCAATGCCTTCTTATTACTCTCAGAAGACCTTAACATTAACAATACAGTCCTGTCAGTGGCTTTAAGACTTTCTTTTTAAACCCAGTCAATAGTAGGAGAAATTACACCTCAGGATCCATTATATACACACATATATATTAATGAAACACAGGATTCACGAAACATAGAAAAGTCTTTATCTTTACTATGTATATCATACTTAATGTTTTCTATTCAATTAAATTTCATTTTTATTTTAACTGTTGGCTGTAACCCACTAAACTTGACTTCTCCACCCTCAAATAGTCAAAACAGAAGCTACCTCTGCAGTTTCATTTGTACTACTATCTCTTCAACTAGTGCTGTTCCACTTACCCTGGGCATCTTTCAGTTTCATGAGGGTACTAGGTCCTTTCTGCCTCATTTCTTTCTGTATGTTAGTCTCTCAACAACACCCTTCCTTACTCTTCAAGCTCCTAATCTCCTTTTCTTCTTCCAGGTTTCAGTTTAAATGTCACTTTCATCAGGCTACTATAGGGTTGCTAATCAAAGACAATATCCTTGTTCTTCCTTCACAGCCTACAGCAGTTTTAAGGAAACGACTCTCTGAACATTCCCCCTTCCTCCATCTCTCTCTCTCTCTCTCTCATACCACTTTAAGCTCCTTCTTCCATTTTGTTCACCTAGTAGCCCTAGTGCCTAGCACTGTCTTAACACATTTGGTCAAAGACAAATGATCTCCACCCTGAGGGAACAACAAATATACCAACAGAACTTGCGTCTGAGATAGATTTGACCATTTCTTTGCTTTCTTTCTCTCTTTCTTTTTTTTTTGGGGGGAGGGCAGGTGGGGGCAGTGCTAGGGATTGAACCCAAGGCCTTGTACCATGCAAGGCAAGCACACTACCAACTGAGCTATATCCCCAGCCCCTCTTTCTTGTCTTTGAGGCACGGCCTTGCTGAATTGCTGAGGCAGGCCTGGAACTTACCATCCTCTTGCCTCAGCCTCTCAAATCACTGGGATTTCAGGCTTGTGCCACCCAGGCTAGGCTTCCCTAATCATTTCTTTTAAATAATAGATAGATAGATAGATAGATAGCAAATGAGTTATACCAACTAGATGCAACATTATGATACAAATTAAAAACCTTACAACAATGAGATTTCTCACCAATTCATTGTAGATTTCAAAACCTAGTCTCACTAAGAGAAAAATTAGACTATTATACTAATAGTTATAATTACACTAATGAGAAAAACAAGTTTTAAATTTCCCAAGTTATATGGGAAAGGATACTTTATAACAATACCTTTTACACATAATGTCTAAAAAGAGATCCTAGAAAATAGTTAGGGGCCTATGCTCTCAAAGATACATTTAATTATTGCTTTTTCAAGTTGATAAGCAGAGAAAGAGAATGTGACAACATAATTACCATTTTAAATAAGGAAGGAAACTATGAAATAAAGCTTTCCATGTGTACCTATAGTTTTTCTTTCTTTCTTTTGTATTGGGGATTGAACCCAGGGGCACTTTACCACTGACCTACATCCCCAGCTCAGCCCTTTTATTTTTTTATTTTGAAATAGGGTTTCACTAAGTTGCTGAGGCTGATCTTGAAACTGTCTTCCAAATAGTTGGGATTATAGGCATATGCCACCATATACACCTTCTTTCTTTCTTTCTTTTTTTTTTTTTTTTAAAGAAACACACAGGCCTAGCATGTGTGAAGTACTGGGTTCAATTCTCAGCACCACATATATCCCAAATGTTTTCTCTGATATAAGGAGGCTGATTCGTACTGGGGTAGGGAGGGGGAGCATGGGAGGAATAGACAAACTCTAGATAGGGCAGAGAGGTGGGGGGGGGGAAGGGAGGGGGCATGGGGTAGAAATGATGGTGGAATGTGAGGGAAATCATTATTCAAAATACATGTATGAAGACACGAATTGGTGTGAACATACTTTGCATACAAAAATAAATAAAAATAAAGCTCCACTGACAACTAGTGTGTGTGTGTGTGTATATGTATGTATGTATGTGTATGTGTATATATATATATATATATATACACACACACACACACACACATAAAAGGTGCGGGGGGCTGGGCGCGGTAGTGTACAGCTGTAATCCCAGTGGCTCCAGACGCTGAGACAGGAGGATCTAGAGTTCTTAGCCAACCTCAGCAACTGTGAGGTCCTAAGCAACTCAGTGAGACCCTGTCTCTAAATAAAATACAAAATAGGGCTGGGGATGTGGCTCAAGAATGCCCCTGAGTTCATTCCCGTTACCAAAAACTAAATTAACTAATTAAAAAAGAAAGGTACAGTAACATTTGCTTGTTTGTTTGTTTGTTTGTTTATTAAATGGCTTGCTATGGGAAGTGAAAATAGCTAACCTCAGGGCTGAGTTTAAGAAGAACCAGACCCTCCAATCAGGCTGAGGTATCTTATTTATTTTTTAATGAAGAATATCAACTTTTAATTTTTTATTTTGTTCATTTTATTTATTTATTGTGGCACTGGGGGTCAAACCCAGGGTCTCATGAATGCTAGGCAAGCACTCTACTACTGAACTGTGTCTACACCCTATTTTATTCACAACTTATTTGGAGGGAGATAATAGGGATTGAACCTAAGCGGGCTTTAATAGTTGAACTATAACCCCACCACTTTTTATTTTTTATTTTGAGACATGGTCTTGTCAAGATGCTTAGGGCCTCACTAACTTGCTGGGGCTGACCTGGAACTTGTGATCTTCCTGCGGCATCCTCCCTATCTGCTAGGATTACAGGAATGCACTACTATGCTGGATGTGTTGTAGAAAAACCTTTTATAAATACTAAGTAACACTGATCTGAATAGAGAATTATTTCCTTTATTATCTTGGGTGCTTTTCATTCTATAGAATTCACTGCATAAATATTTTTCATAAAGAGTAATACAATATCTCTATGCAAATGTGTAATGATGATAAAAATCCTATAGGTTTACCTCAAAGTCAGCCTCCCCCCCTCCCCCAGAGAGCACCAATGGCAAGTATCTTGTGATTTAAAAATGTTGAGGAAAGGATATGGCTAACATAATAACAAAGTCATTAGCGGTCTCATGCTAAAAGAAAATTCTTCAAATTCTCAACTTAAGATCTGAGTTTTAAAAACCTTTGGAAATTAAAACAAGTTTTAAACTACTGCACTTAACTTGGACATATTATGAGAGACCAACTACTTACAGTGTCTTATTAAAAAGATTAACTTGCATACAGACAGTTAATAGTCTCAGCCATTAACATAAATCATAGTTACCTGGGCTTTATCTATTATAAATGCAAACTCTAGGGCTCTATGTGCTCTGAGGGTCTGATCCATTAAGTCTGGGGTAGCTGCTACACCTCTTACCACCCCAACCTACATTTTAAATAATCAACCCGGTGGCTTCTGACCCCAACCACCAGGAAAAAACAGCCTAGAAGGTTCATCCACTTCACCTTCAATAAGTACTAAATTGGAGATAATACAGTACTATTGAAAAAATATCTTAGATTTCCATGTGGAAAACTCAGGGAAAAAGGGCATCCTTACTAAGTGTGTCACTCTGATACTAGACAATTGGAGATTTGTTATGGTTTTTGTTCTTTCTACAAGAACCACACAGTAGACAGCAAGTATAATGTTAAAACTCCAATAAAGACTCAGAACTAAACCATGAGCAGTGGCATACACCTGTAATTCCAGCAGCTCAGGAGACTAAGGCAGGAGGATCTCAAGTTCAAAGACAGCCTCAGCAAAAGCAAGGTGCTAAGCAACTCAGTGAGACCTGTCTCTAAAATAAAATACAAAATTGAGCTGGGGATGTGGCTCAGTGGTTGAGTGCCCCTGAGTTCAACCCTTGGTACCAAAAAAAAAAAAAAAAAGACTTAAAACTAGAAGGAGCAGCCCAAGACATTTTGGTAAAGAAAGGCCCAGAATGTACTGATTGTGTTCTGGCTCAGTAGTAGAGCATTTGCCTAGCATGTGCAAGGAGGCACTGGATTCGATTCTCAGCACCACGTTCTCTATAATCCTAGAGACTGAGGAGCCTGAAGCAGGTGAATTACACATTTGAGGCCAGCCTCATCAACTTAGTAAGGTCCTCAACAATTTAGCAGACCATATCTCAAAACAAAAAATAAAACAGGCAATGGGCACAGTGGCACATACCTGTGATCCCTGTGTTCTATAAACAAATAAATAATTAAAGATCCATCAATAACTAATAAAAATATTTTTTAAAAAAAGAACCTAAAATCAGGCTGTTAACTTCTATGAAGGCCTCTAGGGAAAACATCCAGAAGACTGAGAATTTTGATTCCTCTGAGAACCGGGCACAATGTGGAACAGACAGAAGACCCTGGTACCCATGTTAGGATGTAGAAGAGATTTTTGATCTAGTTCTCATCTCATAATAAAAATGCCAATAAGAAGTTAGAGTGGGGCTGGGGTTGTGGCTCAGCGGTAGAGCGCTCATCTAGTACATGTGAGAGGTTTGATCCTCAGCACCACACAAAAATAAATAAATAAAATAAATGTATTGTGTCCAACTATAACTAAAAAATAAATATTAAAAAAAAAAAGAAGTTAAAAGGGCCAGGCACAGTGGTGCACACCTGTAATCCTAGTGGCTCAGGAGGCTGAGACAGGAGGTTAAGCCTGTTCAAGGTTAGCCTCAGAAATTTAGTAAAGCCCTAAGCAACTCAATGAGATCACCCTGTCTGTAAATAAAATATAAAAAAAGACTAGGAATGTGGCTCAGTGGTTACGTGCTCCTGATTTCAATCCTCAGTACCAAAAAAAAAAAAAAAAAAAGTTGTGGTTACAGGTAAGTTGGGGGGGGGGGGTTGGGGTTGTGGCTTAGCGGTAGAGTGCTCGCCTTACATGATCCAAACTCTGGGTTCAATCCTCAGCACCACATAAAAAAAATAAACAAGTGAAATAAAGGTGTTGTGTCCAACTACAACTAAAAAATAAATAAAAGGTAAGTTGGAATTGCTGTTAAAATGTATTAAGCATTACTTACAAATTTCACATTAATTTCTTTTTATAAATAGATATTTAGAATTAGATTTCAAGCTGCAATCCCCTCCAGTTCCTACTGCAGAAAGCTCTCTGTGAATCGGGTAAAATATCTCAACCACCAATGGAAGCAATCTACTCACCTCATCAGAATTCTGTGGAAAACCACTAAGAACAGAATAATTTGCAACTTAGTTCATTCATCTTCAGAACAGATATTTTAAAAGTACTTTACTAAGTCCCCTAAATAATCTTTCAAGGATGAGGTTGTGGCTCAGTGGTAGAGTGCTTGCCTGGCATGTGTGAGGCCCTAAGTTCGATCCTTAGCACCACATATAAATAAAGAAATAAAGTAAAAAATCTATTGGCAACTAAAAGATATTTAAATAATAATAATAATCTTTTAAACTGATGTGCCAATTTCCTCTAGTCAGTGTACTTTACAACACGAATTCTAGCAACATGGAAAATGGCCATGAAACATTATTCTCATTTTGTAATATGGAAAAATTAAAAGACTAACAGATTAAGTTGGTCTAATAGAATGAGTAAAGGCCTTATACTTGTACAGACTTACATTAAAATCCAATTCTATCACTAATTTTGAGAATTATTTAACTTCATTAAGCTCAGTTTTCCTCATGTGTAAAGTGGAGAAAATGATTCCAACTTCACCATGACTTGAAAACTTGAGAATGTAAAGCTGGGTGTGGTTGTGCACATCTGTAATCACAGCCACTTGGGAGGCTAAAGCAAGGGATTTGCAAGTTCAAGGCCAGCCTCAGCAATTTAGGGAGAGTCTATCTCAAAATAAAATTAAAAAGGTCTGGGGATGCAGCTTTGTGGTAGAGCATGCCTGGGTTCAATCCTAGTACAGCAAAAAAATTAAATAAATAAAAAATTAAAATGAAGGAAAAAAAAACTTGATAATGTAACTAAAGCACTTAATTAAGCTGTCTGTTCACCTTAAGGTAGCTGATGTTATTACCAGAAACACACTTGCAGATCAGAAAATAGTGAAAAATACATTCTAATCCTCCTAATTGCCTGCCTAAAATTATCTTACCAACCAAACTTTTATAACCTAGAGTATGTTTTTTAGATTTCAGGAGCCTTTCAATGAGAACAATTTCAACTTACTCTCTATATTCCTAGCCCAATACAAGGTTTCTATGCCTTAATAGTCCCCACTTCCCCACCTCCATTTAACAAACGTTCCTCTTTAACACCTTTCAGTCCTTCCTTCTTAACAAGTCCCCCCTTTTTATGCCCAAATACTTTAGTACTGGATCTCTGGCCTAGTACAAAGGACTCCCAAGAAACCATTTATTAAAAAACTTATAAGCTGACAATACTTGCATCATTATTCTTACAAACATTTGATCTTACAATCAGATAGACAAGACTGATGTAACACCATGATTTTACAGTTAAGACCATAGCTAGAAAGCAGCATAAGTCCAATTTAGAATTCAAAATTTCAGATCCAAAGTTCAATATTCTCTCAAAGTATACAGTTATTATCTCTTGCATATTCTTTCTTTATATCATTTGCTCATTAAAAGATGGAAGAAACCATCTTTGTACCTCTTGCTATCATTAGAGCACTGTTACAAGGGTCCGCTTACTCCCTACAGTATTTTCTAGAGTATATAAACAGTTCAAGCTACTCCAAGACACTAAGGCCAAAAGTTACTTTCAATGCTTCCTGCACAATCTTCAAGTAAGAAAGAATTCTGGGATGCTTTACAAAAGATCTAAGATGCCTGGGCCACAATCCCTTCACGCTGCCCCACCGTTTCCTCTCCCTAGAGTGTTTTCTTCGGTCTGACATTCCAACGGGAACCCATCTCAACCACAAACGACCCTAGTCGCCAAACAGACTCGTGCCCACAGCTAAGACTTCCTCGCCAAGCAAGCAGAACTCCTCGGAACATTTACCAATGTTCTTCCTCTCTGTCTACAACCCCTTTCCTAAAAACTTCATCTTCCTGAGTCCGCACCTTCTCAGCTCTCTCCCCCTCCCATCGCCCCACGCTTACCCTTGCACCTCCTCCAAAACCTCCCAGCTTCCAGGGTTGGCGGGCGATACTTCCTATCTCTCCAGGCCCGGATCGCTTGGCTTGCAGCCCGCCGCCCCGATCCGGCCCCAGTAGATCTGATCGTGGCCCCCTTCGGTACCCCAGAGCCCGAGGCCCATCTGCCCGGTCCCTGCCCCGCCTCCCCGCCCAAGGCGCCAAGTCCTCGGTGCTCGGTCTCCAGGCCTGGGCTAGACTCGGAGGGCCTTGGATGCTGCGAGTAGGACAAGAGGCGGGTTGCAGCAGCAGTCAGGACACCGGGCGGGTCAGGCGCTCAAGCCAGGAGACTCCGGGCCCGGCCGACTCCGGGCTCCAGTGGCTGGGACTCAGCCCTCCTGCTTTGCCGGCCCGCGCCTCCGCGGCCTGCCCTCACCTGATCCAGGTTCTCGTCGCTGCCGCTGTCCTCCGTGTCTGAGTCGATCACGACGCGGCCTTTCCGCTTCTTTACCATGTTGGTCCCCCGGCTCCCACGCCGGACGCCGCCCGGACTCCCCTCTTGCCCGCCTGCCAGTGGGACCGCCACTGCCGCCGAAGCCGCCGCTGCTCGACCCACACAAAGGCGACCGCGCATGCGCGCTCCGCTCCGCCCCTGACCCCGCCCCCCTCCAGGCGCACGCCGTTCGCTGGCGCCCGGCGCCCCGCCCTGCCCCACCCCCGACGCACCGTGGGAGGCGGGGCCGTATGCTCACGGTTTCCCGGCAGAGCACTGCTGTTGTCTTGCCGGGGACCGGCCCCGGAAACCTTGGCTGTTTCTAGGCTGCCAGGCCCGCGCTCGGTCGGCTACCTACCTATCAGGGGCTGAAGCCCGAAGGACCTAGGTCCGTTCTGAAAGCACACGCATCTCCATCCTTTCAGTTCTCCGAAACTGATGGAGTGTGGAAGACCACTTCGAGGGTTACCCCAGTGGACAGCACAGTCGTCCGGTACTTGCCGAGCACACCGGTTGAGGGACCGAGCCTACCTACGTGAACTATCCAAGTCACAGCTGAATTGGGATCCGAAGAATGCATCTGAGTTACCCAAAAGAAGAATGGACGGAAGAGTGTTCCAAGTAGAGAACTGCATGGGAAAAGGCCCAGCGATTTGGTTCGATACCCATCCCCGACAAGCAAGCAAACAAACAAAACCGGAGAGAAAGACAAACCTTTGAGATCCCGGAACTGAAATTCTTTATAGCCGGAGCAGCAGGTGTGGTTAGGGAGATGGGTGGGGGAAGGATGCAGCTCCTGTCGTTTGGAGCCTAATATGCTATACTAAGGATTACTTGGGAGAAGAAAGAAGTCCCAGATAGGGATGATGTTCAGATTCTGGTTTAGGAAGCTGGTGGCAAGTAGGCCCTTTATCAAAATAAGAAAGTTCAAAAACAGAGAAGATGATGTGTGGAAGAAAGAAATTCGGTTTATATCTTTTCAGTTTGAGGTCAACTATGAAAAAAGTAGCTCCAGAATTGATTTTTCTTTTCTTTTTTTTTTTTTAAGAACTTAGAATATAAGGTAAGGAGCATAAGTAATAATTTGAAACTGCTCTCAGAACTGTTGGAGCCCATTAATTCATTAATTCTGGTAGTGAACTTAAGAATTAGTTCTTTGGGCAGGCTAATGAATTCTTGCTCCCTTACTCCCCTTTGCCCTTTTCTGTATAAATTTTATTTTTTCCACAAAGTTACACATACAAATGTAAATGCCTTAAAATAATGAAGAACCTATGTCATACACAGAGAGGTCCCTGGAAATAAATACTTACTTCAGTGTCCAATTTGTGTTGTTACTTGAAAAGGTGTTCAGGATTAAGGTGAAGGAAATAACCTAAATAAAGCCCCGCTACCTCTTTACTCCTGAAGACTTTTCCTAAAATATACCACTAGACATCTGATCCCCCAGCATACCTTTGAATGAGCCCATGGCCAAGATGAAAATGACCAGAGTATCTCTCCCAATTCTAGCCACCTGAAAGCCTAGTGCCCTTCTATGAGGACTCTAAATGTGTTAATACACAGAATATCTTAAAAAAAAAAAGCTATAATATAATCAGTAGCCCTTGACTAGAATTTTAAAAGCTATGTTCTTTGAGTGAAATCTGTTGATTTGTTTTAGTTTGGTTTTGCTGTACTTGAGGTTGAACCCATATCCCTTCCCTTTTTTAGACAGAATCTCACTAAGATGCCCAGGCTGACCTTGAAGTTCCATTCTTTTTTCAGCTTCCCATGTTGCTGAGATTATAGGCCAGCACTACTGCACCCAGATGAAATCTTTTGATTTTCATATTTCTATAAGGAGTTCTCATTATTCATGTACTGGAGTTACTCCATATTGAGACTAATCAGTGTCTAAATCATCTAAATGAAGAGAATAACCATCCTGCACTCAACTCCCTCTTTTTTATTTTTTATTTATTTTTTATTATTAGTTGTTCAAAACATTACAAAGCTCTTGACATATCATATTTCATACATTTGATTCAAGTGGATTATGAACTCCCATTTTTACCCTGTATACAGATTGCAGAATCACTTCGGTTACACATCCACATTTTTACATACTGCCATACTAGTGTATGTTGTATTCTGCTGCCCTTCCTATCCTCTACTATCCGCCCTCCCCTTCCTCAACTCCCTCTTAAGTTGGCTTTCCCAAATACTAAACCTGTGAAAGCTTCCAATTAATAAAATGATGATGATAATAATGAACTCGTAAGGTTCTTATAAGGTTTATATGAGTTAGCACATGTAAAAAGGTGGCGCAGGATGGGAGGGTGCTTCAAATGCTTAGTAGCAAAGACTAAATAATAAATGTCAGCTATAATTGTTATTATACTTTGAGGAGGGAGACTGTACAGCAGGTGTTGGAGAAAAAGGATTAGAGATGGGATTTTTGTTTTATTCTGTTTATTTTTTGCAGTGCTGGGGATTGAAGCCGGGGCCTGGCATGTGTTTGGCAAGTGCTCAACTACTGAACTACATCCCAGTCCCAGATTTACTTTATTATTATTATTATTTTAATTTTTAATTTTTTTTAGTTGTAGATGTACAGAGTATATTTATTTATTTTTATGTGGTGCTGAAGATCAAACCCAGAGCCTCACATGAGAGGCAGGGGCACTGAGCTACAGCCCCAGCCCCCCAGATTTACTTTAAAAGAAATTTTTTTGGTTCATAATAGTGACGTATAACATTAAGATTCATATCCTAGATTTAGTTTTGAAGTGTTGGGGAGAGAACCCAGGGCCTCACCCATGCTGGGCAAGTGTTCTATCACTGAGCCATGTCCCCAGCCCAATTTTTATTTATTTATTTTTTAAACATTTCTTTTTTTTTTTTAATATCTATTTATTTTTATGTGGTGCTGAGAATCGAACCCAGGGATTCACACATGCTAGGTGGGCACTCTACCACTGAGCTACAGCCCCAGCCCCTATCAATTTTTATTTTTTACTTTATAGTCTTTGGTGCTGTTTGAACTTTTTATACCAAGAATAAATTTTTATCATAATTTTAAAATAGTTTTGGAAACTAGATTTTTTATTTATAAAATGATTTCTCCATATTATAAATCAACTTAGAAGGGTATAAAGGGAAAGAAAACTATATAAAATTCTGTCATTCCAAGAAATCCATGTATTCTTTTCTGAAACAAAATTGTCTTTGTGTGCATATATTTATTTAACATGTATTTATCAAGTACATATTACATATCTGAACAAAACAAGTTCCCTGCTCTCAAGAGCTTACATTCATGACGTACATATTGCAAAAGGCATGTACATTTAAAATGCTGTAAGGACCCCTTTTTATACAGGCCACCCCAGAGGACAAAAGAAATTTTTTACATCTGTTGTTTGAGAAAATGCAAAGTGGCAAAAACTATGGGTTCACTAACAAATGAGTTGGTTTTCTATTCCTTACAATCTATATATCTTTCTCTTTTAGGTACTGGGGATTGAACTCGGGGGCACTCAGCCACATCCCCAGTCCTATTTTGTATTTTTTATTTAGAGACATGTTCTCACTGAGTTGCTCGGCGCCTCGCCGCTGCTGAGGCTGGCTTTGAACCATGATCTACTCTTGCCTCAGCCTCCTGAGCCGCTGGGATTACAGGCATGCACCACAGAGCCCAGCTCACAACCATAATATTATTTTTTTAATTAAAAATAAGCAGCTGGGCATGGTGGCGCAGGCCTGCAATCCCAGTGGCTTGAGAGATTGAAGCAGGAGGAGAGAGAGTTCAAAGCCAGTCTCAGCAACTTAGCTAGACCCTAAGCAATTTAGAGAGACCCTGTCTCAAAATAAAAAGGACTATGGATTTAGCTCACTGGTACAACAATCCCTGGGTTAAATCCCCAGTACTAAAAAGAGAAAAAAAAGTTTATGTGTGTGCCAGGTGCAGTGGTGAGGAGGATCACGAATTCAAAGCCAGCCTCAGTAATGGTGAGATGCAAAGCAACTTAATGAGATCCTGTCTTTAAATAAAATCCAAAAAAAAAAAAAAAAAAAATTAGGGCTGGGGATGTGGCTCAGTGGTCAAGCACCCAAGTTCAATCCCCAGTACCCACCCCGCCAAAAAATGTATGTGTGTATGTGAACTTTGGCAGAAAGACTAGGGGAATCATTGCTGTGAATATTTGCCATGTGTGGAGAGTGGTGACAGTGACTGGGAGACCAATGTCTGAGATTGGGGTCCCTGATGACTTCATGGCTGTGGCATACTTGGAGGCTGGGAAGTCTTATACAAAGGCATAGGACAGGGGCAGGGGATGTGGCTCAAGTGGTAGCACGCTCGCCTGGCATGCGTGCGACCCGGGTTCGATCCTCAGCACCATATACCAACAAAGATGTTGTGTCCGCCGAGAACTAAAAAAAAAATAAATATTAAAAATTCTCTCTCTCTCTCTCTCCTCTCTCACTCTCTCTAAAAAAAAAAAATTAAAAAAAAATTAAAAAAAAAAACAACAACAAAGGCATAGGACACTGGAACCTGCTAGTTTGGCGGCGCTGGTCGCAGCAGCCATGGTGTTGCAGGGACCTTCCTTTAGGTGTCCTTTTTTCTTTAAGACCTGAGTTCAGAATCTGAAAATTGGCTCAGATATGAAAGTGGGCAAGAAATGCTAACTTTTTACTGGAGGCACCTGCTGTCAATTTTCTGACCTATTTCCTGTCCTTGTTCCACTAACAATCTCCATAATTCCCTGAGGGTCAGGCGTCCTTGACTGTCACTCTAACCTTCCAATTATAATCATTGCATCTACCTAGTTTCTGGCAGTAAGTACTGCCAAATGGCCTCTTATTTGAAGGCCCAATCACCCCATTGCCATTAGTGAGCCTAGCTTTGTAACAACCTCTCCTGTAGTTAGTCATGACCCACATGATAGAAACACTATCAAACTCCTAGTGATACTGGTGCACCTTTTACCAATATGTTTTCTTTATGACCTTGGTAATGGTGTATCTTCTAGGTATTTCCATGAAACAATCATTTGACAGATTTTTCTAGCCTTATATTTTTCACTTACATTCATTTCTCTAAGCTTTCTAATCATAAACAATCAGTTTTGGCAGTTCTGCCTTTTTTATTTATATTTTTTTACTTCACATGAGCTGTAGCATTTTCCATGCTTTTAATAGCCACTGTAGTAGCAATTCTGCAAATTTGGGATCTTTAGCAAGGTAATAAATGCTGTATCTCAAGAAAGTGCTTGCCTACCACATGTGAGGAACTAGGTTTGATCCTCAGCACCACATAAAAAAATAAACAAGTAAAGGGATTGTGTCCATCTATTTTTATTATTTTTTAAATTTTTAGTTGTAGTTGAATATAATATCTTTAAAAATATATATATATATATGCATATATAATTTAGAGATAGGATCTCACTAAGTTGCTTAGGGCCTCACTAAATTGCTGAGGCTGGCTTTGAACTCAATCCTTCTGCCTCAGCCTCCCAAACCACTGGGATTACAGGCATGCCCCGCCATACCTGGCTGAAAAACTTGGTTATCTTGATAAGCACCCTCAGAATGCAGTCCTTGTTATTCTCCCAACTCCTGGCATTACTGCTTTGCTAGTTCTTGTAGCTTTTTTGGGTATAGTTTCTTTCCTCTTTTATCAGACCCAATATGTGTCTCACTTGGTTAGAAGTGTAGTGACCAGGGCAAAGGGTAAAGGGAGATTTGCTGTGTATGGGGGCTGTACATGCAATTTGCAGGAGACAGGCCTGTCTATAAGAAAGACAAGCACCAGATGTGATGGCCCACAACTGTAATCCCAGATATTCTGGAGGCTGAGGCAGGAGGATTGCAAGTTTAATGCCAGCCTGGGCAACTTTTCCAGACCCTTTTCTACATAAAAAAATGTCTGAGGATATAACTCAGTGGTAGAATGCTTGCCTAGCATAGGTTCCATCCCTAGGACAACAAAAAGAAAAAATGAGGGACCTGAGAATGTACTCATTTGTTCAATTCGTAATACTGATGGGGGAAGGAGACCTCTTCAGGAGCATTAACCAACTACTCCTATCCCAAATTCCATTATATCCCAGATAATGCCCTGGCCTTCGTTTAACAGATCTGCCTTGCAAGTTCAACCTTATTGGAAATCAGGCTACTCTGATGATTATCCTGGACTTCCACTTTCCTTTCTCTCAGATTGTAGATATATTTTTAAAATATTTATTTTTTTAGTTTTAGGTGGACACAGTGTCTTTATTTTACATTTATGTGGTGCTGAGGATTGAACTTAGTGCCTCATGCATGCTAGGCGAGCACTCTACCACTGAGCCCAGATTGTAGATATTTAAAGCTTCTTTATATGTGACTAAGGAGGCCCAGGCTTTCACACCTGACTTTCAGTAACAGTCACCCAATTCCACTATCTTTATCATTACTATAACTCCCTTTTTTTTCGTAAGTCTGATATCCACCAGCTAGTACATTTCCTTCCACTGGCATACTATGTACCCTATTCATCAACAATGAAATAGTCAATATCTTGACTTGATCCACTACACTATCTTGTAGTAGATCTTTGGATGGCCTACCTCCTAAACTTCATTGCCTATTTTCTCAGACCACTCCTGGCAACAATTGTTGCTGATTGCATTCTCAGGAAACCGACTCAGGCCATGCAGTGGTACATGCCTGTAATCCAAGCTATTCAGAAGGTTGAGGAGGAAGAATTGCAAGTTCAAGCCCAGCCTGGGCAATTTAGAGATACCCTGATCAAAAGAAAATAATAAAAAGGGCTGGGGACGTAGCTCAGTGGAGAGGTAGAGTGCAATCATCAGTGTCAGGGGAAAAAAAAAGTAGACTCCGATGGAGATTAGCATGCAGGATATTTATCAGAGAGTATCCCTGGGATTAACAATTTTGGAAGAGAGAGAAAGAGAAGATGAGCTGAAGTGTGGGCCTGATTATCATGTCAATCTGTGACATGGACACTCTGAAGCTAGAATCAGAGTTGACCCATATTAAGTTGAAATAACCAGACTTATTTTGTGTGTGTGGTGCTGGGGATTAAACTCAGGGATGCTCTACCACTGAGCTACATCCCCAGTACTTTTCTTTTGTGACAGAGTCTTGCTAGCTGCTCAGGATGATCCTGAACTCGGAATCCTCCTGTTTTAGTCTCCCAAATTGCTGAGATTATAAGCATGCCCCACCATACTGGCTTGGCCAGACCTTTTTAGCCCTGCCTTAGTCATTAGATGTAGTCCACATGGGAAGGGTGTGAATTTATACATGAGGACTCTGCAACTTGACTCTGAAGAATCTAAGAGCTAAATGTTGTCGGCTGGGGAAGCAAGTCCTTCCTTCCTGGACAACACATCTTTATCCATCCAGAAATTGAGACACATAGAGGTCCTAAAGTCATCTAGTTGTTAAGTGATAGAACCCATCTCACTTCAAAGTCATGAATCATGGTCTTAAACTTTAATTTTTTGGGGGATAGGGTAGGGTACCAGGGATTTAATCCAGGGCGATTAACCATTGAGCCACATCCCAGCCCTTTTTATTTTGAAATAGTGTCAAATTGCTTAGGGCCTCAGTAAGTTGCTGAAGTTGGCTTTGAACTTGTGATCCTCCTGCCTCAGCCTCCTGAATTTCTGAGATTACAGGTGTACAACATCATACCTGGCTTTGAGATCTATTTACTAACATGAAACTAAAGTGACTGGAAAGTAAGGAGAATGGAACAAGAGTGATCTCAATTTATGGAAAGGAAAATGACTGCTAGGATTACAGGCATGCACCACTGTGCTCAGCTAACTTTAATTCTTTTTTTTTTAATATTTATTTTTAGTTCTCGGTGGACACAACATCTTTGTTGGTATGTGGTGCTGAGGATCGAACCCGGGCCGCACGCATGCCAGGCGAGTGCGCTACTGCTTGAGCCACATCCCCAGCCCCTAACTTTAATTCTTGAGTGTAATTATTTACTCATTACTTGAGACATATGTCACAGTTGATTGTAACAGCTGTTTGAAACCACTAATACCAGGGAATCACACAATTTTAATTTCTTTAGAAAAAATTTATTGTGGAAATTTTCAAACATAAACAGAAAATAGAAATGTATAATGATCTGACAAGTATTCAACAGTTACCTTAGAAATCCTACAATATAAATTTTTGCTTTATCAAAGGCCAAACTTGTGGGGTTGTTTAATAATACAGGATTCCCTATCTTACATATTTCACATGTCAAATAGATGAGAAACCAGCTTTCTGTGCCAGGCACTGAATGAATTTCTGCAGAAACAAAGGTGAACAAGATACCATTCTTACAACCAAATTTAGTGATTCTTGAATGCAAGTGAAAATCATCTACAAACTTGTTAAAATTCAAGTCTGAACTCGTGATGTAGCTCATTCTCAGTGGTAGAGCATTTGTCTAACATGGGCACTGCACTTGGTTCAATCCCCAGTACCACCAAAAAACTATTTCAAAAGATGAGCCCAAGATAACCTCTGAGAATGACATGAAAAGTTTAAAGATGAAAAAAAATGTAGCCTTGGGCTGGGGATGTGGCTCAAGTGGTAGCGCGCTCGCCTGGCATGCGTGCGGCCCGGGTTCGATCCTCAGCACCACATACCAACAAAGATGTTGTGTCCGCCGAAAACTAAAAAAAAAAATAAATATTAAAAATTCTCTCTCTCCTCTCTCACTTTCTCCTCTCTCACTCTCTCTTAAAAAAAAAAAAAAAGAAAAAAGAAAAAAAATGTAGCCTTGAAAAACCTGTTATCTGCCATTATATAGGAGTTTTCAGAAGATACCAAATAATTAATCTACTCATTGGACAAATATTTGATGACTGATTACTTTTTCCCAGGTACTGGTGGGCATCCCTTTTGTCTAAATTTCTTCCTATATTCTACATTCAGATGCTTCTATGTCTCAAAAGCATTAGGTACTTCTATTGATTATTGCTTTTAGTTTATGTGTCTTTAGTCTCACTGCTGGCTCCTTATAGCATATTTCCTTTGTCTGAAAAGTGAAAATTTCTTTGGCATTTGTCTCTTTTATATATATTTGTGTGTGTGTGTGTGTGTGTGTGTGTGTGTGCGCGCGTATTTTTTTTTTGAAGGTCTGATCTTATTTATTTGTTACTGATAAAAATTCTTATTTTTGACTGGACTCAGAAGTAGAAGCTCTCAGAGAAGACAGCCTATGTCTCTTGGCAATCTGTTCCTGGCGTTTTTCTTTGGCTTCTTTCATTCTCTTGGCCAAAAGTTTGGCATATTCTGCAGCCTCTTCTTCTTAGAATGCTGTTTCTTCAGAGCAATATGCAGGCGCTTGTGTTGCAGGACACGTGGAGTAACAAGACGCTGAATCTTTGGTGCTTTGGTCCTGGGTTTTTTACCTTCCTTGTTTAAGGGTTTTCTGACAACATATTGGTGGACATCATCTTCCTTAGAGAGATTGAAAAGTTTGCGGATTCTACTAGCTCTTTTGGGTCCCAGTCTTCGAGGTACAGTAGTTTCAGTAAGTCCAGGAATATCCTTCTCTCCTTTTTTAACAATAACCAAGTTGAGAACGCTCAGATTGGCATCCACAATGCAATCTCGAACAGATTTGCACTTTCTCTCTCCAGTTCGCCTGGGTCTATAACATGAGTGCCCCTTACTCAGTAGTAGGCGAACACGGCCATGGGTCAAGACACCCTGCTTCATGGGAAAACGTTGTTTGTCGTTCCCACACTGATTCGGACCACATAACCCTTCCATTCTTCACCCAGAGCATCCGCAGCAACTTCTGTGGCCATATGCTTCTCATAAAAAGTACAAAGTTTGCGTTCATCGTCCACTTCAATGAGTTTCTGACAGCCAGTGGCTGGGAAGGAGATATTCAGACCCTTCTCTACCTGGAGCCAGGACCTTGGTGTGATGGGACTGACGCAGTGTTCTAAGCGTGTGTGTGTGTAATTTTTTAGTTGTAAGTTGACACAATATTTTAATTTTATTTATTTATTTTTAGGTAGTGATGATGATCGAACCCAGGACCTCGCACGAGCTAGGTGAGCACTCTACCGCTGAGCCAGCAGGCATTTGTCTCTTTTTTTTGCTTAATAATGTTCCATTTTTTAAAAATGCCTCTCTGAGAAGGTGACATTTGGCCTTTAATATTTATTTTTTAGTTTTTGGCAGACACAACATCTTTGTTTGTATGTGGTGCTGAGGATCGAACCCGGGCCGCACGCATGCCAGGCGAGCGAGCTACCGCTTGAGCCACATCCTCAGCCCTCCATTTTCTTTCTTCACACCTTTACCAGTTAGGATGTTTTGGCTGATAGTAATACAAAACAGAATATTTCTGGCTTAAAGAAAATAATGTATTGATGGGGTTGGGGTATATCCCCTACATGAGGCCCTATGTTCAGTCTTGGACCACATGTATACACACACAAATCTATTGGTTCATGTGACTAAAAAGCCCAGAAGTAGGTCTGGCCTTAGGCTCAAACACTGTCAGGAGGAGACTGGCTTCTTTCTGTTTTTGGCTCTGCCTTATCTTTTGTGTGTGTGTGTGTGTGTGTGTGTGTGTGTGTGTGGTGCTGGAGATTGAACCCAGGGCCTTGGGCATGTGAGGCAAACACTCTACCAACTGAGCTATATCCCCCAGCCCTGCCTTACTCTTTATTAAATATTTTTTTAGGTTGTTGATGGACATTTATTTATTTATTTATTTATGGTCCTGAGAATCGAACCCAGTACTTCACACATGTGAGGCAAGTGCCATACCACTGAGCTACAACTATTGCCTTAATCTTTGTTATCTCACCCTACCTACACCCAGGCAACTCTAGATTCTCTCCTCAAGGTTGCAAAAATGGTTCCTATCTTTGTTTCTGCTTCCTGGCTACCATGAACTGAATAACTTTCCTCTGCCATGCTCTTCCTCCATGATATTCTGCCTTATCTCAGGCCCAGAGCAATGGAATTGACTGACCATGAACTGATCTTCTGAAATTTCTTTTGCATATTGGAAATGATAAGACACCAAGGACCAAGATCAGGAGAAACTATGAGGAAAAAGGGATTCAAGTCACTGTCCTGACTGCACTTAACTTTGAAAAAGAACTCCCAGAGGGTTTCAAGCAATCAAATATAGGTTACCAAGATGAGGGACTTCACATATAGGACAATGAGATAAAAATTTAAGATAGAATGAGTCATGAGTAGTCCATTGGTATGTTGCCAAATTTGCAGGGCAGGGCAGGACAACATCGAGGTCTATATTCAGAATTAAATCATATGGCCAAGAGTGGAGAAATGGTTTCTCTAATAATATTTGAGGTTACTTTACTACCAGGAGAGAAAATGCTACTTAGCAATCAATAGTGGAGTCTCATTGTCAGAGCCATGCTCCTGCAAGTCTAAAACCGTGGACCACAATCATTTGCTGGGCATTTACCCGAAAAAAGGGCTTACAATTGTAAATATGTATCCTTCATAGCACAGAAGCATCTCTCAAGGACTTGAGAGTCATTTCTCAGGAATGTAACCATCAAAAGAATAAGACTTCAGTCTCCAAGACTCCATGAGAAGACAGTATTCTAACTTTGATAATTATCTGCCAACAAACACAGCTGGCCTAATCTCACTTATACTAAACAATGCTTTGTACTTTCTACTTCTCTGGTTCTGAGCTCCAATCTTCCCCCTTAGTTACTTGCTTTTAGTTTTATAAAAATCACTAATTTTGGAGGTCACACATCTGAGCTATATTAGTTATAATGATAAAAAGTTCAAAGCCAGCCTTAGCAACTTAGAAAGATCCTGTCTTGGATGCTAACCCACAACAAGGGAAGGGAAGATTAGAAGTTCATTGGACTAGACAAAGGAGAATGAAGGGAAGGGAGGGGGAATGGTAATAGGAAAGACAGTAGGTTGAGTCAGACATATCTTTCCTATCCTCATATAAATAAAGGACCAATGTTAACTCCACATCATATACAACCACAATAATGGGATCCTAATTGGAACAAGTTATACTTATTCTATGTCTGTATAATATTTCAAAATATACTCTACTGTATATTTTGTATATAAAAAAGAATAATAAAAAGAGGAATATCACACATACACACAAAATCCTGTCTTAAAGAATAAGAATGGTTGGGCTGGGGATGTGGCTCAAGCGGTAGCGCGCTCGCCTGGCGTGTGTGCGGCCCGGGTTCGATCCTCAGCACCACATACCAACAAAGATGTTGTATCCGCCGAGAACTAGAAAATAAATGTTGGAGGTTCTCTCTCTCTCTCTCTCTCTCTCTCTCTCCTCTCTCACTCTCTCTTTAAAAAAAAAAAAAAAGAATAAGAATGGCTAGGGATGTGGCCCAATTGCAGAGCACCCCTGGTTTCCATCTCCCATACCACAAAAATAAGAGGAGAAGGAGGAGGAGACAGAATTGTGCTTGCTTTGGCAGCACATATACTAAAATTGGAATAAAACAGATATTAGCACAGCCCCTGTGCAAAGATGACATGCAAATTCATGAAGTGTTTCATTAAGAAGAAGTATGGCTGGGTACACTGGTGCATGCCTGTATTCTCTGGGTTGGGAGGCTGAGGCAGGAGGATTGCAAGTTCAAAGCCAGACTCAGCAACTCAGCGAGGTCCTAAGCAACTCAGTGAGTACCTGTTGCTAAATAAAATACAAAAAAGAGCAGGGGAATGTGACTCAGTAGTTAAGTGCTCCTGGTTCAATCCCCTGTACCAAGGTGGGGGAGGGGGAGAAGATGGTATGGTAAGTGCTGAAGTCAAAGACAAATCTGTGTGTGAGTTTGATCAGTAAGGAATTATGCTAACTGGAATTTTTCCAGTTCTGCAGATACAATGCCTTTCATAATTTCATGCTTTTGTGCGCACATGATTCCTCACCTGGATTGCTTTTCCCCTTGTCCTTCAATGCTCAGCTCATGTTCATCTAGGAAATGCTCCCTGACTCAGATGAGCAGATAAAGTACAAAGTAGTTTGGGGCTGGAGATGTGGCTCAAGCGGTGGCGCGCTCGCCTGGCATGCGTGCGGCCTGGTTTGATCCTCAGCACCACATACAAACAAAGATGTTGTGCCCGCCGAAAAACTAAAAAAATAAAAGATTAAAATTCTCTCTCTCTCTCTCTCTAAAAAAAAAAAAAAAAATACAAAGTAGTGGACAATGAGCACGTATCCCATATAGGGCGGGCACACGTGGTATGAATCCCTGCTCTACCACTTCACCAGTTTCAACAAGCTTGTGACCAGAAAGTTACTTAACAACTCTAATAAATTTCCTAAGCTGGAAAACTGGTGTCATATCGGTACCCATTTCATGGCATTGTCGTGAAGATTAAAAGAAAATGCCCAAAGAGTGCAAAGCCCAGTAACTGGCCTGTAAGTGCTCGTTACACTATTCATTGGGCCTAACTTGTACTTATTACCTCTCTCTTCTATAGTTCTTTTTTTTAATATTTATTTTTTTAGTTGTAGTTGTACCCAATACCTTTATTTATTTTTATGTGGTGCTGCAGATCGAACCCAGGGTGTGCACTTGCTAGGCGAGTGCTCTACCGGGGAGCCACAATCCCAGCCCCTCTTCTATAGTTCTTTTCACATGCTACAATTATTTGCTTATACTAGATTGTGTGTTCATTGAGCACTATCCCAGAGTTTAACAATAACAATTAGCTTTATTGAACACTTACAAAAGTTTCTAAAAGGACTGAGGATGTAGCTCACTTGTCTAGCATGTGCAAGATTCTGGGTTTCTTTTGAAAAAAAAAAACCCCACAGATTATGCTATACATTTTTTAAATATTTATTTTTTAGAAGTAGTTGGACACAATACCTTTATTTTATTTATTTATTTTTATGTGGTACTGAGTATTAAACCCAGGACCTTGCACATGCTAGACAAGTGCTCTACCACTAAGCCACAACCCCAACTACATTAAGGTGCTGCTACTTTTTTTTTTTTTTTTTTTTTGGTATTGAGGATTGAACCTAGGAAGAGCTTTGTTGCCATCATGGTCTTCCTTCCCTCCACTAATTATGACATGTATTACTTTCATTATCATTACTTTTGTGTGTGTGTGATGCTGGGGATTGAACCCAGGCCCTTGTGCATGCTAGATACACACTCTTTAACTGAGCTACCTGCTAGTATTATTATTCAATTCTATATCATTTATAATGTAAACAAAATTTCCTTTTTACCACAAATAAGCTACAGCTCAGGCTGCTGTCAGAAACTTTTATTGGTCAGCATCTATTTTCTACTGGAGAAACTGTACCCCAAGCTGTTACTGGATCAGGTCCAAGGAGGTCCCCAGAAGGGAGTAGAAACCTCCAGTCAGCTCTGGTAAACTTTGTTTGTTTGCTTTTTTTTTTTTTTTTTTTTTTTTTTTGGTACCAGGGATTGAACCCAAGGGTGTTTTAACTTTTTAACTACTGAGCCACACCCCCCAACCCTTTTTATTTCTTATTTTGAGACAGGGTCTCACTAAATTGCCCAAATGGGCCTTGGAACTTTCAAACCTCCTGCCTTGACCTCTGAAACAGTTGGAATTACAGACATATGTTACTGCATCCAACACATATTTCTTCTGGATTTGAAAAAGTTTATTCCCCTCAGGCCTCCCTTTCCACACTATGGTAAATATTCATGGAGTTGGGACTGGGGAGATAGCTCAGTTGGTAGAGTGCTTGCCTCCTGTGTACAAGGCCCTGGGTTCAATCCCCAGCAAAACACACACACACACAATTATTCATGGAGATTCCTATACATAAGGAAACAACTGACAACCAATGATAGAGTAATGCAAATCAAAGCCACAATAAGGCACCACTTCACACAAATTTGAATAACTATAGAAACAACAACAAAAAGAAACGGGGTGATGTGGAGAAATTTGAACCATTATGCATTGTTGATAGAAATATGAAATTGTAGAGCCACTGTAGAAAATGGTATGGCAGTTCCAAAAAAATTAAAAAGAGTTACCTAATGATCCAGCCATTCCACTTCTGGACACATACCAAAAAGAAATAAAACCAGAGACTTGGAAAAACAAAAACAAAACGATTTAGGAATAAACTTAACCAAGAAGACAAAAGAAAGATTTGTACATTGGAAATTATAAAATACTAATGAGCTGCCTGTGGTGGCCCACACTTGTAATCCCAGCCACTACTGAGGCTAAGGAGGGAGGATTACAAGATCAAAACCAGCCTCAGCAATTTATTGAGGCCCTGAGCAACTTAACGAGACCTAGTCTCAAAATAAAAAATAAAAAGGGGTGGGGATGTAGCTCAGTGGTTAAGTGCCATGGATTCAATATCCTGGTACCAAAAAACAAAACACTAATGAAAGAAATAAATTTACAAATAAATGTAAAGATACCTCATATTTAAGGATTAGAAGAATTTATATTATTAAAATGTATCAAGGGCTGGGGTTGTTGTTCAGTGGTAGAGCACTTGCCCAGCACCTGTGAGGCACTGGGTTGGATTCTCAGCACTACATGTAAATAAATAAAAATAAAGGTCCATTGACAACTAAAAAAAAATTTTAAATGTATCAAAATATCACATTGAATCCTATACATATGTACAATTATTATATTTCAGTTACAAATAAAAAGCCCATACTACTCAAGACTATCTACAGATTCAATGAAATCTCTATAAAATTCCAATATTTCATATAAATAAAAAAGAAAATCCTAAAAATTTTATAAAACCACAAATAGCCCTGTACAGTGGCACATACCTGTAATCCCAGCAGCTTAGGAGGCTGAGGCAGGAGGATGGTGAGTTCAAAGCCAGCCTCAGCAATTTGAGGGCTTAAGCAACTCAGTGAGACCCAGTCTCTAAATATAATATAAAAAGGCTGGGGACAGTGGTTATGGACTCCCAGGTTCAATGCCTTGTACAAAAACAAACAAACATAAAGACCACCCCCAAAAAAATTTGTATTCCATTTATTTCACTTTTTCCCCTCTTTGTACCAAGGATGGAATACAGGGATGCTTTACCACTGAGCTGCATCCTAAACTCTTTTTATTATTTATTTATTTATTTATTTATTTATTTATTTATTTATTTATTTTGAGGAGGTACTGGAGATTGAACTCAGGGGCCCTCCACCACTGAGCCACATCCTCAGCCCTATTTTGTATTTTATTTAGAGACAGGGTCTCACTGAGTTGCTTAGCATCTCGCTTTTTGCAGAGGCAGGCTTTGAACTCATGACCCTCCTGTCTCAGCCTCCCAAGCCACTGGGATTACAGACATGTGTCACTTCACCTGGCCCTTTTCATTTTTTACTTAAAAATAGGGTCTTGGGGCTGGGGATGTGGCTCAAGTGGTAGCGCGCTCGCCTGGCATGTGTGCGGCCTGGGTTCGATCCTCAGCACCACATACAAACAAAGATGTTGTGTCTGCCAAAAACTAAAAAATAAATATTAAAAAATTCTCTAAAAAAAAAAAATAGGGTCTTGCAAGTGAAGTTATTCAATCTCAAAAAAAAAAAAAAAAAAACAAATGCCGAATGTTTTCTCTGATATAAGTAGGCTGACTCATAGTGGGGTAGGGAGGGGGAACATAGGAGGAATAGATGAATTCTAGATAGGGAAGAGGGGAGGGAGGGAAAGGGAGGAGGCAGGGGAGTAGCAAGGATGGTGGAATGTGATGGACATCATTATCCAAAGTACATGTATGAAGACACGAATTGGGTGTCAACCTACTTTATATATAATTATTATTATATATAAACAGATGTGGGAGGCCAACTTTACGGGTGACTGAGTTACACTCCCCAGCTGGGTGCTGAGGCGCTCAGTCACAGAAATGGGTGTGTCTTGCTACAGCCCCATGGGTGAAGCTATGCTCACCTGTTCCTTTGTAATATAACCCCTTGCCCTGTTTAGGATAGAATCTTCCATGGAAATGCCTTGTGTGTGTCCCCTCCTCTTACTGTGCCCCTGGGTGTGGCCTACCCAGGTGTTAGTCAACCTGCTGACAGTGGACATGATGAAGATAGACTCAGCCCCTGAAACCTGACCCCTTGCCTCATTTGAATACCTTCTCCTCAATAAAAGGGGTCAGCGTGTGCTCTCGCGCTCTCTCTCTTTCTTCGGACCCTTAAGGTCAGAGGAGCCGTCACAGCAACCCCAAAGAAAAAGGTATTTGTGTCTCTTGTGTGGTTATTTCGTGCAGCCCAGTTAGCCCAGTTTAACTAGAGTGACCCCTGAGCCTTTTAGTAGCGAGAACAGAAACCCGGCAAACAGAGATATGAAAAATTGTGGTATATATGTGTAATAAGAATTGTAATGCAAAAACAAACAAAAAACAAAGTACATGGGCTGGGTATGTGGCTCAAGTGGTAGCGTGCTCGTCTGGCATGCGTGCGGCCCGGGTTCGATCCTCAGCACCACATACAAACAAAGATGTTGTGTCTGCCGAAAACTAAAAAATTAAAATAAATATTTTTAAAAAAATTCTCTCTCTCTCCCTCCTCTCTCTCTCTTTAAAAAAAAAAACTAAGTACATGTATAAAGACATGAATTGGCATGAACATACTTTATATACAAAGATATGAAAAATTGTGCTCTATATGTGTAATAAGAATTGTAATGCATTCCGCTGTCATGTATTTAAAAGAAAATAAAATCAATTAAATAAAAAAATAAAGGTAAAAAAGTAAAAAAGAAAGAAAGAAATAGAGTCTTGCTAAGTTGCTTAGGGTCTTGCTAAACTGATGAAACTGGTGTGGAATTATGATCCTCCTGCTTCAGTCTCCAGAGTCACTGGGAGAACAGCTGTGTATCACCATACCCTGTTTATCCATGCTACTTCTAAAAGCATCTTGTCATCTACAGGTGACCCTAATCCTTAACAATATATTCAAGTTTAACCATTGATTGTAAGTGGTTAAAATCTAAATAATTAACTTAAGTAAAATAAATGTGTTGGTGTTTAGAAGTTAAGGGAAGATCAAATGGCTGAGCTATGTGTGGGGGGGGCATAAATAGAACTGAACCTCAGGAATAACTCAAATAGACAACATGAATACTAATTGGAATTTTCACTTATCCTTCAAACTCTGCCTTTATCAGCATCTAGATTTTATTTTCTCCTGCTGCAAACCAACTTCCTTCACAATATTAGCAAGTAGTTAAGAAGCTCAGCAGGAGCCAGCAGGGGCAAAAAGACTTTTTAAAAAATGTCTAGTTCAGAAAATTTTCAAGAAAACTAGATTAGCCCAGTGCAAATCAGGTGTCTACCACTGAATCAATCAGCTGAAATGTGGAAGGTCATGTAAACACAGGAGACCAAGTGGTTGGAATGGAGAAGAAGAATAAAGTTGAGCAGAGAAAGAAAGTGTAAGTGAATGGCAACAAATGACAAGAGACAGGAGGCAGGAAGGAAATCTCAGATCAGCAAGCTTTCAAGTCAATGGATCAGGCATGGCAGGGCTCATTTTCTGGGTATGGAGATGGCCCCTGGGATCACAGAAGGAGTCTGGGTTTTTAGTTTACAATGAGGGTGAATTAATTATTGGAGACTGTGGACGTGCTGTTTGAATAGTCAGGGACGTAATTGTGCAGGTTAAAATTTTAACTCAGGAAGGCAGTTGTAAAAAGTTTGAAATTCATTGTCACTGGGAAAAGCTCACAACTTGGTGTTCATTGCTTGTCTTCCTTCCTCTGGGATCCATTGTTACCTATTTGCTTTTTTCCTTCCAGGACTCATCTGCAGTGGGGAAAGGGTACTGTTTCACTATTCACCTCCTCCCTTTTTGGTTGGGAAGGGGCAAATGTTTGCTTTGATGGAGATGCTGGAGATGAAACTGGGAAAGGATGAAAGTTTGCTTTTTCCCTCGGGTCCCATTGTTACTGGGAAAGGATGTACTGGGAGAGGTTTAATTTGGGGGGCAATTTCTTCTCTCCCCTCCCAAATCACACTGTCCATTTTTCCCACTGTCTTTCTGTTTTTCCCGGGGAATTTTCTTGTAGGAATATTATTTTCTATAACTCTCAGAAAGAGAAGCAGAGAAAACCTTAACTTCACTAAGAGGAGTACTGAGTGTGGTTTAGGCAGATAGTTGGAATGAGAAATTAAAGATAAGTATAAATAGGATAGATGGAGTAGGAGATCATGGAAGGCTTAGAATTTATGCAATGGCATATCTAGATGCCAAAATGAATATGGTATTTAGCTTTGGATGCCACATTTTATTTTACTTATTTTTTTTTGTTGAACCCAGGGGTGCTTTACCACTGAATTACATCCCCACTCCTTTTGGTTTTTTATTTTGAGACAGGGTCTTGTTAAGTTGCATAGGGTCTCACTAAGTTGCCTAGGTTGACTTTGAACTTGCGATCCTCCTGCCTCAGCCTCCTGAGTCACTGGGATTACAGTTGTGTGCCACTACACCTGGCTAGGTGTAATATTAAAAAAATGGAAACAGACATGTCCAATGTCCAGATTAGGACAATCTGTTGACTGTAGGCTGTGTAAAACCAATGACTATTGGATATCACTGGGTTTGAAAGGAAGGATCGAGAGATCAAAGAAAGGAAAGAGGACTCAAGAGGATTTGGGGTGTGTGAGTGAAGGTTTTGGACAGGAGCTAATATTAGCCAATGATTTCCAGCTTGGAAGCATGTGGGGAATTATAGAAATATGGACAATAAAAGGAGGAGTTAATATGTGAAAATGTGGTACATTCAGCTTTAGACATATTTGAGATGCTGGTAGTGTATCCCACACCTGGAATTGCTACAACAGTTATAAATTAATGCTGGGGTTTAGGAAACAAGTTTATTAAATTGTCTGTATATAACTCGTATTTGAAGCTGCAAAAGAAGGTATAGGCCCAGCATAGTGGTGCAAGTCTGTAATCCCAGTGATTTGGGAGACTGAGGCAGGAGGATTGCAAGTTCAAAGCCAGCCTCATCAATTTTGCGAGTCCCTAGGCAAATTAGCAAGACCCTGTCTCAAAATAAAAAAGGCTGGGGATATAGCTCAGGGGTAGCTACGCCTGGGTTCAATAAAAAAGAAAGAAAAAGGAAAAAAATATATATAATGGAAGTATGAAAGTCCAGCTGAATGGGTGACCCCACTGACTGAGATTGGGGAAGGGCTGCCGAACATTTGCGTGGAGGTCTCTAAGGGGGCAGAACCAACAGAAATAGCTTTCTGAGGTCACAGGTAGTTCTTGGGAGATCAGGGGAAGATGAGGCACTAAGGCACCTAGGCGCCTGAGGATGAATGAACGAGAGCGATAATTAGCTCCTATTCGAAAGATACAGGGGGAGTTGGCAGCCTAAGAGCGGGATGCAGGAAGGAGAAGCGAAAAACTTCCCTAAATTTTCCTCTCTCTCACAAAGGGCAGAAAAGATCAGGAAGAGTGAAAGCCGGGCTTTCCGGGGACAGGAATACAAGACTTCGGATCTTCCTGCTTCGGGACCTTTGCTACTCTGCCTGGAACTCTAGTGTTTACACACGTAGTTTGCCTCCGGAAGGAAAAAGCAGATGGACCGTCACAGGAATAGTGGAGAACCCGGCAGGAAAATGTGGAGGACCCGGGCGGAAACCTTGCTTAGTCTAGTGGAAGGTGAGCAGTCGCTGAACAGCAGTTGGAACTTTGGGGCAGGGTAGAGTGACGCACCCCTTGCAGGTGAGGACTGAGGGAGGCTGCTGCAATACCGAAAGCATCCAGCTTTCCGTGGCTGGGCTATATCGGGCCCGGGTCGGGAGCTAAACGTCTGGACTTCAAAATTAGTTTTGCCGCTAACTGTGTGACCTAGGTTAATTTAATCTTGGAACCTCGTGTCTGTAATTGGAATAACGATAGTACCTCTCAGAGTTGTGAAGAGTGAATGAAAAAACAGGACAGTTTCTGGCAGGTAGTAAGTACGCTCTGTTTTTTACTGATGTTAACTTACTTCCAGCAGCGTGGATTCCGTTGTCAAACTCACCGTTAACCTCGGCCTGGCGTCGTCCAGCTACTGGGTTTGACTTTATAGATGAAAATACAAAGGGCAAACAGTGCCGGGCACGTTGGCACTCGTCTTTAATTCCAGCTACTTGGGAGACTGGGCTGGAAGGATCACTTGCGCCCAGCAGTTTGAAACCAGCCTGCTCAACATAGCAAGACCCCTTCTTAAAAACAACAGCCAGGAGTGGTGGCGCATGCTTGTAATCCCAGCGACTGGAGAGGCTGATGAAGGAGGATGGCAAGTTCAAGGCCAGCAATTTAGCGAGCCTCTATCTCAAAATAAAAAATATAAAGGGCTGGGGATATATCTCAGTGGTAGAGCGCTACTGGATTCAATTTCCCCGTGCTGACAAAAGATCCCCACAAAACATTTGTAACTAAAGTTATACTATTATTGGAGAAGTAACAACAGAAGGATTGGAAAACAGGGTAAATAATGTTACACAATTCCATCATCCTACATAATATTTTAAGCCTCCCCCCCAATATTTCATGTCTGTGGATTTTTATATGTGAAATATTAGGGTATATGCAATTTTGGTTCCTTTTAATTTGCAACAGTATTGTAGCCTGAGCATGGGGTTCAGAAGAATAATTTTAATAATAATAATGTTGTAATATTAATATTATTTGATTGTGTTGTTAATTGTAATATTATTGTACTGGAGATTGAGCCTAGGACATTCTACCACTGAGCTCCATCTCCAGCCCTTTTTATTTTTATATTTTATTTTTTGGAACCTGGGGGTTGAACCCAGGGTAGCTTAATCAAGGAGCCACATTCCCAGCCCTTTTTCGTGTTTTATTTAGAGACAGGGTCTCACTGAGGTGCTTAGGGCCTCATAAGATGCTGATGCTGGCTTTCAACTCAGTGATCCTCCTGCCTCAGCCTTCTGAGCTGCTGGTATTACAGACGTGCACCACTGCACCCCGATTGATTGATTGATTGTACCTGAGATTGGACTCAGGGCTACTCAACCACTGAGCCACATCCCCAGCCATATTTTGTACCTTATTTAGAGTTAGGATTTTACTGAGTTGCTCAGCATCTCACTGTTGCTGAGACTGGCTTTGAACTCTGGATCTTCCTGCCTCAGCCTCCTGAGCTTCTGGGATTATAGGCCACACCTAGTTTAAAAGAATCGTTTTTCTGATTGTATAAAATTCCATTTTATGGGGCTTATCATTTGTTTTTATAAATTTCTGAATATGTAAGGTAAAATCATGCATATATGACCAATGAGGGGGAGCTGGGATTGTGGCTTAGCGGTGAAGTGCTTGCCTAGCGCCGCCGGGATCTGGGTTTGATTCTCAGCACCACATAAAAAAATAAATAAAGACATTGTGTAGTGTCTATCTACACCTAAAAAATAAATATTAAAAAAACTATGACCAATGAGGGAACTTTATTACTCATTATTTCAGGATCTCAGATCAATTCTTTTTTTAAATATTTATTTTTTTAGTTGTAGATGGACACAATACCTTTATTTATTTTTATGTGGTTCTGAGAATCAAACCCAGGGCCTCCCACATGCTAGGCGAGCACTCTACCGCTGAGCCACAATTCCTCTTTTTATTTTTATTGGTTTCCTTATGCTTTTAGTTTATGTGAAAAAATTCGGTATATGGTTTTCATTTATTCCACAAACATTACTGTTCCAGCCAGAGTCTCTAAAGTTAAGTGGCTACTTAAAAAACAAACAAACAAACAAAAAAACAAGATTCTAATGTTATGTGAAAGCTATGAGAGGTATGCATGGATTCTTAGGAGAATATGAAGAAAGACTATAGTGTCAATCAGTGACTACCCGGAACATGTCTGTAGTTGAGTAAGTTGGGTTTATTACCTCTTGTGAGGGGGAGAACACACACCCTGGGGAAACATGGGGCACCTCAGTAACAGGGTTCTAGAAAGGACTTTCTGTATTTAGCCTTGATATTAGGGAGAGTACTGTGAGGAGGTGGAGGTAATTCTATGATTGGGAGAGAAAACTGGAAGTGAGACTAATGCTATGATTGGTCAAGATGCAGCATTCACTCATACAGCCTGAAAAGTAAAATGTTTGGTTTTTCTTCTTTAACTTTTGCGGTGCTGGGGATCAAGCCCAGAATCTTGTACATAGTAGACAAGTGCTCTCCCACAGAGCTACACCCCCAGCCCTGCTCATTTTTGTGGTTTGAACAATGTTCATGTTTTTTCTGCATTCAGACATGATTCAGATGGTCATATTATAGCTGAGGGTTTTGCCCAGGGATATGAGAAGTTAGGTCAGGTGGGCACATTTTGGAGAGCCTTGTGTGCCATTTTAGGAGTTTAAATTTCTAGAAGGAATTGCTGAAGTATTGTAAAAAGAGTGCTATCATAGTTAGAAAAAACCCTATTGTTTTCAGACAAAGGATGAATTAGGAGAAGAGATTAGAGTTAGGGAGATGAATTAAGGGTTTGGTACATAAAAAGTGTGTTTCCTGGGACTGGGGTTGTGGCTTAGTGGTAGAGTACCTAGCACTTGTGAGGTGCTGGGTTTGATCCTCAGCACCACATAAAAATAAATAAATAAATAAATAAATAAATAAATAAATAAAGGCATTGTGTCCAAATACAACTAAAAAATATTTTTAAAAAATGTATTTCCTATGGGCCAACAAGGGTATCATCTGGAAGTTTCTTAGGAATGCCGAATCTCAGGCCCTACTGTATACTTTACTGAATCAATTACATTTTATCAAAATTCCCAGGTAATTCATAGACTTCATAGACCCTTTAAAGTTTGAGAAGCTCTTTATAAAGCTAATTATGTAGGTCTGGTAAAAAAAATAATAAGACTCTGAACCCAGACATTCATGGCCAAGGTATAGAAATATAGAGTTATATGTTCAACAAATAATAGATGTCACCTACATGGCAGGTGTCATACTGGGAGCTGGAGTTGCCACAATGAAGATAGTCTTCCCCTCAAGATACTGCCAATCTGGTGAAGCATGGTAGCTCACGCCTTTAGTTCCAGCTACTTGAGAGGCTAAAGCAAGGAGGATTGCAAGATCAAGCCTGTCTAGGCAATTTAGTGATAACCTGTCTCAAAATAAAATATACCTGAGTTCAATCTCTAGTACCACCACCACCACCAAAAAAAAAGTGTGTGCCAGTGGATACTTATTAGACCACAAGTATTCTCTAATTGGTACACAGAGTGGAGTGTGACCAGAGGTGAGGTTTGAGAAATAAGCAGAGGATACCCAATCTGAAGGAGTTTAGTTAGACCCTGTGCAGAGTTTAGTTAGAGTTTAGTTAGACCCTGGGCTTTACAGGGAGGCCCTGAAGAGTATATGTGTGTGTGTGTGTGTGTACATGTGTGTTTGTGCACATGCTGGGGATTGAAGGGTTGTTTTTTTTTTAATATTTATTTTTTAGTTTTTGGCGGACACAACATCTTTGTTTGTATGTGGTGCTGAGGATTGAACCTGGGCCGCACGCATGCCAGGCGAGCGCACTACCACTTGAGCCACATCCCCAGCCCCATGAAGGGTTTTAATTAATCAGTTAAGAGAAATTATCAGGGGCTAGGTTATAGCTCAGTTGTAGAGCACTTGCTTTGCATGTGTGAGACACTGGGTTTGATCCTCAGCATAACATAAGATGAATAAATAAAATAAAGTATTTAAAAAAGAGAGAAATTATCAGTTTTGTTGATTTTTTTTCCCCTTTTGCAGTGCTGGATGTCAAATCCATGACCTTACACATGCTAGCCAAGCACTGTACCACTGAGCTATACCTATAGCCTTAGTATTGTTCTTAGGGCCTTTCGAGCAGGGTGTGGTAGTGCATGCCTGTAATCCCAGCAACTCAGGAGGCTGAGGCAGGAGGATTGCAAGTTCAAAATCAGCTTCAGCAATTTAGCAAGGCCCTAAACATCTCAAAATTTAAAAAGGCGGAGGTGCTGGGGAAGTGGCTGAGTGGTAGAGCTCCCCTGGGTTAAATCCCAGTACAAAAAAAAAAAAAAAAAAAAAAAAAAAAAGGTCCTTCTAGGTGCTGAATGAAGGATGTAAGCCTGGAGAGTGAGCAGAATAGTGTTCTAGGAGAGAGAAGGTGACCTACCTCATGTTCAGAGTGAGGAAATGGGGCATTCTAGAAGGATGACAAGTTCTATGGAGTAATGAGGGTGCTGTTTTGATGTGAACCCTTAAGCCCCTAATGCAGTGAGCCGAATTGTTGGATTTTTGCTGCCTTGTTTTTTTTAAATTTTTTAATGTTTCCATTTAGATTATTGTTCATCACTATGTTCTTACAGGTGTTGGGTCCTTGTTTTGGTGTTTGCTTTCCTGATCTCTAGGTCTAGGACAAGAAAAAGACAAAGAAAATGACATTGTGTTATTAAATTTCCTCCCAGGGTAACTGGGATATGCAGGAGAAGGACTTTTCTAGCCTTCCTAGTTGTAGGACCCCCCCCCCCCCTCAGCACTCATTAAATGTTGCTGCTAAACCCAAAGTTGATACTTTTTTTTTTTTTTTTTGGTTTGTGGTACTGGGATTAGAACTCATTGCTTGGCTTTGGGTAGCAAGGCAAGTTCTCTACCACTGAGCTACACCCTCGGCCCCCAAAATTGATAACATTATTAGAACTATAGAAGTTATGTTGTTAATGTGTCCAGCTAGCAGGATTAAGGATTTAAAAGCCAGGGTTCTAGTTCCAATTTCAATTCTGGTAAGTATTGTGACTTTAGGTAAGTTATTTCACTTGTTGGTGTTTGTTTCCTAAAGAAAGGAACTATCTACCTGATTTGTCCTACAGGATTCTGTAGATTAAATAGGATATACGGGGGCTGGGGATGTGGCTCAAGCGGTAGTGCGCTCACCTGGCATGCATGCGGCCCGGGTTCGATCCTCAGCACCACATACAAAAACAAAGATGTTGTGTCCACCGAAAACGAAAAAAATATATATATATTAAATAGGATATATGCCTATATTAAAATACTGAGTGGCATTTAAATGTGATAGTATTATTGCTATTGTTGTTTTGGTTTTATCTTTGGTTTTATTTTTATAGTGACTAATAGGATTGCCTGGTTACCAATGTGGACCTTAGACTTAAGAGTTTGTGGAGGCTGGGGTGTGCCTTAGTGGTAGAGTGCTTACCTAGCATGTGTGAGGCATTGGGTTCGAATCTCAACACCACATTAAAAAAATAAAGGTATTGTGTCCATCTACAACTAAAAATACATTAAAAAAAAAGAGTTTGTGGGAATGGCATCAGACTTACTGAATCAGAGAACTTCTTAAAACTATCATTTGATGGTGATCATCAGCTTCATTTTTATTTATCTTGGTATTTTTCTACAATACACACATAACAGTGTTTTTTGCCTCAGAAGAACCTCTCAAGGCAAATAGGAGCCTATTCCTAAGGAAAGGGAGGCCTCAAAAGATCATATTAGTTTTAATCCTATGAAATTGCAATTCAAATATTCATCAAAAGTGTCATGTAGATATTTTCTGTTTCCACATATAATCCTCTCTCTCTTTTTTTTTTTTTTTTTTTTTTTGTGTGTGTGGTACTGGAGATTGAACCCAGAGCCTTATAGCATGTGAGACAAGCACTCTACCAACTGAGCTATATCCCCAGCCCTAGCCTCTCTTTTTATAGATCAAGTGCTCACTTCTAAAGTCAATTGGCTCAGATCCTAGAGTTAATTATTTGAATATTTTACTTTTTGGAACCTATAAAAATTTGCCTTAAAATTGACAGTATCTTGGGACCAGGTTTGTGGCTCAGTGGTAGAGTGCTTGCCTAGCATGGTGTGAGGCACTGGGTTCGATCCTGACACCACATAAAAATAAACAAAATAAAGGTATTGTGTCTATCTACAACTTGACACTATCTCTTGAGGTAGCTTTTGTCATATACTTGAATTATTTTTGTGGTAATCATTAATTCCATGAAGCTGGGGCCTGTAGATTTAGTCTTCTTGGTATTTTTTGGAATGCATAGCAGTGTTGTGCTCATAAAAGGCACATAAATGTTTAGAATTAGAAAATAAGCTTATGAATTTTATAATATGTGATTTCTGTTGAATTTGAACTTGTGATGCATTCATTTGCTACAGTGGTAACTCTCCAATATTTCTTGTATTGTAGGTGGAATTGAGCTATTTGCTGAAGTGTCTTTCTCTGATAACTTAGGGGGAAATTTACATTTTGACTTTTTCTTACCATGGCTTTGGTTCACAAATTCCTGAATGGCACATGTATTCTCAGAAACTACCTGAAGCCGAGTGCTGCCTTGCATTCATTTTGGGGTATTTACTTTGCAAACTATTGTTCCAATAGTCTTCAGAAACCAGTGGCTGCTTCTGGCAGAGCCTCCCAGGAAAGGACTGAAGAGGGTTTGCAAAGACATCACCAGAAAGAAGTTGCTTTGGATATAACTTCTCCTGAAGAGAAGCCTGAAATGAATTTTGATAAAGCAATTAAAGATGAATTAAAGGACCATTTTAGACGTTTGAAGGATGAAATCATGAATCACTGTGTGGGACCAGAAGGCCGCCCATTGCATGATGTCTTGCTAGAACAAGCCAAGGTTGTCTGGCAGTTCCGTGGAAAAGAAGATTTGGATAAGTGGATAGTCACTTCTGATAAGACGATTGGAGGCAGAAGTGAAGTGTTCTTGAAAATGGGCAAGAATAATCAAAGTGCACTGCTCTATGGAACTCTGAGCTCTGAGCCACCTCAGGATGGGGAGAGTAGCCAAAGTGGGTACTGTGCAATGATATCCAGGATTCCAAGGGTACGTGAGACTTGGGAGCCAAAGTTTTCTAGTGAGCTGGTGTGAACATTATTATAGCATGACCTATGATGACAGATTTATTTTTCTGTAAATGAACATACCTGGCATGTTATATGTGGGCATCTCATCTGTATATGGGGATAAATAAGTAGTTGGCACAAGGGGGAAGTGATTTCTGAGGAGTCATTTCTGGGCATTGTTTTAAGCCAGGGAAGAATATTGCTGTTTGAGGAATACTGAGAGGTTAGACATTTGAAAGATATCTGAGGAGGTTTGTATCTCCTCTGACTTGGACCATAACTCCTTTAGTGGCCAGGGGGTCCCTTAGAATGGACATAAAGTCAGACTGTGGCTTTTTTTTTTTTTTTTTTTTGCAGCACTGGGGATTGAACTGAGGGGTACTCTACCACTGAGCTACACTTCCAGTCCTTTTTACTTTTTTAAATTTTGAGACAGGATCTTGCTAAGTTTGTTTTGTTTTGCTTTTTGGTACCAGGGATTGAACCCGGGAGCACTAAACCACTGAACCTCAACCCCATCCCTATTTTGTATTTTCTTTAGAGATAGGGTCTCACTGAGTTGCTTAGTGACTCACTTTTGCTGAGACTGGCTTTGAACTCGTGATCCTCCTGCTTCAGCCTCCCAAGCTGCTGGGATTATAGGAGTGTACCACTGCGCCTGGCTAGTTTGTTTGTTTTGTTTTTGTGTTGGAGATTGAACCCAGGGCCCCATGCATGCGAGGTGAGTGATCTGCCACTGAGCTACATCTCCAGTCCAAGTCTTCTTGCTGAGGCAGATCTCAAACCTGGAATCCTCTTGTCTCAGCCCCCTGAGTTGCTGGGATTACACGTGTGTGCCATCACACCTGCCTTTTTATTTTCCCCACCTTTTTTTTTGTTTAATTGGTGCATTATAGTTGTATATAATGATGACATTTGTTATTAAATATTCATACAGGGGCTGGGGATATAGCTCAGTTGGTAGAGTGCTTGCCTTGCATGTACAAGGCCCTGGGTTCAATCCATAGCACCACTAAAAAAAAACAAAGTATTCATACATGCACACAATATAACAATATAATTTGGCCAGTGTCACTCCCCAACTTTCCTCTTCCCTCTCCTCCTTCCACCCTAACTTTTTTATTAGTAGACTTTTTTTTTTTAAATATTAGGGATTGAACCCAGACGTACTTTACGACTGAACCACATCCATAGCCCTTTTTATTTTTTATTTTGAGATAGGGTCTCACTAAGATGCTTATGGTATCACTAAATTATTGAGGCCAGCCTCAAACTTTTGGTCCTCTTTGCGTCAGCCCCCCAAGTTGCTGGGATTACAGACGTGTGCCACTGTGCCCAGTTTTAGTAGACTTTTTATTTTAAAATAGTTGTATTTTTAGGTTTATAGAAAAACTGTAATTGCAAAGATAGTACACAGAGTTCCCATCCACTCCTTATCCACCTTCTCCTTTCGATGTCATCTTACTGTTCAACATTTGTCATGAAAAAGAAACTAACATTAGTTTGTTACCAACTAAGTTTCAGACTTTATTTGGGTTTCACTACCTTTTCCAATAATATCCTTTATCTGTACCAGGATGGTACATTACATGAGTTGAGTTTTTATATATATTCTCTTTTGTGTGGTCTGTGACAGTTTGTGTCTGTCTCTCTCTGTCTCTCTCTCTCTTTTTCTGGTGCTGGGGATTGAACCAGGGCTTTGTACATGATACTAGGCAAGTGCTCTACCACTGAGTTACATTTCCAGCCCTTTGGGATATTTTTTGAGATGAGGTTTTACTCTATTGCCCAGGGTGATCTTGAACTCCTAGGCTCAAGTGGTTCCTACTTCAGCCTCCTGAGTTGCTGAGACTACGGGGGTGCTATTTTTCATGGGGAATAATACCTGTTCTGATCAGTTGTTTTTGTGGAATAGCCCTTTCTGATGATTTTCCTCCTGGTTAGACTGAGGTTCTGGGTTTTTAAGAATACCATAGAATTAGCCAGATATGGTGGTACATGCCTGTAATCCCAGCAGTTCAGGAGGTTAAGACAGTAGGATCAAAAGTTCAAGGCCATGGCTGGGGTTGTGGCTCAGTGGTAGAGCGCCTGTCTGGCATGTGTGAGGCACTGGGATCAAGCCTCAGCACCGCATAAAAATAAATTAAAAAATAAATAAAATAAAGGTATTCTGTCCATCTTAAAAAAAAAAAGTTCAAGGTCACCAGTGGTTCACACCTGTAACCCCAGTGATTTAGGAAGAAGGAGGATCAGGAGTTCAAAGCCAGCCTCCACAACATAAAGTGCTAAGCAGCTCAGTGTAGCCTCCACAACATAAGGTGCTAAGCAGCTCAGTGAGACCCTGTCTCTTTAAAAAATACAAAATAGGCAGTGGGGATGTGGCTCAGTGGTTGAGTGCCCCTAGGTTTAATCCCCAGTACCAAAAAAAAAAAAAAAAAAGAAAGGAAATTTAAGGCCAAGCCAGGCATGTTGGCACATGTCTGTAATACCAGTGGCTCAGGAGGTTGAAGCAGGAGAATCACGAGTTCAAAGCCAACCTTAGTGACTTAGCAAGTCCCTAAGCAACTCAGCAAGACCCTGTCTCTAAATAAAATACAAAAAAGGGCTGGGGGTGTGGCTTAGTGGTTAAGCGGCCTTTGGTTCAATCTCTAGTACCCCCCCCCCCAAAAAAAAAGTTCAAGGCTAGTGTCAGCAATTTAGTAAGGCCCTAAGCAACTTTGAGACCCTGTCTCAAAAATATTAAAAAGGGCTGAGTTTGTAGCAGTGGTAAATTGCCCCAGGTTCCATCTTCAGTAACCGCCCTCCCCCCACCATTTCCCCTGTAATGTTTTTTTTTTTTCCTAACTGCATTCCATATTCATGATGTGGGTAGTAGGAGGGATTAACCTTTTTTGGAGAGAGTAGTGTCTACAGAAATTATTTGGAATTCTTCAGTAAGGAAAATTTGATTCTTCTCCCCTTCCCACTTTATTCTTTCAGTCATTTAGCAGGGAACCATATTTGGGGTTGAAATCTAATGCTATGCTATTACTGTGTTGCTCAGATAGTCCCAGCTTTGGTATTGTTCTTTCAGGTTGACTCCTGCCCCTTTGACTTTTTTTTTTTTTTTTTGGTAGAGTGCTTGCCTAGCATGTGTGAGGCACTGGGTTCTATTTGTTGTGGCTGAGCCACAACCCCAGCCCCAGTGATTGAACCCAGAGGAACTCAACCACTAAGCCACCTCCCCAGCCATATTTTGTATTTTTTTAAGAGACAGGGTCTCACTGAGTTGCTAAATGCTTCACCATTGCTGAGGCTGGCTTTGAAGTCACGATCCTCCTGACTCAGCCTCCCACGCCACTGGGATTACAGACATGTGCGCCTGGCTCTGAATTCCATTTTTTTTTTAAATTTTAGTTGGTCACAACATCTTTATTTATTTATTTTTATGTGGTGCTGAGGATCGAACCCAGGGCCTCACATGTGCTAGGTGAGTGCTCTGCCACTGAGCCACAACCCAACCCATCTGAATTCCATTTTTGAAGACAGTATAGATGGTTGTTAAGCATGCAGATTTGGAAGTGTGTGCTGGATATACTGCTTATTAGCTGAGTGCTCAATTTATATGTGAAATTGGTAAAATAGTAATTCCTATCTTAGGGCCCTTGTGAGGATTAAATGTGAGTATGCATGTAAGTAGTTAATGTAAGTATTCAGTGGCTGATAGTTATTAGTATTTCTTTTTTTTTTTTTAATTTTTCTAATTGTCAATGGGCCTTTAATTTATTTATTTATATGTGGTGCTAAGAATAGAACCCAGTGCCTCACACATGCTAGGCAAGCACTCTACCACTGAGCCACAATCCCAGCCCCAGTTACTGGTATTTCTTGTTATTATCACCTTTAAAGCTTGAGCTCTATTTTCCCCAGTTTTCTGACATAGGGCAAAGCAGTTGTCATAAAATGTGCCACTCAAGCCATTGCTCCAAGGAACTAATGAAAAAACTTTCATTCCTTTCCATTCGAAAACACAAAGTGAATGCTTATCCCATGGAAACAATTACATGCCAATCATGTCTTGAACATAATTACCTTAGAAACAACTATGTCAGTATTTTGTGCTAAAATAATAATTGCCAGATTTATCTTTTTGTGGTGCAAAGTGTAAAAAGATGAAAAATTGTTAGTGGATCCTTTTGGTGTTACTGACTTGGTGATGGCTCACATTTTGCTAATAGTGGAGAATGTGGTCAAGTTAACATGTCTTCTCTACTTTAGGGTGCTTTTGAGAAGAAGTCTTATGATTGGTCCCAGTTCAACACTCTGTATCTCCGTATCCGTGGGGACGGCCGACCTTGGATGGTGAATATCAAAGAGGACACAGACTTTATCCAAAGGAAAAATCAGATGTACAGTTACTTCATGTTCACCCGTGGAGGGCCCTACTGGCAGGAAGTCAAGGTAACAGCATAAGTCTTTACTGTTTATGAAAATTAGGTCTTTTGAGATTGTGGTTACATTGTAGCTAATCCTTCTTGGAAGGTTGGGATGAAGTGGGTAAAGGAAGAGGAAAGAGACTTACATAAATCACTCTTTATTTCATTAATCATAAATGGTAGTTTACTAATTGGCAAATACTTTTTTTTTTTTTTTTCCTATCTGGGTATTGAACCCAAGATTGCTTTACCACAGAGCTAAATCCCTAACCCTTTTTATTTTTATTTTGACACAGGGTCTTGCTAAGTTGCTGAGGCTGGCCTCAAACTTGTGATCCTCCTGCCTCAGCCTCACAAGTTGCTGTGAGTTATAGGCAAGTGTCACCTTGCCTGGCTTGATCATGTCTTTTTTGCTAGGTAGTTGGTTTTTATTTTCAATTACTAGGAATTCTTTAACTATTCAGATTGGCTTTTTGTCTGTGATATAAGCAACCTGTACAAATTAAAAGTCCATCTGCCTCCACCTCCTCTGCCTCCTTCCCAGAAAAGAACAGTTTCTGGCATATCGTTTAAGACATTTCTTTTAATATGTAAGAATAAGCTGCTAGGTGTGGTAGTAGCCTATAATGCTAGCAGCTCTGGAGGCTGAGGTAGAAGGATCACAAGTTCAAAGCCAGACTTACCAATTTAGCAGGACCCTTAGTAACTTAGTGAGATCCTGTCTCAAAATAAAAAATAAAAAGGACTGAGGATGTAGCTCAGGGGTAAAGCATCCCTAGGTTCAATCTCCAGTACAAAAACAGACAGACAAACTAAACCCCCTAAAGAAAAACAAGCTGAGCATGGTAGCACATACCTATAATCCCAGATACTCAGGAGGATGAGGTAGGAGGACTGCCAAGTTTGAGATTAGCCTGGGCAACTTAGTGAGACCCTATCTCAAAAATATTAAAAACAAAAACAAATATAAAGGACTGGAGGTGTACCAACAACAAGAACAACAAAAAGTAAAACACATACATATTTGTATATGAATAATTTTGTTATTTTCCTTAACATTTTTATTTTATTTATTTATTTATTTATTTATTTTTATTGTTGGTCGTTCAAAACATTACATAGTTCTTTTTTTTTCCTATTTTATTTTTTAATTTTTTTAAATTGTTGGTCGTTCAAAACATTACATAGTTCTTAATATATCATATTTCACAGTTTGATTCAAGTGGGTTATGAACTCCCATTTTTACCCTGTATACAGATTGCTGTATCACATCAGTTACACTTCCATTGATTTACATATTGCCATTCTAGTGTCTGATGTATTCTGCTGTCTATCCTATTCTCTACTATCCCCCCTCCCCTCCCCTCCCCTCCCCTCTTCTCTCTCTACCCCCTCTACTGTAAATCATTTCTTCCACTTGTATTATTCTTCCCTTACCCCTCACTTCCTCTTGTATGTAATTTTGTATAACCCTGAGGATCACCTTCCATTTCCATGCAATTTCCCTTCTCTCTCCCTTTCCCTCCCACCTCTCATCCCTGTTTAATGTTCTTCTTCTCAAGCTCTTCATCCCTACCCTGTCCTTGGTTATTCCCCTTATATCAAAGCAGTCATTTGGCATTTGTTTTTTAAGGATTGGCTAGCTTCACTTAGCATAATCTGCTCTACTGCCATCCATTTCCCTCCAAATTCTATGATTTTGTCATTTTTTAATGCAGAGTAATACTCCATTGTGTATAAATGCCACATTTTTTAATCCATTCATCTATTGAAGGGCATCTAGGTTGGTTCCACAATCTTGCTATCGTGAATTGTGCTGCTATGAACATCGATGTCGCAGTGTCCCTGTAGCATGCTCTTATTAGGTCTTTAGGGAATAGACCGAGAAGGGGAATAGCTGGGTCAAATGGTGGTTCCATTCCCAGCTTTCCAAGAAATCTCCATACTGCTTTCCAAATTGACTGCACCAATTTGGGTCCCACCAACAATGAACAAGTGTACCCTTTTCCCCACATCCTCGCCAGCACTTGTTGTTGTTTGACTTCGTAATGGCTGCCAATCTTACTGGAGTGAGATGGTATCTTAGGGTGGTTTTGATTTGCATTTCTCTGACTACTAGCGATGGTGAGCATTTTTTCATGTACTTTTGATTGATTGTATGTCCTCCTCTGAGAAGTGTCTGTTCAGGTCCTTGGCCCATTTGTTGATTGGGTTATTTGTTATCTTATTGTCTAATTTTTTGAGTTCTTTGTATATTCTGGATATTAGGGCTCTATCTGAAGTGTGAGGAGTAAAGATTTGTTCCCAGGATGTAGGCTCCCTATTTACCTCTCTTATTGTTTCTCTTGCTGAGAAAAAACTTTTTAGTTTGAGTAAGTCCCATTTGTTGATTCTAGTTATTAACTCTTGCGCTATGGGTGTCCTATTGAGGAATTTGGAGCCCGACCCCACAGTATGTAGATCATAGCCAACTTTTTCTTCTATCAGACGCAGAGTCTCTGATTTGATATCAAGCTCCTTGATCCATTTTGAGTTAACTTTTGTGCATGGCGAGAGAAAGGGATTCAGTTTCATTTTGATGCAAATAGATTTCCAGTTTTCCCAGCACCATTTGTTGAAGATGCTATCCTTCCTCCATTGCATGCTTTTAGCCCCTTTATCAAATATAAGATAGTTGTAGTTTTGTGGATTGGTTTCTGTGTCCTCTATTCTATACCATTGGTCCACCCGCCTGTTTTGGTACCAGTACCATGCTGTTTTTGTTACTGTTGCTCTGTAATATAGTTTGAAATCTGGTATCGCTATACCGCCTGATTCACACTTCCTGTTTAGAATTGCTTTTGCTTTTATTTTTCCATATGAATTTCATGATTGCTTTATCTATTTCTACAAGAAATGCCATTGGGATTTTGATTGGCATTGCATTAAACCTATAGAGAACTTTTGGTAATATAGCCATTTTGATGATGTTAGTTCTGCCTATCCATGAACAGGGTACATTTTTCCATCTTCTAAGATCTTCTTCTATATCTCTCTTTAGGGTTCTGTAGTTTTCATTGTATAAGTCTTTCACCTCTTTTGTTAGGTTGATTCCCAAGTATTTTATTTTTTTTTGAGGATATTGTGAATGGAGTAGTTGTCCTCATTTCCATTTCAGAGGATTTTTCGTTGATATACAGGAATGCCTTTGATTTATGCGTGTTGATTTTATATCCTGCCACTTTGCTGAATTCATTTGTTAGCTCTAATAGTTTCTTTGTAGACCCTTTTGGGTCTGCTAGGTATAGAATCATGTCATCTGCAAATAGTGATAATTTAAGTTCTTCTTCTCCTATTTTTATGCCTTTAATTTCTTTCGTCTAATTGCTCTGGCCAGTGTTTCGAGGACTTTGTTGAACAGAAGTGGTGAGAGAGGGCATCCCTGTCTTGTTCCAGATTTTAGAGGGAATGCCTTCAATTTTTCTCCATTCAGAATGATGCTAGCCTGTGGCTTAGCATAGATTGCTTTTACTATGTTGAGGTATGATCCTGTTATCCCTAATTTTTCTAGAGTTTTGAACATAAAGGGATGCTGTACTTTGTCGAATGCTTTTTCTGCATCTATCGAGATGATCATATGGTTCTTATTTTTAAGTCTATTGATGTGGTGAATAACATTTATTGATTTCCGTATATTGAACCAGCCTTGCATCCCAGGGATGAATCCTACTTGATCATGGTGTACAATTTTTTTGATGTGTTTTTGAATCCGATTCGCCAGAATTTTATTGAGGATTTTTGCATCTAGGTTCATTAGAGATATTGGTCTGTAGTTTTCTTTCTTTGAAGTGTCTTTGTCTGGTTTAGGCATCAGGGTGATGTTGGCCTCGTAGAATGAATTTGGAAGTTCTCCCTCTTTTTCTATTTCCTGAAATACCTTGAAAAGTATTGGTATTAGTTCCTCTTTAAAGGTTTTGTAAAACTCTGCTGTATACCCATCCGGTCCTGGGCTTTTCTTGGTTGGTAGTCTTTTGATGGTTTCTTCTAGTTCCTCAATTGTTATTGGTCTGTTTAGGTTGTCTATATCCTCCTGACTCAATCTGGGCAGATCATATGACTTAAGAAATTTATCAATGTCTTCACTATCTTCTATTTTATTGGAGTATAAGGATTCAAAATAATTTCTGATTATCTTCTGTATTTCTGAAGTGTCTGTTGTGATATTGCCTTTTTCATCCCGTATGCTAGTAATTTGAGTTCTCTCTCTTCTTCTCTTCGTTAGCATGGCTAAGGGTCTGTCGATTTTATTTATTTTTTTCAAAGAACCAACTTTTAGTTTTGTCAATTTTTTCAATTGTTTCTTTTGTTTCAGTTTCATTAATTTCAGCTCTGATTTTAATTATTTCTTGCCTTCTACTTCTTTTGCTGTTGTTTTGCTCTTCTTTTTCTAGGATTTTGAGATGAAGTTGAGATCATTTATTTGTTGGTTTTTTCTTTTTTTAAGGAATGAACTCCAAGCAATGAATTTTCCTCTTAGAACTGCTTTCAATGTGTCCCATAGATTCCGATATGTTGTGTCTGTTTTCGTTTAACTCTAAGAAGTTTTTAATTTCCTCCTTGATGTCTTCTAAAACCCACTGATCATTCAGTAACCTATTGTTCATTCTCCAAGTGATGCATGATTTTTCCTTCCTTCTTTTATCGTTGATTTTCAGTTTCATTCCATTATGATCAGATAAGATGCATGGTATTATCTCTACTCCTTTATATTGTCTAAGAGTTGCCCTGTGACATAATATATGATCTATTTTTGAGAAGGATCCATGTGCTGCTGAGAAAAAAGTGTAACTGCTTGATGTTGGGTGGTATATTCTATATATGTCAATTAAGTCTAGGTTGTTAATTGTGTTATTGAGTTCTATAGTTTCCTTATTTAACTTTTGTTTGGAAGATTTGTCCAGTGGTGAGAGAAGTGTGTTGAAGTCTCCCATAATTATTGTATGGTGGTCTATTAGACTCTTGAACTTGAGAAGAGTTTGCTTGACGAACATAGCTGCACCATTGTTTGGGGCATATATGATTGTTGTCTTGTTGGTGTATGGTTCCCTTGAGCAGTATGTAGTGTCCCTCTTTATCCCTTTTGATTAACTTTGGCTTGAAATCTATTTTATTCGATATGAGTATGGACACTCCTGCTTGTTTCCGCAGTCCATATGAGTGGTATGATTTTTCCCAACCTTTCACCTTCAGTCTATGTATATCTTTTCCTATCAAATGCGTCTCCTGTAGGCAGCATATTGTTGGGTCTTGTTTTGTGATCCATTCAACTAGCCTGTGTCTCTTAATTGGTGAGTTTAAGCCATTAATATTTAGGGTTATTATTGAGATATGGGTTGTTCTTCCAGCCATATTTGTTTATTAATGTTACTAAACCTGATTTGTTTTCCTTTTTGATTACTTTCCCCCCTTTACTGTCCTACCTCCCACTGTTGGTTTTCATTGTTATTTTCCATTTCCTCTTCCTGTAATGTTTTGCCAAGGATTTTTTTAAGAGATGGTTTTCTAGTTGCGAATTCTTTTAACTTTTGTTTATCGTGGAAGGTTTTAATTTCATCTTCCATCCTGAAGCTTAATTTCGCCGGATACACGATTCTTGGTTGGAACCCATTTTCTTTCAGTGTTTGAAATATGTTATTCCAGGATCTTCTAGCTTTCAGAGTCTGTGTTGAGAGATCTGCTTTTATCCTGATTGGTTTACCCCTAAATGTAATCTGCTTCCTTTCTCTTGTAGCTTTTAAAATTCTCTCCTTATTCTGTATGTTGGGCATCTTCATTATAATGTGTCTAGGTGTGGATCTCTTATGATTTTGCACATTCGGCGTCCTGTAGGCTTCTAGGATTTGGGATTCTGTCTCATTCTTCAAGTCTGGGAAGTTTTCTCGTATTATTTCATTGAATAGATTGTTTATTCCTTTGGTTTGGAGCTCTGTGCCTTCCTGTATCCCAATGACTCTTAAGTTTGGTCTCTTTATGTTATCCCATATCTCTTGGATGTTCTGCTCATGGTTTCTTAGCAGTCTTGCTGAGCTGTCTATGTTCTTTTCAAGTTGAAATACTTTGTCTTCATTGTCTGATGTTCTATCTTATAAGTGTTCTACTCTGCTGGTAGTATTCTTATTGAGTTTTTAAGTTGGTTTATTGCTTCCTGCATTTCTAGGATTTCTATTTTTTTGTTTGTTATTACCTCTATCTCCCTGTATAATTGATCCTTTGCTTCTTGGATTTGTTTATGTAATCCTTGTCAAAGTGGTCTTTCATTATCTGATTTTGCTGTCTCATGTCTTCCTTGAGACTCCAGATCATCTGAAGCATGTATATCCTGAATTCTTTATCTGACATTCCATCTGTTGTAGCTATTACCTCTTCTAAAGTTGAGTTGACCTGCATTGCTTGTGGTCCTTTCTTGCCTTGTCTTTTCATACTGCTCGCGTTTCTTTCTGCTTGGTAAAACTGTTGTGTTTTTGAAATTTTCCCCCTATTTATTTATATTGCTCTTGTATAGTTGAAAAATCTCCCTTGCAGGGCGGGTAGTGGCTATGCTCCTCCTCCAATTGGGGTGATCTGTCTACCATTCTGGCGGGCCGCTAGGCCTGCTCTGCCGGTCGGTCGCAGGTCTGCCCACCCTGCGGGCGCGGGTGGCAGCTCTACTCTGGCCCCACACCAATTGTGGTAACGTGACTACCACGCCCACGGGTTGTTGGGCCTGATCCAGAATCGGGCGGCGGCTCTGCTCGGCCCCTACTCCAATTGGTGTGACGTGTCTACCACGCTGGCAGGCCTCTGGGCCTGTTCCGCCGGTGGGTCGCAGGTCTGCCTACCTTGCGGGCTCGGGCGGCAGCTCTGCTCTGCCCCCACTCCAAATGGGGCTACCTGACTGCCACTCCGGCGGGTTGCTGGGCCTTTTCCGGACACGGGCGGCAGCTCTGCTCCGCCCCCACTCCAACCAGTGTGACGTGTCTGCCTCGCCGGCCGGCCACTAGGCCCATTCCACCTGTGGGCCGCTGGTCTGCCTACCTTGCGAGCACGGGCGGCAGCTCTGCTCGGCCCCCACTCCAAATGGGGTGACTTGACTGCCACGTCGGTGGGTCGCTGGGCCTTTTCCGGGCACAGGCAGTGGCCCCGCTCAGCCCCCACTCCAATCGGTGCGACGTGTCCACCACGCTGGCAGGCCACCGGGCCTGTCCCGCCGGTGGGTCGCAGGTCTGCCTACCTTGCAGGCTCGGGCGGCGGCTCTGGTGGGCCCCTACTCCAAATGGGGTGACTTGACTACCATGCCATCAGGTCACTGGACCTGATCCAGGCGTGGGCGGCTGCCCTCTTCGGCCCCAGCTGCAGTTGGGGTGACGTGATACCACGCCGGCGGGTCGCTTGGCCTGTTCTGGGCACAGGCGGCAGCTCCACTCTGCCCCTCTGGCCCCCACAGCACCCAGCAGGACCCAGACCGAGAAGCAGTTTCCGCGGGATCCCCAGCCCTGGGCCAAAGCAGCTCCGGGAGCCAGAACCCGGCTGCTCAGAGCTCGGTGCACGGTCCGCTAGGAGCAGGCTCCAAGAAGCAGTCTCCGCGGGTTCCCCAGCCCTGGGCCAAAGCAGCTCCGGGAGCCAGAACCCGGCTGCTCAGAGCTCGGTGCACGCTCTGCTAGGGGCGAGCTCCAAGAAGCCGTCTCCGCAGGTTCTCTAGCCTTGAGCCTGAGCTATCTGTCTGCGAGACGCAGGCAAATAACAGCCTGAAATCACCTGTTCCGTAGCTGAATGAGCTGAGATCAGTAGAAAACCTCCTTAACATTTTTAATGACAATATTCAAACATACATAAAAAACTGCAGTGAGTATCTAGATAGCTACCATGTACCACCTGGATTTTTCAAAAAATATTTGGCTGCGTTTGTTTCATCACTTTATTTTATTTACCCATTCTTCCTACTACTCATTTCTCAATCCATCTTTTGTCAATATCAGTACATCTCATCCCTAAACTTTTTAGCATGCAAGTTTTATTTTATTTTTTTTAAAGAGTGAGTAAGAGAGGAGAGAGAGAGAGAGAGTGTTTTTTTAATATTTATTTTTTAGTTTTCGGCAGACACAACATCTTTGTTGGTATGTGGTGCTGAGGATCGAACCCGGGCCGCACGCATGCCAGGCGAGCGTGCTACCACTTGAGCCACATCCCTAGCCCAGCATGCAAGTTTTTAAGTCTCAGTATTTACTTATAGTAATTTTTTTTTTTTTTGGTGGTGCTGGGGATTGAACCCACCAGAATTTCACACATAATAGGCGTACACATTACTACTGATCTATACCCCTACATCATAAGGCCTTTAAGAAAAAACCCAAAAAACCAAGCTTATATTATAGATTTTATCCCTTTCTTTTGTGTTGGAATTTGAACCCAGGCCCTCATGCTGCTAACTAAGCACATGTTATATCACTGAGCTATACTCCAGTCCAGATTTTGTTTGTATCTTGGTTTCTTACTCATAAGACATCACAGAGGTCTTCATATTGCAGTGAAGCAATTGTATCCTATATAGATCTACTTCATTTTTTCAATAGCCCATATATTCAATTGTATGGCTATACCATAATTTAGCTTTGCTGTTGTTGTTGTTGTTACTATTAGGAAAAAACTATACCTTTATGTATTTCTTGGAGCTTATTTGTAATATAAATTCCTGAGAGTGAAGTTGATATGGCAAAGTTATGGCATTTCAAAATTTGTTAGATGTCATTGAATTAGTTTTCTGATACTACATAACAAATTATAAATGTAGAAGATTAAAACAACACACTCATTAATTTACAGTTCAGTAGGTCATAAATTGGAATATGTATGACTGTGTTGCATCCTTAGTTCTATTTTTTTTTTCTTTTTTTCAAATTGGGGATTGTACCCAAGGGCACTATATCACTGAACTATCCACAGCCCTTTATTTTTTATTTTGTGATAGTTGCTCAGGCTGGCCTTGAACTTGCTATCCTTCAGCCTCAACTTCCTGAGTGCTGAGATTACAGGCCACATTTGGCCCATGCTCAGTTCTTATAAGGCTGAAATGAAGGTGTCAGTCAGCAGGGCTGTGTCTTTCTGTAGCTTGTGGGCAGAATGCACTTTGTAGAGGTTATTCTGGTTCTTAGCCAAATTAAGTTCCTTATGATTGTAGACAGCAAGTTTTTTCTTGCTGTCAAGGGGCGGGGGGGCTGCTCCCAGCTGTTAGATGCTGCTGGTATTCCTTGCAGAAACATCTAAGTTCCTATCACTATCTTCAAAGCCAGCAATGGAGAATCTCCCTACTATTGTTTCTCATGCTGCTAATTTGTTTCACTATTCCCTTTTATGGGTTCGAATGATTGTCAAGTCTGCAAAGAATAATCTCCCTATATTAAGATGAACTGATTTGAAACTTCCTATCACAATTGCCAGCTGCCCTCTCAAATAGTAGTACTAAGTCGCCCTCCTACTAATTGTAAAAATGTGTGCTTATTTCTCCCCATCTGTGTTTTTCCACTTGTTTATGTAATCTTTTTTAAGATATTTGTAAAAGCTGTGTTTAGGATATTACACTCTTGTTCTTAAATGTTACAGTATTATTTCCTAGTTTATCCTTTGTCTTTTGCTCTCAGAATTTTAATTTGTACTCTTTTGGACTTGTGGCTTAGAAAGTTTTCACTATTTTCTTCTAGTAGTTATTTTAAAAAAATTTCTGCCTTTGGACTGGGATTATAATTCAGAGGTGGAGTGCTTGCCTAATATTTGAGAGACCCTGCATTCAACACACCAGCTCTGCAAATAATAGTTTAAAAAAAATGATCACCTTTGATCCAAGTGGCTGGCTACTCCTCATAACTGTATATAATAATTTAAAAATTAAATTTAAACTATTTTCTTACTGTTGCAACTCCATACAGATGCCACAATTACTTATGTTCCATTTATGAAATAAATGGTTTCTTCTTTCAGATTCCTTTTTCCAAATTTTTCTTCTCAAATCAAGGAAGAATCCGGGATGCCCAGTACCAGCTTTTGCTTGACAAGGTAACATTTTCCTATACTTCTCACTCAGAATGATATCTTTAATGAAACAGATCTCTTGTGATCATGAGTTCAGTCCAGTTTGGACGGCTGGCAGATGAAAGATAAAAATTCCTACTCAGAGGCACCTGTTATGTCCAGATTGGTATTTAATTGAACCTATCTGTGAGCTGAGCCCCTATTTGGAAGAATGTTGGTATGATCTTCTTTCTTTCTATGTTTGTATTTTAACTTTTAAATACAAGTTTGGAAGAACTTCAAGGAATCTACATTGGGCATCCATGTTGCTCTAAGTCTTAAGTGGAACCATCTAACAGGAAGAGAAATGTGGAAAGAAAAGCAGTCTCTTGTACTTCCTCTTATAATTTTCCACAGTCTGTGAGAACTATTTATTGTATACTTACTAAGGGCTGATGGTACAAAGACGCAGTTATAGTAATCAGCTCATGGGATTTAAAAACTTCAGGAATAACATCAGCATGTCAGCATATGAGATTTTAATCAATTTCTCTTATTTTAAATTTAGATCTCCACTATAGGATTCACGTTGGCTGATAAAGTGGATGGTCCATTCTTCCTGGAAATAGATTTTATTGGTGTGTTTGCTGATCCAGCCCACAGAGAAGAATTTGCTTATGAAAATTCTCCAGATCTTAACCCAAGACTTTTCAAATAGATAAGAACATGTGGCAGTTTTGTATGACTACACTATGGATAGTAGCAGTAACTGTGATGCTGGGGATCTGGGGGCTTCACACATGCCAGGCAAGGACTCTACCACACAGCTAAATCACCAGAACAAAATAAAGCATTTGTCAATATCCAATGAATGGAGGTATATAATCCTTAAGAATAGCATTTGCCTCATCTTAAGAGGAACAAGGCATGAAACCAGGTTCTGAGCTGTGCTTTAGCTCATGTAATAGAAGTACTGATGTAGAGGCACTCAAATGTTTTTGTCAGAATGGTTCCTATTAGGAACATTTCCTACATGAGTAGGCAGGTTCCAAAGCGGAGAGTCTCTGAGATCAGTGTTGATAGCTTTCTACCATTCTTTCCTTGCAGGTTTTTTTCATTTCCTAAATCATCTTTGAGAAAAGGAAACTGCTCAAGGATATTAAGATAAAGATGCCATAAAAGTCACTTGAGAAATGAGATACCTGATTTAGAGAGCTTGTCCTCCAAAGATAAATGAACCTTACTAGTTCTTCCTTTATAGTGACTATTGATAAGTGGAGAAACTAGATACTAGACTTCTGTCTCTAAAGCTTCCAAAGTTATTTTAAGTATTAGAGATTGGACATGCTAAAAATAAGGCCCTCATTAACTCACTTTGGTCAATTTTTGTCATATTAGAAGGCAGGAAATGAATATATAGCCAGAGTACCATAAGAGAGCCAAAATTACAAATAAATGATATACAAAGTTAATAGCTTTTCTTCTTTTTGGTATCAGGGATTGAACCCAGTGGTGCTTAACCACTTAGCCATATCCCCAGCCCTTTTGACCACTGTAGTTTGCACTTCCTAAAGTTTTCTAGAAATGGGATCATATAGTATATGCTTATTTTTTGGTCTGGTTTATTTTACTCATCATATAGATTCATTCATTTGTTACACTTTTTGTCAATAGTTCCATTTTTTTAAATTCTAAAGTAGTTTCCATTGTGTAGATATAATCCATTTGTCCATTCCACCTGTGATGGAAATTAGAGTGGTTGCCAATTCTTGGTTATTACAAATAAAACTTCACATGAACATTCAGATACAAGTCTTTATAGGAACATATGATTTTAGTTTTCTTGAGTAACTAGAAGTCCCATGGCTGAATCACATAGTAGACAGACATAAAACTTTTTAAAGTGTTAGCAATTTTTTTCCAAAGGGGTTGTACCATTTTACATTCTCAGAAGTGTATATGATCCAGGAGTTTCTTGTTGGAAAATCTGATTTTTTTTAGGCATGTGCCATGTTCTGAACATATATGCAAACTAATAATTATGATAAAAACCAGTAAGACAATATAAAGACCAGAAAGATAGTATAAAAAGGAAGAATATAGTAATTTACTCTTGGGGTAGAAGTGGGTGGTCCAGGAAAGTGTATGAAGGATATACATAACCTCTTATGATCTTAGCTGATCATCCAAATCATCGATGACTTGTCTAAAAAGAATCCACCACCACAACAACAAAAAATTTTATTTATAAAGTTCTTGAGCAGTATATAACACAGAAGCTCTATGCAGTTAGTGCAAGAAAGAAAAATATGATGCCAAGCAATGCTGGGCTTTTCCATAAATTATTTTTTTGGGGGGTGGGGTACTCAACCACTGAGCCATGTCCTCAACCCTATTTCGTATTTCATTTAGAGACAGGGTCTCACTGAGTTGCTTAACACCTAGCTTTTGCTAAGGCTGGCTGGCTTTGAACTTGAGATCCTCCTGTCTCAGCCTCCCAAGCCACTGGGATTACAGGCATGTCCCACTGCACCGGGCTCCATAAAATTATTAAGATACAAATTTGACAGTGACAGCATTTTAATCCTTAAAGCAGTAATACACTTTTTTTTTGGTGTGTTGGGGCTCAAACCTAGGACCTGCCACATGCTAGGCAATGCTCTATCACTAAGCTATACCCCCATCCATCTAAAATTGATAGATTTTATTTATAAATATGCTTATAGCTTTTATTTTTAAATATGCAAGGCTAGAATGAGATATAGAATTTTATTTTTAAGGATATAGTGAATGACAGGTAGCAATGACATGAAGTCTTTATTATAAACATTTTCATATGGGCAAAATATTGACACCATAACCAACCATTAGTCCAGTTTCAAGATTGCTAGATTTTGTAGGTTAGAAGATAAGAGTTGGCCTTTTGGTCCCAGCTTTCTTTCTTTTTTTTTTTTTTTTTAAATATTTATTTATTTTTTCTTAGTTCTCGGCGGACACAACATCTTTGTTGATATGTGGTGCTGAGGATCGAACCCGGGCCGCACGCACACCAGGCGAGCGCGCTACCGCTTGAGCCACATCCCCAGCCCGGTCCCAGCTTTCTTATTGTTAACTTTTTATTGTTCAAATTCTACTGAAGCTTGTGGTATGACTAGCTTCATCAGGTAAATGCTATTACATAGAGGACAGCAAGGCTGTTAATGTTAGAAATAGTAGAAGAAGCTTGACATTAAAGATCTACGTTAAGTTCTAAGATGTCTCATGAGAAAACTGGGCTGTACAGGGACTTAAGATAAACACTATTCCAAAGAATGCCAGAACATAAAAAACACATTATGAATAAAAGTTAACAGAGAAAGATCTCTGATGAAAGTGGGAAAGACAGTATAAAAATATTTACAAAATTTCAGAATAAAGGAATATTTATAGGACATTAACAAATTACTCATCTTTAAGTATAATGAAGCCCCTTCGAGCTTCCAAAACCTTTGCTTTCTTCTCCTTTCGTTCTTGCTCTTGTTTCTTCCGCTGCTCTTCCCTATGGGGGAGGGACAGGTTATACAGTAGGTTCTAATTAAGCTCCAAAACAGGCACTTCAGAGCAACTATTGTTGGACTAATATAAAATGTAAATGTCATCTAGCATATTTATGCAAAACAGATTCTTACAGGGCATTTCTCTACTTACCTGTTAATGTTAGAAATAGTTCTAACAAATGTTAGTCATTGTTCTAAAGGGCTAAAAATTGGCATTTCCCTTTTAATATTAACTCAGCATTTTAATATCATGCATGGAACTGGAATCAGAAGGTACATTAGTGACTGAATTCAACTCCTATACCTTAAAATTTGTGTGTGTGTGTGTGTGTATGTGTGTGTGTGTCTGTGTCTGTGTGTGTTTGGTATGGGGGATTGAACTCAGGGGCACTTGACCACTGAGCAATATCCCCAGCCCTATTTTGTATTTTTGTTTTTGTTTTTGTTTTTTGAGACAAGGTCTCACTGAGTTGCTTAGTGACTCCCTTTTGCTAAGGCTGGCTTTGAACTCGTGATCCTCCTGCTTCAGCCTCCAGAGCCACTGGGATTACAGGCTTGTGCCACCATGCCTGACTTAAATTATTATTTTTTTTTAATATTTATTTTTTAGTTGTAGATGGACACAATACCTTTATTCTATTTATTTATTTTTTAAGTGGTGCTGATGATTAAACTCAGAGTCCCACACATGCTAGGCGAATGTTCCACTGCTGAACCACAACCCCAGCCCTTAAAATTTGTAAATTTGTTTTAAATGAGAAATTTTGATTCCTAGATGTCAGAATCAAAGGTTAAGCTCACAAGTGTCCAGTGAAAGTGCTAGAACTAGAACCAGGGCCTACTGACTTAAGCTACTATGCTTTTTTTTTTTTTTTTTTCTAAAGAGGACAAGGCAAAGAGAAATAAAAAGCCCAGGGACCATGTTAACTATCTTTTTTTTTTTTTTTTGGGGGGGGGGTACCAGGGATTGAACTTGGGGATACTCGGTGACTGAGCCACATCCCCAGCCATATTTTATATTTTACTTAGAGACAGGGTCACACTGAGCTAAATAGTTCCTCACTGTTGAGACTGGCTTTGAACTTTCGATCCTCCTGTCTCAGCCTCCCAAACTGCTGGGATTACAGGCATGCACCACCATGCTCTGCAATGTTAACTATCTTAACAACAAATACAGTTAGTAACGGCCTCCATGGAAGGTGGATATAAGCAAGAGTCACATTTATAGGAAAGTTCCAGACAGGGAATCTGGACTTATCCAGGAGCAGCTAAAGCCTAACATGAGCCCCAGTTTTAACCTGGTTTTCAAACACAAGGAAGTCAGTAAGGACTATACTGGGTTTTTCTTGAGTAAGATCTTCATACCTCATAAACCTGGGGTCTTGAGGAGTGAGGAATTTACATCTATCTATCTGCATATGCAGGTGCCCTGGATGCTGGAGCATTGGTGTCTGGAGGGATATTCATAAGCATTGCTTGGGAAGATAGGTTATACAAGAGCAATCTTTGAGGGCTGGGGATATAGCTCAGTTGGTAGAGTGCTTGCCTCCCATGCACAAGGCCCTGGGTTCAATCCCCAGCACCACAAAAAAAAAAAAAAAAAAAAAAAAAAAAAAGAGCAATCTTTGAATCTGCTTCTTCTGTAACACTTGTAGAGCCTTGAAAACAATGCAGATATTTGGGTCTCATCCCAACTCTTTTGATTTGAGATCTGCTATGCTAGACCTCAGCCTAGGTACTTCTAGAAAGTTTTATAGGTGATTCCATGCTATGGTTTGGATATTTGTCCTACATAAAGGATCACACATGGGCTGGGGATATAGCTCAGTTGGTAGAGTGCTTGCCTTGTGTGCACAAAGCCCTAGGTTTGATCCCCAGTACTACAGACACACACACACACACACACAACCCAAAAAAGATCACATACATGCTAGAGTTTTTGTCCCCAGTACAATGGTATTGAGAGGGGGTAATTGGGTCAAGGTGGTACACCCTTGGAAGGGATTAATGCACATCTTCTGGAAGTGAGTTGGGTTAGGGCTTGAGGGAGTAGACTGTTATATAAAGTATCTGGTCTCAGGTATTTTGTTACAGCAACACAAAATGGGTTAAGACATTCTACTTCTAACCTTAAACCTACTATTACTGACAGTATCCCCCAGAGGAGCTTTTGTACACTGTTTTTATTTGTTCTTTTGCTTTTGCAGCACTGGGAACTGAATTCAGTGCCTTGCATATGCTAGGTAAGTGCTCCATCACTGGCTTACATCCCCAGTCCTATTTTAATGTTTTGAGACATCATCTTGCTAATTTGTCCAGGCCGGGCTAAAACTTGGCCTGGACAAATTAGCCTCAGCCTCAGCCTTCTTGCTGGGATTACAAGCAGGCACTATCAAGTGCGGCTATATATATATTGTCTTTTTGAAATTAGAAAAATTATAAAAGTAGATAATTATGTACTCACCTGGTCTGGAGATGAGGTTGTTTATAGGTTTTCTTATGGAACGTAACTCTGTCCACATGTTCATTCAGAGAATTATTTTCTTTAGATTTCCCCCATGGTTTCAGCTTTCCTAGTTAAGGACCAAAACACAGTTTTGAGATTCTTTTATTTGTATTCCTAACTTTATTGTCTTCATTTGTAGCTACGTGTTTCCTACCAGTGTTTATACTTTGCTTTATAGACATTTTCCAGTATGTTCCAGAAGTATATTCTGTCATTTATTTTCATCTCACACTCCACAAATACAAATCATATTTTTCCTCTAGAAATAAAAATATGTGCTGGGCGCAGTGTCACATATCTGTAGTTTCCAGCTACTTTGGAATCTGAGGCAGGAGGATAGTTTTTAGCTCATAAACTCAAGAACAGCCCGAGTAACATAATAAGATCTGAGACTCAAACAACAGCAAAATACAAATATATGGGGCTAAGATTGTGGCTCAGTGGTAGAGCACTAGCTTATCAGTACATGTGAGACACTGAGTTCGATACTCAGCATCAAATAAATAAATAAATAAATAAATAAATACAGGTATTATATCCATCTACAACTAAAAAAAAATACAAATGTGTGATTTTTATAAACCTTAGAAAGTTACAAAATTTTTTTTTTTCATTTCTGTGCTGAGTCATGCATGCTAGACAAGTACTCTACCACTGAGCTATATGCTCAGACTGAAAAAAATCTTAGTACAAAAAAAATTCCCTTAATGCTCAATCCAATTACCTAGCACAATAAAAGAAGCCATTACAACCAAGTATCTTATCCCAAGATTACATACGAATTAGGTTTAATATTAATTCATTTTAATCTATTTTGTCATAACTGTTACTTATTAAAATGGATTCAGAATAGAATGGGAATATTTTTTTGGCATTAGGACCAAGACCAGATTCAGCAATTCCTATTTCTAGGTACCCAAAAGATTTGAAATCATTCTATCATAGAGATACCTGCATTCCCATGTTCACCAGAGCACTGTTCCCAATAGCCAAGTTATAGAATCAACCTAAGTATCCATCAGTAGATGAATGAATAAAGAAAATGTAGTATAGACATGCATTTTGGCTCATGCCTGTAATCCTAGGGGCTTGGAAGGCTGAGGTAGGAGGATCTCGAGTTCAAAGCCAGGTGCTAAGCAAAAGTGAGGCGCTAAGAAACTCAGTGAGACCCTGTCTCTAAATAAAATACAAAATAGGACTGGGGATGTGGCTCAGTGGTCGAGTGCCCCCGAGTTCAATCCCGGGTACCAAAAAAAAAAAAAAAAAATCTTATCATTTGCAACAACATGGGTAGAATTAGAGAACATTTTGCTAAGTGAAATAGGCCAGATGACAAAGGTAAATATTGCATGTTCTCACTTAAGTACAGAATCTAAAACAACTGAACTCAGAAGCAGAGTAGAGTGGTGGTTATGGAGGGTTTGGGGAGATGTTGGGTAAAAGCCACAAAATTTTGGTGAGAGATGTAACACAACTTGATGACTATAGTTGACATATTCTTAAAGTAGCTTTAAAGTGTTCTCATTGCAAATAAATATGTATAATTAAAAAAAAAATTCAGATGTAAATTGATTATTTTTGCAGTATTTGGGATTGAACCCAGGAGTGCTTTACCACTGAGTTACATCCCTAGCTTTTTTTTACTTTTTGAGACAGGGTCTCAATAAATTGTGGAGGCTGGTCTCAAACTTTTGATCTCCCTAGCTGGAATTACAAATATGAAACAGTGTGCCTGCCAGACTGTTTTGTCTTAAGTGTTTTACAGGCCCTTAACCCCCAAATACTCCCACATACCTTTGTGTGGCTCATAGTTGAGGGGACGAGACAAACTTGCTTTGAGATCAAATACTGGTTTCTTATTGGAGACTGGAGTCTGCATTGCCATAGTTGTTAACTTGAATGGGGTAATAACTAAAAACGATCAAAAAGTACCAAAAGACTTAATTAGGAAATAAAAAAAAAAAAAAGACCTGTTATAGTTTTTGTCAAATTATCACTTTTTAGTCTTAAAAATAAATCTATGTTAATAGATTGTTTGTATCTCTATGTCCCTGTTCATATATTGAAATCCTAAATTGCCAGCATTATTAATGTTTATTTTCCGTGGAGCTAGGGCTTTAACCCAGGACCTTGCTCATGTTAGGTAAATACTCTACCACTGACCTATATCCCCAGCCTGCATGATTAGTACTAGGTTATATGGCCTTTGGGAGATAATCAGGTCATGAATGGGATTAATGCCATATAAAGAGACTTCACAAAGCTCCTATCTTTCTATCACCTAGGGATACAATGAGAAGTCAGTAGTGTGCTACCTTCCAAGGGGGCCTTCACCAGAACCTGATCATGTAGGCAACCTGATCTAACATCCAGAGCTGTGAGAAATAAATTTTTGTTGTTTGTAAGCCAGTCAGTGGTGGTTTGTTATAGTAGCCTGAACAAGCTAAGACTATCTACATGAATAGTATGAAATAGATATGGGGTCAAAAAGGAAAAAGGAAGCCAGGTGTGGTATTGCACAGTGGTGATCCCCACAGTTCAGAGGCTGAGGTAGAAGGATCTTGAGTTAAAAGCCAGGCTCTGCAAAAGTGAGGTGCTAAGCAACTCAGTAAGACCCTCTCTCTAAATAAAACACAAAATAGGGCTGTGGATGTGGCTCAGTGGTTGAGTGTCTTTGAATTTAATCCCTGGTATGTGCCCCCAAAAAAAGAGAAAGGGGGAAAAATAATGAAATCTAACCACTCAGATTTGTTTCCCATTAACAGCTCCTCAAGTATTTTGAAAGTTATGACATTTCGAGGGATCAGCTAGGAATCTAGAATCCCATTTCAAGAAATAGCTGGGTTAGCCAGGCATTGTGGCACATGCCTATAATTCCAGCAACTTGGGAGGCAGAGGCAGGAGGACTGCAATTTAGCAAGGCCCCATCTCAAAATAAAAAATGAAAAAGGGGTCTTTCCCTGCTGATGCAGAGTTTCGCAGAGGCGGAGGCTCAGGTTTGTTCAAGATTCAGCTTCACCCATAACCCACCCACCGCCATGGCCGAGGAAGGCGTTACTACTGGAGGTGTAATGGATGTCAACACTGCTTTACAAAAGGTGAAGACCGCCCTCATCCACGATGGTCTTGCACATGAAATTCTCGAAGCTGCCAAAGCCTTCCACAAGTACATTTTATCAGTCTCAATACTGTGGGTTGTTGCAACAGGAACAAAACTTCAGCCAAGGGAAGAAAGCGTGAAGTTCATGGTGTTAGCACAAAAGTTCCGAATGGCATCCGGTTCTACAGGAAACCTAGGAAAAGGTGTCAGGCCCATCTCTGTGTGCTTGCATCCAACTATAATGATGTCAAATTGGTGGAGGCCCTTTGTGCTGAGTACCAAATCAATCTAATTAAGGTCGATGACGACAAGAAACTAGGAGAATGGGTAAACCTCTGTAAAATTGACTGAGAGGGCAAACCCCCATAAAGTGGTTGGTTGTAGTTGTGTAGTTGTTAAGGACTATGGCAAAGAATCTCAGGCCAAGGATGTCATTGAAGAGTACTTCAAATGCAAGAAATGAGCAAATAAATTTTTGGTTCACCAAAAAAAAAAAAAAAAAAAAAAAAAAGAAAAGAAAAGAAAAAGAAAAAGAAAAAAGGGCTGGGATATGGCTCAGTGGTTAAGTGCCCCTGGGTTCAATTCCCAGTTCCAAAAAAAAAAAGAGAGATAGCTTGGTTATTTTTCAGTGCTAGTAGTAGATATTCTTTTTAAAGATTACATGTTATTAACATGGCTGTTTGTGTGTATATGTGTTACTGGGGATTGAACCCAGGGGTGCTCTACCACTGAGCTACATTCCCAGGTCTTTTTTTTTTTTTTTTAAGTTGTTGATGGACCTTTATTTTTATTTATTTATATGCAGTGCTGAGAATTGAACCCAGTGCCTCACATGTGCTAGGCAAGCACTCTACCACTAAGCTACAAAACCCAGCCCCTGGGGTTCTTTTTATATTTTATTTCAAGATAGGGTCTCACTAAGTTGCTGAGGCTGGTCTTGAACTTGCCTCAGCCTTCTGAGTTGCTAGGATTACAGGTGTTGCCACAATGTGTGACATGACTCTGGTTATTAATAAAGACTATTATCATTTAAGAATGTGAATTTTGGTAACATAAAGTTTCTGTTTTCTTTTGTGGTACTGGGGATAGAACCTAGGGCCTTTTGCATTCGAGGCAAGCACTCTACCAACTGAGCTATATCCCCAGCTGTCATAAAGTTAAAAATACATCAGAGGGGCTGGGGATGTGGCTCAAGTGGTAGCGCGCTCACCTGGCATGCGTGCGGCCCGGGTTCGATCCTCAGCACCACATACAAACAAAGATATTGTGTCCGATAAAAACTTAAAAATACATCAGAATGGTGTGATTTAGTAAGCCTCTTTGCTATAGTTAGGCACCAAACATCTGGCACATTTTATAATCACTTCTTCTCATATGGGAAGCCACTCAGTTGTATCTAGTTTATTGCCAAATGTCAACACTTGCCTGTATTTGTGAAGGAACAATAGAATCTAGGAACACCTAGTTTAAAAAAAAAAAAAAAAGATCAAAACCCTGTATTTAAGCTATACCTTTGTGTTAATATCCAGTGCAAGCAGGAAGTGGGATAATGGAGGTTGTCATATACTGCCTGTAGGAGCATGGATGGGTACAATTCAGCCAGCACAGGAAAAGTATGAATATTCTCGAATTCAGCAGCCTTGCTTCTAATCTATACATTTGCACATGTATAAGAAACCTGCTCAAGAGTTTTCTTATCTATACTATACATAATAATTAAAGCTGGAAATAACCACACCTTTGAGCAGTAAAATACATAAATTGGCATACAGCCAAACCATTGAAACAGTAAAAACAATTCATCATGGTTGAATTTTTTTTTTCCCCAGGGATTGAACCCAAGGGCACTTAACCACTGAGTCACATCCCCAGCTCTTCTTTTTATTTTTTTTGAGACTTAATTTTATGAAGTTTAAAGATGAACAATTAAAGATGTTTGATTTTGGTTTTGATTTTTACCTGCAGCAGAATTCTCTCTGTTGGTCTTTAAATTGGGTGTCCCAAGCACAGCATGGCCTTCTGAGGTTTTCCCAGATGTGGTCACATGTGGAGACTTTCTAGCTGGAGTCTTGATCATTGAATGCTTATGCTCATTATCTTTAGTAGCAGCTGAAAACCTAAACAGGACAGTGGAGTACAAGACCTGAGTGCTTGTGGCAAGTGTAAATTATGTCAAGCTTAGAAATAAAACCACTTTTCTATTGCTAGGCAGCTAAAGGGGCTCAATAAATACTGTTATTAGAATGAACTTCTCTTACATAAAAAACATGTTCTTGAAAGGGTATTGCTAAAGCAAATCATTTGTTAACTTCCATTATTTGTAAGATATTTTTTTGTATCTTTCGGTGTTCTAGTATTTACCAATGCCATTATAAAGGACAAATAATCCTGCAGACCTCAATTTACATACAGTTCACCAGGAAATCTGATAGGCTTCCTTTCTCATCCTCTTCCTGGAGATAAGATGTCAGAAAGACAGAAGACTGCTCTGCCAGAGGAGTGATTATGTCTTCCTAGAAAAATGTCACTGGAGTTGTACATAAATAAGTCCATTTTGTACTCATGGGAAATCACCATAAGTGTATTTTAGTGATTCTCTGATACAGATTTTTTCCTACATATTAACATCTCTGAAATTGGGTTGGGAAGTACTTTATAATTGTTAACATGTCAATAGTTAACTGGCAGTGATTTTTCTTCATGGTTTATAAAATAAACCATATGTCTAATAAAATACAAAAAATATCACATGTCTTCAATCAATGGTGTCTCAGATTCAATGAAAATCCAATTTAAAAAATAATATATATACATATATATGTAAAATGCATCAGGCCCTAAGTTCTATCCCTAGGAGGGCAAAAACAAAACAAAACAACCAAAAAACAAAACGAAACAAAACAAAAAACCCAACCCCCCGCCCAAAACAAAACCCAAACTGTGTTACATAATCACACACGTTGGGAGTCTCATGCAACAACTCTATTAGATACTGCAATTGCTGTTATGAAAAGAAGAGAACAAAATTTCAATATTAGAAGGCACCTAAATATTTTAACCTGTGGGGATGATCACAGTTGAAGGGTAACCTTGATATCAGGAAAGGCATAGAAAATATAGGTATTAATGGGTCATGAGGTGGCTATGACACTGCAGTGCCTAGTGGATACTTTAGGAAGAGTCCATTTTACAGTTTACTGCATTGAGACTTGAGGTAGTACTGTGTGCTAACCAATTGCACCATTGGAGCTCCTAGTTCCACTTTCATATTTAAGTCAATGGAAAAATTTCTCTCTAGACATTTAAAAAAATTTTTTTTAGTCGTTGATGGACTTTTATTCATTTATTTATATGCAGTGCTTAGGTTCGAACCTAGTACCTCACACATGCGAGGCAAGTGCTCCACACTGAGCCACAACCCCAGCTTCTCTCGACATCTTTGATGGCATATATCAAGGTAATAAAATGAAGATTCTCATATACTTCATATTATATTTTCATGTTTGTTTTTTTTTTTGGTAGGAGGGATTGAACCCAGGGGTGCTTAACACTGAGTCACATTCCCAGCCCCATTAATTTTTTTTTTTTAATTTAGAAAAAGGGTCTTGCTAAGTTACTTAAGGCGTCACTAAGTTGCTGAGGCTGGCTTTGAACTTGAGATCCTCCTACCTTAGCCTCCCAAGCCATTGGGATTACAGGCTTATGCAACCGTGCCTAGCTTGATCTTTACTTATTAATCAAAACTGAACTCAATTGTGAGACTAAGATTAGAACTTATAAATACTGCTGATCTTTCTCTTGTCCCTGGTCCTCTTTCTCATTTTTTTAATCTACATTAGGACATACTGGATAAAATCCAATTGAAATCTTACCCCTGATTAAATTTTGGAACAACCTCTTTACCTGACACTCATTTTAGCTGCTGAGAGAGCAGAGTGCTTGACTGACCCCTTCAGATACCTAGTGCTCCGACTTGCAGGGCCATGTGATTGGCCTTTTGAGCGCTGCTGGCTGATTGGTGTACAAGTCACAGAGAGTCTTCCTTTTGGAGGAACTGGAGTTACTACTCCTCCCTTATTGCCAGGCTGCTTCTGAAGAAAAAATACAAGTTTGGTCTCTCAAAGTGCAAAAGAGTGCTCCATTTATTCTGTTTCATGTCCACTTGTAACTCAACCTGACATCCTTTCCTTCCCCATTACATCATTTAAAATAATTATTTTCTGTATTACTAGGGCCTTGTGCATCCTAGGCTATCTGCTACTGAGCTACATTCCCAGTCTTTTTTTTTTTTTTTGGGGGGGGGGGGCGCGGGGATGGGGGATGCACAGGAAACCAGGGATTAAACTCAGGGGTAATCAACCACATCTCCAACCCTTTTTTGTATTTTATTTAGAGACAGGTTCTGAGTTGCTTAGTGTCTCGCTCTTGCTGAGGCTGGCTTTGAACTTCCCATCCTCCCACATCAGCCTACCAAGCAACTAGGATTACATAGGTGTGTGCCATCTTGCCCAGAGTGGAAAAGTATTTTTAATATATAATACATACCATTAAAGCAAATAAATAAGAATGGACAAATCTATAGGAAAAAAAGCCAATTATAAATATAAACATGTAACATCACATGACTAAAGAAATGATATTTCAGAAACTGGGCATGGTGGCATATATGATCCCAGTGACTGAGTCAGGAGGATGGCAAGTTGGAAACCAGCCTCAGCAACTTGGTGAGAACCTGTCTCAAAAAACAAAAAAGGGCTGCGGTATGGCTCAGTGGGTTCAATTCCTAGTATGGAATTGAATTAAATTAAAAATTTGATAATTCCTCTATTGGCAAAGTAAATAAGCACTTCGATGCATAAGTTTTCAGATATTCCTACAGGGCCATTTGATAAATTAAATGAAAGAAGGCTCCTTTTTTAAAAAAAATATTTTAAAGTTGTTGATGGACCTTTATTTTATTTATTTGTATGTGGTGCTGAGGATTGAACCCAGTATCTCATGCATGCCAGGCAAGTGTGCTACCACTGAGCCACAACCCCAGCCCCCCCCCACCAAGGCTCCTTTTTTTTTTTTTTTTTAAATGGACATCACAGAAAGTTTGTTATGATCAGGTTGATTATCAATGCTTACTATTGTCCATCACTATCCAATGACCAAGTCCCAAACATGTTAACTGCCAAGAGCAACTTCATCTCAGCTAGGGTGAAGTCACTGTAGTTTTTTTTTTATTCTCCTGTCTTCAAATAGATCATACCAAATCCAATAGACCAATTCCCTAAACAATGGAGATGATGGGTGGAATTTTAGAACTATACTCATTCAGATGGGGATATTAGGCTGGAGTTAAACTGAAAAATAAGATAAGCTACTCAATTCATTCAACACATTTCAAGGCAATTGTTCCAACCTTAACTTTTGCCCAGAAAATTAACTCATCTCTACTATATAAAATAGAAAGTTTGTCAATCAAGGATTTAGTAGATCCAGTTTCACGGTAAAGAGACATTTGTGATATTTCTAGGCAGCTTTGCAGCCAGTTCACACCTATGCAAAAAAAGAAGCTGTATATCTTCATGTAATGCCATAGGCATGAGCTTCATGTGCCATTTTTTAATTTAGCCCTTGCTAATATATAAGAAAGCTAATTATGAACATACTGAATATCTCTCCTGTGTTGTTTGCTAAAAGTCTGATAATCAAGTAACATTTTTCCCCCCTTTTCTTTTTGGTGGTACTAGGGATTGAACCCAGGGTTGCTCTACCACTAAGCTATATTCCCAGTCCTTTTATTTATTTTGAGAAAAGGTCTTGCTAAATTAGCCAGGCTGGCCTCAAACTTGTGATCCTCCTGCCTCAGCTTCCTGAGGCACTGGGAGTTGCAGGGATTACAGGTGTATGCCACCATGCCTGGCAGTATTTTATAAATACTGTTGAAATAAATATATATATATTTTTTTAACTAAGTTTTTCACCAAGAAGTTTATAATCCAGTGTCTCTCTTTTGGCTCTAGTTGCCAGAAAACGCAAAACTCAGCAGTGACTGATAGCAGTAGACATTGTTCTTGCTAATAGTGCTCATTTTCTGTTCCCCCACCACACTCCTTTTGCAATGTTGCAGTGGAACCCAGGGCTTGAACACACTAGGCAAATACTCTACTACTGAAGCCACATGTTCAGCCATTTTAAATTGACTTTATACGGTTTTCTGATATGTGTAAATACCACAATCTGCCTTAAATTCCTTTTGAGAAATAGGCAGGTTGTTATTTATATAAATCATAAATGTTTCTCAGTCCCCTATCTAGCACTTCCTTAACCTCAGATACCAGTAACATCAACTTCCTAGGATACTCTCAATTCACTATTCTCCTAACTCAATCTCAGGGTTGACTGCATCACCTTCTCTTACTTGAAGGGCTCACTGAATCCTTGAAGGATCTGCTAGCATAGGTTAGCCACTATGCAGCACCCCATTTTCCTTTAGGTGAGAGAGAAGCAAAAGAAGATAGCTGCAGTCTACCCTCAATGAAAGTGAGGCAAAACCTATGAATGAATATAGAAGAACTCATTGCCACTGTAGAATACTTCCTCACAGTGAGGATGCACTGTTTCTTCTAGAGGGTTTTGAAAATTCTCAGAGGAAGAAAGCGATATAAAGATAAAAGTATATTAAACTGGGTGTGGTGGTATGTAATTGTAATCCCAGGTACCTGGGAGGCTGACAGAAGGACTGAAAGTTCAAAGCCAGCCTTGGCAACTCAGTGAGACCCTGTTTCCAAATAAAAAAAAACTGGGGATATAGCTCAGTGGTAGAGCACTTTCCTGGCATGTGCGAGGCCCTGGGTTCAATACCCACACACAAGAAAGAAATAAACAAAATAAAGATAACAAGATAAAAATATATTAGACCCATGGGGCTGGGGATGTGGCTCAAGTGGTAGCGCGCTCCCTTGGCATGTGTGCGGCCTGGGTTCGATCCTCAGCACCACATACAAACAAAGATGTTGTGTCCGCCGAGAACTAAAAAATAAATATTAAAATTCTCTCTCTCTCTCCCTCACTCTCTTTCTTAAAAAAAAATATATATATATATATTAGACCCAAACAAATCTATTCCACAGGCATAGTAATACAAAGCTGGATGTATTAACTGTGGCATTACATGCTTTTAAAATAAAACCAAGTAGCTTAATCCCATTAAAACTGTGAATTTTTTTCTACATACCTTCAGTTCATGAAAGGAGTTGTGGTCTTCAAAATGTTTCTTTTTTCTCTTAATATATTCATCAATGGACTCCATTTCCTTAAAACGAGCCTCATGAAGCTTCTTAAAATCTAGAATGAACCCCCCCCAAAAATATGAAAATTAATAGAATTCCATTTATTCACCTTCCTTTTGCTTTTGGTGTTAATAATTATTCTCCGTACATCCCTGACATTTAACTTCAGTATCATTTTTGCTAAATCTTTAATTTCAAAACACTTCAATTTTTGAAACTCACAACAAAGCCTATTCATTTTATAAACTATCAAACATTCACAATCTCCCCGTTGTTCACTTTTCTGACATCTTGGTTTAAAGAAGAGAACAGATTTGTCTTTTCCCTAATTAATCAAATGACCTTTATTTAGTCATCACAAGTTTGATATTTGTTTTCTTCCTTTGGTGCTGGGGATTGAACCCAGGGCCTTATGAGTATTAAGTGTACATTGTATCACTAAACTGTACTCCCGACCCTCAAATATGTATTTTTTTATGCTTGGAAAGCTCTATGTCAAGGACTGACAATTTTTCTGTTAAGAGACAGATAGTATTTTTGGCTTTGTGGCCAAATACAGTACAATCTCTATCTCATCTTCTTTTAAACTCTTTTTATAAATATGGAAAAACATTCTTAGCTCAAGAGATAAAAGGCAGGCAGACAGTAGAATGTTAACCCCTGCCCTATGCTATTCTAAATATGTATATAAATATTTGTTGAACTTCTAGTTTATGATGAGCAATATTCTAACAACTATAAATACATGACACTAAGTCCACATTCTATGTACTAAGCAATGTTCCAGTAATACAAGATAAAGAATTACATGTCTAAAAAGAGTCCATCATATTTATTAGAAAGTTAGTATACAGTGTACATTGTGCCGAGTACCTTGAAGAACTATTCATTCATCAGATATTTATCAAATCTCTGCTATATGCTATTCACTGTACTAGGTAATCAGTAATAAAAGTTATATTCTCAATCTATATATATAAACTTGATGAAATAGATAGTATAATTATTTCTACTTTATACCAATAAGTTGGTTTATTGAGGATAAGTTCTCCAAGATTTCAAGGCTAGAAAGCAAAAGTGGCAAAATATAAACCATGGTTCTAGCATCTGAACTTTTAGCTGCTACCATCCACTGCCTTTCCAATATTAGTCTGAAGTGGACCAACCACTCATTACCTTATGTTTCATTGTGTATAAACTTACTTGGAGTAGTGACTGTAGTTCTTTTATTGTTTCCAAGTTTGGAAAACCCATCTGTGTAGAGTGGCTTTCTTTCTGAAGGTCCCTTTGAATCTTCATTGTCTAAATCCAAAGATACGGAACTAATGAGGGACTTTTTTTCCCCATTAATCTCTGTTGATTTGAATCACAAGATTTTTTAACTTAATAAAAAATGTATGTATGAGCCTAGTGATGTAGCTTAGTGGTAGAGCACTTGCCTAGCATGCATGAGGCATTTGGTTCCATTCCTAGTACCTTAAAAAAAAAAAAAAAAGCAAAAAACCCCACAATTTTCTTGTCTGCTTCTGCATACATTATGCTATGATATGCCATTCTGTCTGAGGAATGTATGGAAAATATCTTGCCTCACAGAGATGTATGGTTAAAAAGGTAAGAGCATTTTAAGAGCCTGTTCAGATAATTATGGCTATTTTTCTTTGATATTATACCAGAACTTAATAAGTGGTAGTTTCTTAAAGTTCACAATGTGGAATATGAAGCTATTTCAATGAACTTTTTTGTTCTTTGTACATTTGTGCAAGAAAGTTCTTATGGTTTAAGAAACACACATTTAGGAGTAAAGGGGCAGATATATGCAACTTCTCAAACAATTCAGAAAAAAAACCATATGCAACATATGTGTATATATACACAGAAAAAGATAAGGCCAATGTGGTAAAATGTTAAACATTTGGGTGAATATAGAAACTTAGTACTATTCTTGCAAGTTTTCTCTAAATATGAAATTATATCAAAATAAGAAGTAAAAACAATTTCTTCTCCCCAGAACCTTCAAACTACTGTGTTTCAGCAGAGAAACCTATCTTACTGCCCATCTTCATTTTGTTCCCCCCACCCCCAAGAACTGGGGATTGAAGCTAGGGGTATTCTACCACTGAGCTACAGCACTAGCCCATTTTTTAAAATTTATTTATTTATTTATTTATTGAACCCAGGCCCTCATGCATGCTAGGCAAACAGTCTACCTACTAAGCTACATCCCTAGGTCCCTTATTTTCATATTTTGAGACAAGGTCTTGCTAAGTCAACAGTGATTAATGGGGAAAAAAAGTCCTTCATTAGTTCTGTATCTTTGGATTTAGACAATGAAGATTCAAAGGGACCTTCAGAAAAGCTGGCCTGGAAATTATGACCCTCCAGTCTCAGCCTCCTAAATAGTAAAATTGTAGATGTGTTCCATTGTGCCCCACCCTTCCTCATTTTTTCCAGGCCACCAAAACCAGATCCTGAGACTCTCACTGCCAACTCTGTCATTTCTTTCTTTTTGTAAATTATTTTTTAATTTGTAGATGGACACAATACCTTTACTTTTTATTTTTTTTAATATGGTGCTGAGGATCAAACCCAGTGCCTCACATGTGCGAGGCAAGTGCTCTGCCACTGAGCCATAATTCCAGCCCCAACTCTTGTCATTTCTTAAAATTTTGCTTTATATCATGATTTTAAAAATGGGCTATAAGGTACATGCATCAAAATGATCTGGGGAGGCTTGTTAAAAATTGGGCTGGACGTGTTGCTCAGAGGCAGAGTGCATGCTTAGCATTATGAGGGACCTGGGTTCAATCCCTAGTAAACCACCCCCCTATCAAACAAAAGAAAAATAAAAGAAACAAAACAGCTGGGCACAGTAGCACATGCCTGTAATCCCAGAGGCTCAGGAGACCAAGGCAGGAGGAGCGCAGGTTCAAAGCCAGCCTTAGCAACTTAGTGAGACCCTAAGCAATTTATTGAGACCCTGTCTCAAAATAAAGGATAAAAAGGGCTCAGTTTGGTTCAGTGATTAAGGACCCCTGGGTTCAATCCCTGGTATCAAAAAACAACAACAACAAAAACAAACCAAAAAACTCCTAGGCTCATCTCAGATCCATTGAATCAAAACCATTCTTCCTGCAATTTTCTAGGTTTAGAAAGACATTTGAAATTTGGGGGAAAATAGGAAGGCTGAGGATCAGATGTGCACTTAGGAAATCATCTCTCTCAATCCCTACTCCCCTTCTCTGGCAAGGCTCAGGTCCAGGCAGGTTTATCAAGGTGAACCTAATGCTGAGATGCTCTGTGGCCAGTGGCAGCTTTCCTGACGAATGACAGAGAGCACAAAATGCTATTAGGGGTGGAGGAACTGAGTTTTATAGTTTTACTGAAACAAATTGTTACCTGAGAAAATTTAGGGAAAAGGTTTTCAGGAAGTTAGACTTAGGAATATATTAATTTATCATAGTAAAAAAAGCTATGCCACTTAGAAGGTAAACTTCACAACTCCCTGTAACCATCTGCTGGTTGAGGAGGCAAAACAGGTCTTTGCATTGGTCTCTGTACTTGGCTAGAGGAGGTGATGAGACTAAATGAGAGCTCTCCTGTCATGAAAAAGACATTAACTTCCCAGCTACCCCTCTTATTCTGGTTTCTATATCAGTTAGAGCTGGGGGTATAGCTCAGTGGCAGAATGCTTCCTACCATTCTGGGGTCCTGGAATTGGTTCTTAGTGTTAGAGGGGGGGAAAAAAAAAGGTAAAGATGATCTGATAAATCTGTATTTGGTTCTAACTTTTGCTTTAATTGCAGAACACTTAGAAGTTCTATAACATGGTACTATGGGTTGAACTTTAGACAGCCCCCCAAAAGATATGTTAAAGCCCTAACCCTTGGTATCTAATACCGCTTTCTAAATAACCTCTAGAGGGGTCTTTACAAATGTAATCAAGTTGAAGATGTGTGTGTGGATCATAACCCAGTATGATTGGTATCTTTTAAAGAAGAGACAGAAAGACAGAATGCCAAGTGTTGATAAAGGCAGAGACCAGAGAAATGCAGCAGAAGGCCAGGGAATACCAAGCATCAACAAGCCACCACAAGGTAGGAAGAGACAGGGCAGATAGCCATTGTTCCAGAAGGCTCTGCTGATAACTGATACCTTGATTTTGGACTTCTAGCTCTCAGAACTATGAAATAAATTTCTGTTGTTCTAAGTCTCCCAGTTTATTACAGCAATCCTAGGAAATTAATATGCACTTATCCCTAGCAATTTCTTTCTTTTTTTTTTTAAATACTTTTAGTTGTAGTTGGACACAATAACTTTATTTATTTTTATGTAGTGCTGAGGATCGAACCCAGGATCTTGCATGTGCTAGGTGAGCACTCTACCACTGAGCCACATCCCCAGCCCCAGCAATTTCCTTTTTAAAAAATAGTCACTTGTCTGGGCTGGGGATGTGGCTCAAGCGGTAGCACGCTCGCCTGGCATGCATGCGGCCTGGGTCCGATCCTCAGCACCACATACAAACAAAGATGTTGTGTCTGCCGAAAACTAAAAAATAAATATTAAAAAATTCTCTCTCTCTCTCTTTAAAAAAAAAACAAGTCACTTGTCATACCATTCATCTCACTTTTTCCTGAAGAAACAACATTATCATCTCCTTGGCTCTGGTCTGGCAGAGAAGGAACTTTTGCAGTAGTTCCAAGATCCTGGTTTTTCTGCTTTTCTTGATTCTGGAATTCAGTATCATCACTCATTTTTACCTCAGAATGATCCTGCTACAAATTTTAAAAGGAAATAAACAATTTCATATTTAAATAAAAAGTAATTACTGTCTTCTAAGATAGTTACATAATGAGGGGAAGGGGGTTGGTTAAAAGAGTAAAGCAGAATAAAAAAAAAGTTACTTTTTTAAAAAAATTTTATTTATGGTGCTGGGAATTGAACCCAGGGCCTTATACATGCAAGGCAAGCACTTTACCAACTGAGCTATATCCCCAGCCTTATTCATTCATTTATTTTTTAAAATATTTTTTTAGCTGTAGATAGATACCTTTATTTTATTTTTATGTGGTGCTGAGGATCAAACCAGTGCCCTCCACATGCAAGGTGCACACTCTATCACTGAACTACAACCCCAGCCCATCATTCATTTATTTTTATGTGGTGTTGAGAATTGAATCCAGTGCCTCACACGTGCTAGGCAAATACTCTACCACTGAGCTACAACCGCAGCCCCAAGAATAAGACTTCTGAGTTGCAGATTTGGTTTTGTGCCTTATCCAGTGTCATGAGAATGTTAATTTGGGAATAGGAATTAGGGACCACTGGAAAGAATGGTTCTCTTATAAATGATAAACTAATGTAAGAGACCGAGGTACTCTACTGATCAAGGGACTATGTGAAGCCAGAAAATAAGAAATTAGGACTGTGTCTGGTAAAAGTTACATTTGAATGAAAGGATAACATACAAGTATAGCTGGGAGTGGTGGTACATGCTTGTGATTCCAACTACTTGGGAGCCTGGGACAAGATGATCCCTAGGTCAAGGTCAGTCTCAGAACTTTATCAAGGCCCTAAGCAACTTAGGGAGATCCTATATCAAAATAAAAAGGGCTGGGTTGAGGCTCAGTGGTATAGTACCCCTAAGTTCAATCTCCAGTACCAAAAAAAAAAAAAAAAAAAAGGTAACTAAAACAGAGGGAAGCCCCTAGCTAGCCACATAATCACACTATTGAAAGATTAAGTATAGCATGATCAATGGGAGGGCAAGCTAGGAAAGAGAACTTTAAAACTATACTCCCATGTTGGTTTCTCTTTCCTTTTTATTTACAACACCTCATTTAAGTGGATACTTAATGAATATTCATATTTATTCAACAAATACTTAATTTACATTTAATACTTTTTTTTAATATTTATTTTTTAGTTTTCGGCAGAACACAACATCTTTGTTTGCATGTGGTGCTGAGGATTGAACCCGGGCCGCATGCATGCCAGGCAAGTGCGCTACCGCTTGAGCCACATCCCCAGCCCTACATTTAATACTTAGTAATTTCTTCCTAAATGCTAGGGTTTGGGGTACAATGATGAGCAGCCCCGACACAGGTCTGTGTTTTTGAAGAGCTGTTGCAGTATATGGTGAATTTCCAACCACCTGACCTCATAAGGGAATTAAAAGGAAAGCTAAGAATGCCAATTTTGGCAAACATGGTGGCTTTTGTTCAATTTGCACACTTCTATTCACCTGAGAGTCAGGGTGCCCATGAACTGTCTTGCACCTCCTCATTTTGGTGATATTGCCAATTGGCTCCCTCTTGGTTTGTTCATGACTGTTAATCTGTATCATAGTTTCATCCTTGGAGGATCCAGAAGTTTGACTTTCATCCTGAAAAGAGAAACATTAATTTACTATGTTCCATTTACAGTATAAACTGATTTACCCAAGGGTTGTATATCAAGTCTTTTCACCCACCTAAGGTCTTTATTCACAGATTCATTATTTAGGAATCTGATATCTAACTGAATTTTGACTTTTACCTTGCTCAAAATGGAATGGCCCAAGATGTTGAATTTGAAATTGATCATTTTAATTTTTGGTCTATCAAGTACTTAACCATTGAGTCACATCCCCAGCCCTATTTCATATTTTATTTAGAGACAGGGTCTCACTGAGTTACTTAGCATCTCACTGAGTTGCTTAGCACCTCACTTTTGCTGAGGCTGGCTTTGAACTCGGGATCCTCCTGTCTTAGCCTCCTGAGCCACTGGGATTACAGGTGTGTGCCACCATGCTCAGGGATATAGAAACTTTTTTTTTTAATATATTTTTAGTTGTAGATGGATACAATACCTTAATTTTGTTTATGTATCTTTATGTGATGCTGAGGATCGAACCCAGAGCCTCACACATTTGAGGCAAGTGGTCTACCACTGAGTCACAGCTCCATACCACCAGATCTAGCAACTTTTTAAAGTTCTTTTTTATTTATTTTTTCTTGCAGTGTTGGGAATGGAACCCAGGGCCTTGTCCATGATAGTCAAAAGTTGAATCATTTGGCTACACCCCCCAGCCCTTATACCTGAATTCAAAATAAATTCTTATGGCTGGGGCTATAGCTCAGTGGTAGAGTTTTTGCTTAGCATGCATGTGGCTCTATCCCCAGCACCACATGGACATGAATGGAAAAAGGAAATTAGAATACTGAAAGTTTTCAAATGTTTATAAATTGGAATATGGACTTAGAGATTGTAAAGACAGAGGAGAAAGTTCAATATTTAGTTCATGTTTATATTTACCTTCATTTCTAAATATATAATTTTTTGTCTATCAGTAGTTGACCAAGGCTCCAATTAAAGCCTTGTAACATTTTCTTCAATTTCACTTTTCTTTTTCTTTTTAAAATTTCCTCCAATTTCAAGTTGAGAATCCTGGCCACTGATCTATTTAGGTGTCATGCCTTATCAAGTCTTCATTATAGGAATGAAGCAGCCATGACAACTCTCCCATCAGCACTGTTTTATATGTTATATAAGTCATTTTCACAGCACCTAATTAATTTGCTTTTTGCAACACTCAATTTAGCAGCACACAAAGGAATTTGAGTTTTTCAAGAAAGGAGAACTGCTACGTAAGCTGGATCTTTCTGATTTTAAATTTAGTTCCCTCCCTACTTATACCATGCTAACTTTCATAATATTTGGCAAGTAGTAATTAACTTTTGCGTTTGTATAGGGACACTTTATTTAACAATTTATATGCCTGCCTAAGACAGTTTATCATTTTAACAAATAACTATGAAAAGATAGTCACAGGCACAATTGTCAAAAATGATCTCTAGTTAAAAAAAAAAAAACAGCATGTTTTAAATCATCACTAATTACTATTAACTGCTCAGTAAGTAAACATAATTTAGTTAGGTGGTGGTGAAAAATATTACTTACCTGGTTCTTATTTTCTTTTCTTTCTTCATGTTTAAGATGGGCTTTTAAGGCTTTTAACAACTTGTCTGCCTGCAGAAAAAATCCTCATCATTAGGGCGAAAAGTCAAATGAGTAAGAAAGATGTGCTGAACATTTTTGTTTTTCCTTTTATATTCACTAAATATACTCTGATTAGGCTAGAAGACTAGAATTATGACCTGGATAAATTGGCCCCTACCCACAAGGATTTCATACCCTAGTGTCAAAGAAAACAGCAACTGTAATATAGAGAGATAAATGCCCCAAAGAACAAAAATGGGCTTAGCTATAAAAATCTGGAATGTCAGGGAAGACTTTAGCAGGTAACTGGACACACTGGTTTTAAGATCAAAATGTGCTGGTTCAGGCTGCTGAGATCAGGAGGCTAGAGAGAAATGGATATAGAAAAACTAATAAAGAAATAGCACAGGAAGGCAACAAGGTGGAGTTTTAAGAATTAAATTCAGCATGGGTGGAGTATACTCTTGGTGAGGATGGAGAGAAAGTTGGGAAAGGGCTTGATCTCTCTAGGCCTGCCTTTTAAGCCTCCTAAGCATGTGAACTTTAGGGGGTTGGGATATAGGTCAGTAATAGAGCATTTGCCTAGCACATGCAAGGCCTTGGATTTATCTTCAGCACAAACAAAAGCAAAAAACAAGAAGAGTATGAACTTTACCCTTGAGGCAAAGGGCAGTCTCTGAAGTGCTAGAAGCAGGGCAATGTTGAATCAGAGTCCCTTTATAATTAAAAGCCCCTAAATGAGTTTTTTACTTCCCTTTTCTGGTGAAAGTTACTTTTTAAATCCTCATGCTGAGAATGGAAACTGAGAAACTGGCCCCAAAGTCTGGGAAGACACAAGCAAGGATTGGAAAGTGGAATTGTGTGACTAGTACAACTTAGCTAAATCTACATATGTACATTTTCTGGCTTTCATTTCTATGAATCAAAACTGCTACTGTATGGCAGGCGAAGAAAGCTACCTTCCCAGTTTTGGTCAAATTACAATTAAATTCATTTTTCCTTTTTATGTTGTTTTCTCATGTGTGCAGATGACTGAATTCAGTCCTTTGCAACCACATCAGGCTCTGGCCTGGAGTGCTGGTAACACTGAGTGACCAATTTTGCATTATTCAGAATGATCACTTTGGCCACAAAATGTGCAGGATTCACTTGAAGGAGATAAGACTAAAGACAGGAAAACACAGCTAGGAGACTATTTTAGGAAAACTACAGGTGACTGTGGCCTGAACAGCAGGGCTAAATGGCAGTAGGGATACATGCAAAACACTTTTTTTAAATATATTTATTTTTTAGTTTTAGTTGGACACAATATCTTTATTGTATGTGTATGTGGTGCTGAGATCGAACCCAGTGCTCACACAGGCTAGGTGAGCACTCTAGCACTGAGCCACAATCCTAGCCCTGCAAAACACTTAAGAAGTAAAATCAGGGCTGGGGCTGGGGCTGGGGCTGTGCAGTAGAGCACTGGGTTGGATCCTCAGCACCACATAAAAATAAATAAAATAAAGGTATTGTGTCCAACTACAATAAAAAAAAAAAGAAGTAAAATCAGTGCAAACATGAGTCAAAGAATAGGCAAATTTTATTGTGCCCAGGTGGGGTCCCTAAAATGGAAAATGCAAAAGATGCCAGTCTTGGAGAAGAGGATAGGCATAGTTATCTAGGGGAGAGGAAACCCCTAGCTTCTTTTCACTCTAGGAAATATTTTCTTTTTAAAATTTATTTTTTAGTTGTAGTTGGACACAATATCTTATTTTATTTATTGTTTTTTTTTTGTGGTGCTGAGGATCAAACTCAGGGCCCCAAACATGCTGGGTGAATTACCCCAGCCCCTTAAAAAAAATTAAATAAATAAATATATATATATATTTATTTTTTAAATATATATATATTCTTCCCCACCCCAACCTCTTCCATATAACCCAAGCAGTTGAGATGTTGTGTCCACCTACAACTAAAAATATTTTTAGTTGTAGGTGGACACAACATCTTTATTTTTACATAGTGCTGAGGATTGAACCCAGTACCTCACACGTGCTAGGTAAGCACCCTACCACTGAGCTACAACCCCAGCCCGTCCCTTGTTATTTTCTTTTTTTTCAAATATTCTAGGCCACAGATTCACAATGCCTTTATTTCATTTATTTATTTTTATATGGTGCTGAGGATTGAACCCTGTGCCCCACTCATGCTAGGCAAGCACCACTGAGCTACAATTCCAGCCCCCTTGTCTTTTCTGAAAGAAGAATACTAATCTGAGTGGATATTCCGGGCTTTGAAAGATCAAGTGTATTGACTGGATTCTTCCCCACCCCAACCTCTTCCATTATTGAACCATTATCGTATTGATCAAAATAAATATGGTTATATAATTTAATACCTAGCCCAAATTCAGTTTTCCTTAAGGGTCTCAATTTCTTCTTATAGTTGATTATAATAAAGCTTTGAATGATCAGATTTGTCCAGGAAATAGGACATTCTAATAAATATTCATCAATAACTACAATGTGCCAGATATTGTGTGCTAGGCAAGCAATGGGATCTATGATAACAAGAAATAACCCTACTTCTAAAAAAACAGCAATTAATTGCTATTCTAGATCAGGTGCCTCAAGAGACAATGATGGTAGAACTTTCAGAAAAAAATCTAGCTCTTTAGATATTCAATGATTAATGAGGCCTTAAATGTTAGCCAGAACTCTAAACTCAGGTGAAAAGCCTCCTCAAAATTCTTTCCAACCAAACTATCTTCCAGTGTATTATTCTAGTACTGCCAAGAAGCAATTGTAAAGAAGTTTTGAATAATTATTCAGCATCTCCTACATAAAATGTACTGCACTTAGTGCTATAAAGACTTCCAAGGTGGATAAATGAAACCACTGTTCAAGCAATGTATAAAAAAAAAAAAATACAATGCACAAATAACCAGATTGCAAGACATAGCCCAGCAAATCTTCAAAAACAACACTTGAAACTAAACTGCTTTAAAAGTATTCCCATGATTGCTGGAGTAGGGGACTTGTAGCCAAGGAAATGAAGAAGAGGGGACCAGGAGCCACATCAGGATAATATTTCCATTAAACTGTAAAAGGCAACTGAGAAGTATTTATGCAGATGAAGAAGAGAAAATGAAATATGAGGTCAAAGGGTCAAAATAAGAAATTATACAGATGGGCAAGGGTGCCAAGTGTTTAGGGATACAGCCTTGGATACAATTGATTCCAGAGGGATAGCAAAAAGCCTACTGGATTTAAGCTAAGGAATTAAGGCTTTATTCACCAAGTATTGAAGAGCAATTAAACGCTATAGCCCAGAAACTTTCCCAGACATACCAAAGAGATACCTGGACCATGATTATTCTATTTTAACCATTTAAAAACATTTGTGATGACTGGTTTAGACATTCATCCAATTTTAATTGTTGGCATCTTACAGAACAAATCTCTGGAGTATTAGCATTATATGGGAAATCTCAAATTATAAAATTCCAGTCCCAAACTGAATCCCCATATTGTTTCCCCAAGCCTTGCAGACTCAGAATCAAAAACTTTATTGGTTTTGAAGAGAACACCACTGACAATAGTGATCAATTAAAGAAAGAGCATATTAGATCAGGGACTAATGATAAAATTTATCCAAAAGCGGGCGTGGTATCGCATGCCTGTAATCACAGCTATTTGGAAGACTGAGGGAGGAGGATTACAAATTCGAGGCCAGCCTCAGGAACTTAGCGAGACCCTCAGCAACTTAGACCCTGTATCAAAAAAAAAAAAAAAAAAAAAAAACCATAAAAAGGAATGGGGACGTAGCTCAGTAATTAAGCTCCCCTAGGTTCAATCCCCAGTGCCAAAATAAATAATTATTCACGAGAGTGTTCCTCTAAAAGTCATTCTTTCGGCCAGGTCCTCCAATAAATTATCAAAAGATTATATGGGTACTACTGTAGAGTTTTACAGAAGCAGAGCTAATTATCTCTTCAACTGGCATTAAGACAACCTTGCACTTTCTGGGACTGTTTCATAATACCCTGGGAAATATCAGAGTACTTTCAATAAAACCGAACCAATCCAAACCAGCCCTTTGGAGCAAAGGCCCACATGAGTCCTCAAAAAAAGCAGCTTCGAATAATAAGTGACAACTATAGCTCCTTTTCCATTTTGCAGAGTTTTAATTACCGGGAACCAAATCTCATGCTCCAGGGAAAGGACTGGGCCTCATCCCGGGGGCTCGAGTTTGGACCCTTTTGCGCCTTCTCTCTCTCAGGCTCTAATTCCTACCCGCCCGCCCAACCGCACTGCAAGCCCCGTACCCTCAGGTTAGCCCGGAGGCCCAGACGCTTGGCTAAGTTCTGCAGGTCACTGTACTTGAAGGAGTCCAGCTCCTCCGCAGAAGGGACGGTCATCGCGTTCTACAATCCAACTGGAGAAGCGCAGAGGGTCAGTCAGCTAACGTAAACTACACCGTTCAAAACTCTGGCGCCACTCTAGGCGTTGGCCCAGTAGACCTTTATAGTTCGTTTAAACGAAGAACGCTGCACTTCCATTGGTTGAAAATGCCTCGAAGGCGGGGTTTCTTACGCTGACCAATAGAAAAACTTATTTTCCACCCTAGCTGGCGCACGCTCCACCCTACACCTCTCCAATACAGCAGAGGCGGAAGGCCCTAGGGGCTCATCCAAGCTACAAGTGAGCTGTGGAGCGGTGGCACCGCTCACTTGGTCTACTGAGGACGCGGGGGCGACGCTTGGAGCAGAGTTTGGTGCGAGATTGAAAGAGGAGACCGCAGCAGGAAGATGGCGGCTCGGCCGCGGCGGCATCGGTCTAGTTGTGCAGAAGTGCCCCGAGGTGATTTTTGTGACGGCGCTAAGGAGGTGATCGACGAATCCTCTTTTACCACCTCCATGGAGTGGGACACACAGGTGGTGGAGGGGTCCTCGCCGCTCGGTCCGACGAAATGTGGGACGAAAGAACACCCAGTCAGCCCGCTGCTGCCGTCGTGGCTGCAGCCCGAGAGATGCGCGGTGTTCCAGTGCGCGCAATGCCACTCTGTGTTGGCGGATTCAGTGCACCTCGCCTGGGACCTGTCGCGTTCCCTTGGGGCCGTCGTCTTCTCCAGTGAGTTGGAGGGCGGCTTCTGGAGAAGTCTGGGACGGGCTAGCAGAAAACTCGCTGGAAAGGAAACAGGATGTAGATTTGGAAAGAAATTTGCCCCTTGGGACGGAGGGTGGGGGTGGTTTTCGGAGGGTGGGGGTGGTTTTTCGTGGTTTTGTTTTTTATGCCCCCGGTTTTAAATTTTTTTTCCCGTCCCAGTGCTGGGGCTGGAAAAGAGGGCTTCGCGCTTGCTAGTCAAATGCTCTAAAACCGAGCCAGGCCTCCTTTCTTGGTGTCCCGCCCCTAGCGCTACTATGAGTCTGGCCAGGAGGGGGGTTTTCCTTTTCAAGGTCCTCACAAGTTCAAGTTGTGACCCGTGTTTGTCGTTTTAGGAGTCACAAATAACGTCATTTTGGAAGCACCCTTCCTGGTTGGCATTGAAGGTTCGCTTAAATGCAGGTGTGTACCGAGAATTACTGATGGTTTTCTAGAAACAAATGATATACTGTCTGAGGAGTATACCATTTGTTCCTATAAAGTTTATTATGTTCATACAGTATAATCAAATGATAGAATGTTTCTTTTACTTGACACACCTGTGAGAACTTGTTGTATTATGAAACGAGAAGATTTTTGTGTAGTTTTTAAAATCTTTCTGAGGTCCACATTCCTAGTGTCATATACAAATGAAGTGAGGCTAAAAAATGTCTTTTTAAAAATATTTATTCTTAAGTGTTAGGTGGACACAATATCTTTATTTTACATTTATGTGGTGTTGAGAATCTAACCACATGCTAGACGGGCACTCTACCACTGAGCCACAAGCCCAGCCCAAAAGTTATGTTTTGTAGTGGACAATTTTGGTTTATAGTGAAAATAATTTATGAACTACAATCCTTTAGGTTACCAAGACTTCAAGTTTGTATTTAACATGGAATTTGTAATAAATCATGGCAGGATTCAGTGATTTCAGAAATTGGGAGAAAAAAAACCAAGGTGATTATTAAGTACTTGAATGCTGTATGACTTACAAGTGACAATCAAGTACTCAGTGAATTTATTATTAAAATAAGGCTCCAAAAATTTGAATATTGGCCTTTGACAGAAATACAATTCATTCTTTTTATTTATTTTTATTTTTTAAGGTACTAGGGGTTGAACCCAGACTCTACCACTGAGCTACATCCCCAGCCCTTTTTATTTTTTGTTTTGGAACAGGGTCTAGCTAAGTTGTCCAGCCTGGCCTAGAATTTAGCTGGGATTACAGGGGTGGGCCACTCCACCTGACTTCCAGGTTGCTTCTCTACCAAATTTTATTATTCTGTTACTGGTGGAAGATTTAATGTAACTAATTTCAGTAAGCATTATTGTATTACAGTCTTAGCACTTAAAAATAGCATTGTTATGCTGAATTTTTGTTATGCTCAACAGTAATATTTACTTTGTGGAATTTTCCTTAAATTGGTTATAAGTAAAATATTTCTTTTTAAATTGTTTTTGCAAATTTAAACAGAAGTGAACAGTATAATGAACCCATGTATTACCAGTCACTAAATGAGGACAGTTAGCAAATCATGGCCAATCATGTTTTATCTATAATCATACCTACCCCTCCTTAATGTTTTTAAGTACATACCTGAAATTATATCATTCCATTCATAAATATTTTTGTAAGAATCTTTATAAGATAATAACACTTTTTGTTTTTCAAAAGATATAACCTAATTTCCAGGAAAGTATATTACTAGTAAACTACCTTTGTTTTTGTTTTTGTTTTTGTTTTTTAAGTTCTCGGCGGACACAACATCTTTGTTGGTATGTGGTGCTGAGGATCGAACCCGGGCCGCACGCATGCCAGGCGAGCGCGCTACCGCTTGAGCCACATCCCCAGCCCATACCTTTGTTTTTTTAAGTCTTTTTTTTTTTTTTTTAAGTTGTAGATGGGACACAATATCTTTAATTGATTAATTAATTAATTTTTTAATATGGTGCTGAGTATCATACCAGGTGCCTCATACATACTAGGCAAGTGCTCTACCTAGCCTGTAAACTACTTTTTAAAATAAGCTAAAATAGGCATTCAGTAATGTTTGTAGATTGACTTTTTTTTTTAAGAGAGAGAGAGAATTTTTAATATTTATTTTTTCAGCTTTTGGTGGACACAACATCTTTATTTTTATGTGGTGTTGAGGATCGAACCCAGTGCCCCGCGCATGCCAGGCAAGCACGTTACCTCTTGAGCCACATCCCCAGCCCCTAGATTGACTCTTTTTAAAACTTTTTATTTTTTATTTTATTTTATTTTATTTTTTTTATTGGTTGTTCACAACATTACAAAGCTCTTGACATATCATATTTCATACATTAGATTGAAGTGGCTTATGAACCCCCAATTTTACCCCAAATGCAGATTTGCAGAATCACGTCGGTTACACATCCACAATTTTACATAATGCCCTATTAGTAATTGTTGTATTCTGCTACCTTTCCTATCCCCTACTATCCCCCCTCCCCTCCCCTCCCATCTTCTCTCTCTACCCCATCTACTGTAATTCATTTCTCTCCTTGTTTATTTTCCCATTCCCCTCACAACCTCTTATATGTAATTTTGTATAGCAATGAGGGTCTCCCTTCATTTCCATGCAATTTCCCTTTTCTCTCCCTTTCCCTCCCATCTCATGTCTCTGTTTAATGTTAATCTTTTCTTCCTGCTCTTCCTCCCTGCTCTGTTCATAGTTGCTCTCATTATATCAAAGAAGACATTTGGTATTTGTTTTTTAGGGATTGGCTAGCTTCACTAAGCATAATCTGCTCTAGTGCCATCCATTTCCCTCCAAATTCTATGATTTTGTCATTTTTTATTGCTGCATAGTACTCCATTGTGTATAGATGCCACATTTTTTTATCCATTCATCTATTGAAGGGCATCTGGGTTGGTTCCACAGTCTAGCTATTGTGAATTGTGCTGCTATGAACATCGATGTGGCAGTATCCCTGTAGTATGCTCTTTTAAGGTCTTCAGGGAATAGTCTGAGAAGGGCAATAGCTGGGTCAAATGGTGGTTCCATTCCCATCTTTCCCAGGAATCTCCAAACTGCTTTCCAAATTGGCCGCACCAATTTGCAGTCCCACCAGCAATGTACAAGTGTACCCTTTTCTCCACATCCTCGCCAGCACTTCTTGTTGTTTGACTTCATAGTGGCTGCCAATCTTACTGGAGTGAGATGGTATCTTAGGGTGGTTTTGATTTGCATTTCTCTGACTGCTAGAGATGGAGAGCATTTTTTCATGTACTTGTTGATTGATTGTATATCCTCCTCTGAGAAGTGTCTGTTCAGGTCCTTGGCCCATTTGTTGATTGGGTTATTTGTTATCTTATTGTCTAATTTTTTGAGTTCTTTGTATACTCTGGATATTAGGGCTCTGTCTGAAGTGTGAGGAGTAAAAATTTGTTCCCAGGATGTAGGCTCCCTATTTACCTCTCTTATTGTTTCTCTTGCTGAGAAAAAACTTTCTAGTTTAAGTAAGTCCCATTTGTTGATTCTTGTTATTAACTCTTGTGCTATGGGTGTCCTATTAAGGAATTTGGAGCCCGACCCCACAATATGTAGATCGGAGCCAACTTTTTCTTCTATCAGACGCAGAGTCTCTGATTTGATATCAAGCTCCTTGATCCATTTTGAGTTAACTTTTGTGCATGGCGAGAGAAAGGGATTCAGTTTCATTTTGTTGCATATGGATTTCCAGTTTTCCCAACACCATTTGTTGAAGATGCTATCCTTCCTCCATTGCATGCTTTTAGCCCCTTTATCAAATATAAGATAGTTGTAACTTTGTGGATTAGTCTCTGTGTCCTCTATTCTATACCATTGGTCCACCCGCCTGTTTTGGTACCAGTACCATGCTGTTTTTGTCACTATTCTGTAATATAGTTTGAAATCTGGTATCGCTATACCGCCTGATTCACACTTCCTGTTTAGAATTGCTTTTGCTTTTATTTTTCCATATGAATTTCATGATTGCTTTATCTATTTCTACAAGAAATGCCATTGGGATTTTGATTGGCATTGCATTAAACCTATAGAGAACTTTTGGTAATATAGCCATTTTGATGATGTTAGTTCTGCCTATCCATGAACAGGGTATTTTGTTCCATCTTCTAAGATCTTCTTCTACTTCTCTCTTTAGGGTTCTGTAGTTTTCATTGTATAAGTCTTTCACCTCTTTTGTTAGGTTGATTCCCAAGTATTTTATTTTTTTTGAGGATATTGTGAATGGAGTGTTTTTCCTCATTTCCGTTTCAGAAGTTTTGTCGCTGATATACAGAAATGCCTTTGATTTATGCGTGTTGATTTTATATCCTGCCACTTTGCTGAATAAAACTTTTTATTGTAGAAAAAATTTTTTAAGTAAATGAGCATTTTCTCTTTAATCTTTTTAAAAATTAGAGCTTTATAGTTATACATAGTAGTTGGGTTCCTTATTATGGAGAAATTTTAAAATACTTCAAACACTGTAATAATTTCCATGTACCCATTACCCAGTTTCAACATTTACCAATATTTTGACAATTTGGGCTGGGGAATATAGTTCAGATGGTGGAGTGCTTGCCTTGCATGCGCAAAGCCATGGGTTCAGTCTCCAGTACCACAAAAAAAAAAAAAAATATATATATATATATATATATATATAGAGAGAGAGAGAGAGAGAGAGAATTTTATTTCATCTGTATTCTTCATTTTTTATTTATCTTGGAGTAGTTATTTATTTATTTGATACTAGAGATTGAACACAGAGGTACTTTACCATTAAGCTAAATCCTTAGTACTTTTTATTTATTTATTTTTATCTTGAGACAGGGTTTTACTAAGTTGCTGAACCTGGCATCCAACTTATGATCTTCTTTCTCAGTCTTCCCAGTGGCTGGGATTACAAGCGTGTACCACCGGGCCCAATCTATGGAGTGTTTTAAAACAAATCGGAGAACTCATTAATATGTACAATTATAATGCACTCATTAAAAAATGTGGAAAAAAAATCAGACAGTTTATCAACTTTTATGGTGCTGGAGGTATAGTTCAGTGATAGAGATATGTGCAAGGGAAATACAGCCTGCAAAAAAAAAAAAAAAAGAATTTAAAATACAAAAATAAATTGAATGTTTCAGTGTTAATCTCATTAGTTAGCTTCCTTCCTGTGCTGATAAATTACCTGTCTCAGAGTTATATATCCTTGATTGCTTTAATGGACGAATCCATGAAGGTTTCTGTAATTTAGAGTATAATTATATTAAAACCTGAGTTACCCTTTCTTGGATGTGACATTGTTTCAGTCTCATTCCTATTATTTTTTTTTTAATATTTATTTCTTAGTTCTCGGCAGACACAACATCTTTGTTGGTATGTGGTGCTGAGGATCGAACCCGGGCTGCACGCATGCCAGGCGAGCGTGCTACCGCTTGAGCCACATCCCCAGCCCTCTCATTCCTATTATAACATAAATTTCTCTTGTGTCTTAGGTGATAGAAATGCTTCCAGAGACTTATTTATTTTGATTTGTTCTGTGATTTTCTTTCTTATCTATTTTGTGTTTTCCCTCCTAGCACTTACAACCTTTTATTCTGTGGTTCCTGTGAAATTCCCATTGGTTTCCATCTATATTCTACCCATGCTGCTTTGGCTGCCTTGAGAGGTCACTTCTGCCTTTCCAGTGATAAAATGGTGTGGTGAGTAGATATGGATATTGTTTAATCAAAAAATAAAGATTAAAAAATATGTATTTATTTATTTTTGAGCATAAAAGAGTAAAATATATTCAAGTGAATTTATTCAGCAGGGAAAGAGAAAACCCAATAGGGGTTGCCTTCAAATAAATTTTAAAAGATCTTTTGGAAAAGACAAAGTATTTGTACTCAAGAAGATGCTAAAGCCAAGCACTCTTATAAAAAAAAAAAAAGTAGTAGAACAAAAATATAATCTTATAACATTAAGATGATTTTAGATGTCTTCTAATCATACCATGTCTTCATAGTGGTACCATAGAATAATTCAGAAGCTATACTTTCAATAAACAAAATTCAGGAAGGCAAGCTTTTGCTTTTGGGTTTGTGCCCTTGCCTTTTGGGTTTGTGCCCTTGCCCATCTCCCTTCCATAGGGTGGGACCTTGTCATCATATTTGTCTCATGCAAGACACCACTCACATGTATAGGATTTTTTACCTGACCCAAATAAACCATATTTTCTACCCTAGGAATTTGAAATTATGGGCACTTGTCACTTGTAGATGGTGCTGAAGTTGAAAAGCGAAAGCTCTTAAGTTGTGATAGGTTTTTCAACATTATACATGTAGATGCAGAGAAATCTGCTGAAAAAGAATAATGAAACAGATGCACAAAGAAAAGTAAAAGTAGCAATCACAGGGTCTCCTAGGATTTGAAAAAGTACCTATTTGCTGTTATTTCTCATAAATTACATTAGGTATTTCTTTATCTTAGTAAATTGAACCTTTTAATTTAGCTTTTTTGTTTATTACAAGAAACTGAAATATACATCAGAGTCTTTTCTTAACCACTAAGCAACAACAACTACTGATAGCCTGGTTTCTGCCAGGCATTATGCTTACCTAATTGAGTTCTTATTATAAGAAAACTAGGACTCAGAGAGGTGGAAGAGCTGAGGTGTGAATCCATGAATTCAAAACTCATTTTCCCTTCATAAAACATAAATGCTTCTGTTTTTTTTATTTCCATTTAATGTGCTTGAATCCAGGGCCTTGTACATGATAGGCAAGTGCTCTACCACTGAGGTACATCACCAGCCCCTTTTATTTTTTATTCATGAGACAGGGTCTTGTTATCTTGCCAATCCTAGTGTGAAACCCAATGGCTGGTGCCACTGAGCTTATTTTCAGATTGGTGTTTCTAGCTCATTTTGTTTGATAAAACAATAAAATTTATATGTAAAACTCACTTGTTACTATGAAACTGTTTCACGTGTATTAGGTATATACCATTTGTTCTTCATTGCAGATTTCTAACAGGACGTATACTTGAGATGGAATTATATTTTGCTATGAATTCCTCATTTTTTAAACAATCTATTTAAAATTAAGTTTTTTTTATTGTTGTTGTTTTGGATACCAGAGATTGAACTCAGGGCCACTTGACCACTGAGCCACATCCCCAGTCTTATTTTGTATTAAGACAGGGTTTCACTTAGTTGCTTAGCACCTCGCTTTTGCTGAGGCTGGCTTTGAACTCGAAATCCTCCTGTCTCAGCCTCCCGAACCACCAGGTTATTGGCATGCACCAGTGCACCTGGTAAAATTAAGTGTTTTTTTTGTTTTTGTTTTTGTTTTTTGTTTTAGATGGACATGTACCTTTATTTTATTTATTTACTTATTTTTTTTTAAAGAGAGAGAGAGAATTTTTTAATATTTATTTTTTAGTTTTTGGCAGACACAACATCTTTGTTTGTATGTGGTGCTGAGGATCGAACCCGGGCCGCACGCATGCCAGGCGAGCGCGCTACCGCTTGAGCCACATCCCCAGCCCTTTATTTACTTATTTTAAATTAATTTTTTATTTATATATTACAGCAGAATCCATTACAATTCTTATTACACATATAGAGAATTTTTCATATGTTTGGTTGTATATCAAGTATATTCACACCAATTCATATCTTCATACATGTACTTTGGATAATAATGTTCATCACATTCCACTATTATTTCTAACCCCATGCCCCCTCCCTTGCCTTCCCATCACTCTGCACTATATAGAGTTCATCTATTTATTTATTTATTTTTATGTGGTGCTAAGAATTGAACCCAGTGCCTCACACATACTAATCAAGAACTCTACCACTGAGCTCAACCTCAGTCCTAAAATTAAATTTAATGAGGAAAAAAAAGTATCTCAATATGTGCTGTAAGTAACTGTAAATCATTTTTAGAAACAGACATAAGTAGATGTTCCAGAAGAGCGATAATTTCAGTTTTTGCTAGAGAAATAAGATTTTAGTAACAAAGTTTTTAGTATAAATTTAAAAGTCTTATGGGATTTTTGAGTATTTAGTCTTTAAGATGAAGAGTTGACTAAATAGAAATTAGGAAAGTATGGTTAGCAGGAATCTTTGAAGATAATGAATCTATGTCTGTGTATCCCATCAAAATGAATTTGGTTGCTAGTATCAAAAATTCTGACTAACAGTGGTTTTAAAAAGAAAGGTGAGGGCCAGGTGTGGTGGCGCGTGTCTGCAATTCCAGCAGCTTGGGAGGCTGAGACAGGAGGCTCACAAGTTCAACTGTGAAATCCTGTATCTAAATAAAATACAAAATAGGGCTGGGGAATGTGGCTTAGTGGTTGAGTGCCCCTGAGTTCAATCTCCAGTACCAAATAGAAAAAAAGAAAAAAAAAAGGTGAGGCTATTGGCTACCCCAGGAGGCTTCTGATGGCTCAACCATGATTAGGGATCTGGGTCAGCATTTCTGTGCTTCTCTTGGCTTTTTCCTCTTGAGTACAGCATGAATATATATTGATGGTAGCATCTTCAACAGGAAGGAAGAGTGTTTGGGGCATAAGGAAACACAAAGGAACTTATTTTGTGGGCAGAAATTTTCTTATTCTCATTAGCTAGAACTAAGCTATATGATCATCTTATTGGGAAAGCAAATGTGTCAACAGATTTGTCACAGTTAGCTTAGAACACTTTTGATTCAACTCCTAGGCTGAACATATGAGAAAACCTGGATTGTTAATAAGAAAAAAGTGAGGGGCTGGGGTTGTACTCAGTGGTTGAGCACTTGCCTCGCATGCATGAGGCACTGGGTTTGATCCTCAGCACCACATTAAAAAAATAAATAAAAAACCAAAGATATTGTGTCCATCTACAACTAAAAAAAAAAAAAAGAAAGAAAAAAAAAGGAATGGCTACTGGCTAAGCAACCAACACTATTTGCTACAATTCGATTACTTTTCCTTTGAAATATGTATGCTGTAGGATCTACTTGTATGCATCATGATTTTCATATGATCCAGGTTTTTTTAATACCTTTATTTAATTAATTTATTTTTATATGGTGCTGAGGATTGAACCCAAAGGCTCGCATGTGCTACGTGAGCACTCTGCTGCTGAGCTACAACCCCAGCCCCTGATCCTGTTTTTTGTTTTCAGTTTGTACTGGGATAATTTGTCCCTGGGAAAAGGTAGGATGACAGAGTCTCTCTGATTTGTTTGTTGAGAAATTGTTTTTCCAACAGAATACATCACAAATCTTGAAATGGAATTTAGTAAGAAGGCAGGCCTTGCTTGACAGATTGTGTTTCAGAAGGCAAGTACGGTTCATTGATAATCTTAACTGTGGTATGGTACTAATATTTTCTCTATTTTCCATCTAGCTATCTCTTAAAAACAAGAGCTATAGTAAGTGCATCTGAGATGGATATTCACAATGTACCTCTACCAGAAAAGATTTCAGAGGTAAAATTCATAATGGTTGTGTGGTTCCTTTAATTATAGATAATTCTTGATAATTCCTACCAATGAACTTTGGTATGATAAAATGGTATGATACTCTAATCCTCTATGTAAGGTTTTGTGGTGTTTTTTGAATTTGTAACACAAAGCAAGATTTTTTTTTTTTTTAATATTTTTTAGTTGTAGATGGACACAATATCTTTATTTCTTTTTATGTGGTGCTGAGGATTCAACCCAGTACCTCACACGTGCAAGGCAGGCACTCTATCACTGAGCTATAGCCCCAACCTGAAAGCAAAATATTAAAGCCATATTATAAGGTCCATTTTGGGGGAGTGCTCAAATATTATATTCCTATATTCTCCTATGCTGGAAATGGACGTGTTCATCTTGTATAGACTATCCTCTTTGAAAGCGCCTTATGTTTATATGTCTCAAAGAGTGGTAAAAAATTATTATTTTTATTATTTTTTTTAATATTTATTTTTTAGCTTTAGGTGGACATAATATCTTTATTTTATTTTTATGTGGTACTGAGGATCAAACCCAGTGCCTCACGCATGCTAGGCGCACTACTACTTGAGCCATATCCCCAGCCCCGAGTGGTAAAATATTATTAAGCTATTTGTTTGTTTGGTGTTGGAGACCAAACCCAGGGTCTTGTGTTCATTGTATCACTGAGCTATATCCCCAGCCTCAGAATTCTTATTTAAATGGGTTTTATGGAGGAGTTGATAACTTTAAGTTGAAGAAAGCAAAGTTTTGGTAACTTGATGGCTCATTCTTAGTGAAATTTTGATTATAACCACCCTCAGAAAATCAACCTAAGAATTTACTATTGGTTTATTTTTAGTAGTATATAATAGTTTGTTCTTTGCAAATTACACATTTAGTGACCAATGGCATTTATTTTTCAAAGTTTAATATTTGGAATAATGGTAGGACAGGAGAATAGTGATTTCCCCCCACCCACCAAAACTAAGTTCTAAGCTCATGGATCATGTTCTAAGGCAGGGGATTGCAAGCTTTTTCTATAAAGGGTTAGCTAGCTGATAATTATTATAAGACCATGGAGGCTTAGTTTATATCACGGTCATTCTATTGTAAACACACCCATATAGCTGGGCAAAGTGGTGTGCACCTACTACTACCACTACTACTATTATTACTATTCCTACCACCTACTCTGGCTACTTGAGAAGCTGAGGCAGGAGCATCATAAGTTTGAGGCCAGCCTGGGCAACTTAGTGAGACCCTGTCTCTAAATAAATAAAAAGGCCTGGAGGTATTAGCGGTAGAGTTCCGCTGGGTTCAATCCCTAGTACTGAAAAAAAAAAAAGTTATGGGTGATGATTGCAGAATTTGGCAATGTGAGAAACTTTGCCACACAATATCATGAGAAACAATGTGAGACATTTTGGAAAATGTCTCAAAATAAAAAGGGCTGGGGATGTAGCTCAGTGGTAAAGCACCCTGAGTGCCAAAAAGTCCCCAATACCAAAAAAGAAAAGAAAAGAAAGCATCTTAAGTCTGTGGAAATTTTCCTCCAGGCATGCAGAAAATGGAGAAACAAGTATGTGAAAAAACCATGAGCCATAACAGACTCTCCCATCTTCCAGCTTTGAGGGGAGAAGCTCCATCTGAGCAGATGTAGCCAAGAACATGGGGATCCTTTACCCCCACCCCCAATTGAAGGCTACGGTATCCTCCCAGTAGGAATGGACCAATGGCATTTGTCAACTACCTCCCCTCCCCAATGTTACAGAAGCTGTATTCTAAAAGAATGTCATTTGTTGCATAATAGATTTACTGTAGGCACAGTAGGCCAGGAATATTGGAAACTCAATTACTATTGCACAGATTGCTTGTGAAGCAGAAAGTTCATGCTGAGAAACTAAAGCTGAGATGATCAGAAGCTAGCTCCCATGCCTAGTACCCTGTTGTAAAGCGAGGGTGTCATTCTAATACACTATCCCCACCCTTCAATTTGGAAGCAGTGGCACAAGGATTTTGCTCAAGGTGAAAGGCAGAGTGTGAAAACAGAATTCTGAAGCTCTTCCCAAAGGAAATACTTATAACACTTAGGAGTTCAAGACTAAGGGTGCTGTTTAAAACAAGGGAGATTTTGGAGAAAGCAACTAACAGGAAGCTGATAGTTCCATGAGAGAAACAAATTAAACCACAGACTAGATTTACCAAGAATGGCTGTTAAAGACTACCTGGAAAGGAGTCTGAATTATTTTTATTTACCACTGAGCTACATCTTCAGCCCTGTTTTTTTTTTTTTTTTTAAATAGTTGTGGATGGACCTTTATTTTATTTATTTATATATGGTGCTAAGAATTGAATCCAGTGCCTCACACATACTAGTCAAACACTCTACCACTGAGCCACAACCTCAGCCTCCTGTTTATTTTTTAGACGGGGTCTTAGTCTTGCTCATTTGCTGAAGCTGGCTACAAATTTGTAATCCCCCAGCCTCTACTTCCTTAGTTGCTGGGATTATAGGCCTGTCATCAAGTGCAGCAGGAGTCTAGGTTTAATTGAAAAAGATTATGGGATAATTTTTGCCTCTGGGCACTGTTATAACAATGGAGCAGTTTAGCCAGCAGTAACTAGAGACTGATTGACAGCTGGTTATGATACCAGTAGAGGCAAATAACTGAACACAGGGATTCCTGCAAAAATCACTAACTTCCCAGGGTGACTGCACATTGCTGAAGGCTTTGTGTTATGAGGAGTGAGGGACATCAGATGCTCATAACTGGGGTTGGAGGATGGGAGGAGAAGGCATCACTATGATAGTCCAGCTATTTAAACAAACAAGAAGAAATCTGGTATCCAGATTTGCTACAATATATTATCTAAAATGTTCAGTTTTTATTTTAAGTTATGAAACATACAAAGAAATAAAATGTGGCCCAAATACAGGTTAAAAAGTAGGCATTAGAAACTGCTTTTAAAAAGATGGAGATGTGGGCTGGGGTTGTGGCTCAGAGGTAGAGCACTCACCTACCATGTGTGAGGCACTGGGTTTAATCCTCAGCGCCACAAATAAAATAAAGATATTGTGTCAACCTATAATTAAAAAAAAAAAAAAAAAAAAAATATATATATATATATATATATATATATATATATATATATATATATATATATATTTAAGGTGGAGATAATGGGTTTTGCAGACAAAGCTTTAAAAAACTGTTAAAAACATTTCCAAGGAGCCAGGCACAGGGGCACATGCCTGTAATTCCAGAGGCTTAGGAGGCTGAGACAGGAGGATCACAAGTTCAAAGCCAAGCTCAGCAATTTAGTGAGCCCCTAAGCAACTTAACAAGACCCTGTTCAAAATTTAAAAATAATTTTTAACTGTCAAGGGGTGTAGCTTAGTGGTTAAATGCTCCTGTGGTCAGTTGCTGGTACCAAAAAGAAAAAAAAATTTTTTCTAAAGAAGTAAAGGAAATTATTCTTAAGGAAGGTGTGATGATAATGTCTTAAAAATAGAAGGTATTAGTAAAAATGATAGAAATTATTTTAAAAAACCAAGTGGAAATTCCCTGGTTGAAAAGTATAAACAACTGAAATGAAAAATTCACTAGAAGGGCTCAACAGCAGATTTGATTAGCAAGTGAAAGAATCATCAGGCTTGAAGATAGAAATTATGCAATCTGAAGAAGAGAGAAAAAAGAATAAAGAAAAACGAGTAAGCCTAAGAGTCTAGTTGAAACCATTAAGCATACCTAAAAATGCTTCGGTAATATAAGTACCAAAAAAAGGAAAGGGGAAGCAGGTACAATGGCACACAGCTATAAATTCAGTTACTTAGAAGACTGAGTGAGGAGGATTATAAATTCAAGGCCAGCCTCTGCAGTTTAGCAAGACCCCACCTCAAAAAAAAACAGGCAGGAGATGTAGCTCAGGGATGGATCTACACACAGACACAGGAAAAATGTTGAAAGATTAAGAGAAAATATCTTTGAAGCAGAAGAAAAATGATTCACAGATATCAGAGTATCTCAGTAAGAATAACAGGCTCTAGAATTAGCTGTAAAACAGATTGAGTTTATTGTGAAAACTATACCAGAAATATGTATCTAAAAATTGCACAAATAAGGGGGCTGGGAATGTGGCTCAGGCGGTAGCGTGCTCGTCTGGCATGCGTGCGGCCGGGTTCGATCCTCAGCACCACATACCAACAAAGATGTTGTGTCCGCCGAGAACTAAAAAATAAATATTAAAAATTCTCTCTCTCTCTCCCCTCTCTCACTCTCTCTTTAAAAAAAGAAAAAAAAAGTGAGAAAGCTTAACAAAAATAAAAAAAAATTGCACAAATAAGATTTTTTTTTGTTAACCTAAAGTTCAGTAGGAGGCTAAGTTATTCATAATTCTGTATTTCATGATAACTTTTAGTCAAATTACATGTTGAAGCCAGGTGTGGTGAGACACGCTTGTAATCCCAGCAAAAAAAAAAAAAAAAAGTAAGGGAAGCCTGATACTTCTAGCTCAACAAAATCCAGTGACCTCACTTTATTCTGCTCTTCATAGAAGCAGTGATGCTCAGCAACTGTTTGTTTTCAAATGAAATTTTATACCTGATGACCTTACTGTATGCTAGGTTTCTTTGTATAAAATTCTCTCAGAAATAGAACAGAGGGCCAAGTGCTGTGATAAATTCCTGTAATCCCTGCTACTTGGGAGGCTGAGGCAGGAGGATCAAAAATTTGAAGCCAGCCTCTGCGATTTAGCAAAACCATGTCTCAAAAAATAAGCAATGTGTGGTGGTGCACGCGTGTAATCCCAGGGTCACAGGAGCCTGAGGCAGGAGGATTGAAAGTTCGAGGCCAGCCTCAGCAATTTAGTCAGACCCTGTCTCAAAATAAAATACAAAAAGGGATGGGGATGTTGCTCAGTGGCCCTGGGTTCAATCCTTAGCATCAATCAATCAATAAATGAAAAGACTGGAAATGTAGCTCAGTAATAGGCATCCCTGGATTCAATTCCAACTACTGCACTCTCACAACAAGAACAGAACAAATGTATTCTTGACCCATGTTGAGATATTGCCAGCTTCCAATCATGACATACACTAGCTAAAATTTGAAGTGGCATTGCAACTAATTGAGAGTTAAGGGTAAGATACCTTGACATCTCAATTTTTTTTTTCCCAGCTGAAAGAGAAGATAATGCTGATGCATACTCAGTTAAATTCACTAATGAAGATTCTGAATGAAGTGACTCCTGACCAGTCCAAGCCAGAAAAATGAACCAAAGTTTGAGTTTCAAGTTCAGACTTTTTTGTTACCTTCAACAACAGGCTGTTCATTTCTTTTAAAACAATTGTCTTCAAGAACAGAACACAGACTGGAGTTGTAGCTCGGTGGAAGAGCACTCGCGTAGCATGTGTGAGGCACTGAGTTTGATCCTCAGCACCAAATAAAAATAAATAAAATAAAGGTATTGTGTCTATCTACAACTGAAAGTATTTTGTTTTTAAGAGGACAGGGGCTGGGGTTGTGACTTAGTGGCAGAGCACTTGCCTCATGCCAGTGAGGCTCTGGGTTCAATCCTCAGCACCACATAAAAAAAAGTAAATAAAAGAAATGTACTGTGTCATCTATAACTAAAAATTTAAAAAAATTTAAAAATAAAAAATAGGACAGGGCTGGGGATGTGGCTTAAGCGGTAGTGCGCTTGCCTGGTATGCGCGCGGCACTGGGTTCGATCCTCAGCACCACCTAAAAATAAAGATGTTATGTCCACTGAAAACTAAAAAATAAATATTAAAAAGTAATCTCTTGGGCTGGGAATGTGGCTCAGGCGGTAGCGCGCTCGTCTGGCATGCGTGCGGCCCGGGTTCGATCCTCAGCACCACATACCAACAAAGATGTTGTGTCCGCCGAGAACTTAAAAAAAAATAAATATTAAAAATTCTCTCTCTCTCCTCTCTCACTCTCTCTTAAAAAAAAAATAAAAAAAATCTCTCTCTCTCTCTCTCTTAAAAAAAAAAATAGGACGGGGATTGAGAGAGGGGAAAATGTGGTTTATTATGTTTACCTCTATGCTATTTTCCAAATAAAGTTTGGAAAATTGCATAGAGGTAAATAGCATAATAGAGGATCAAACCCAGTGCCTCACACATGCTAGGCAATTAAGAAATTAAGGAGTCTTCTTTCTATCCAGGTTTCATAGCTATGTGCCTTAAGAATTTACTGATTTCATAATACTTATGTCCGAAACATCTTACACTCCAAATGTAGGGATTAAGGTGCAACATTCCACATGTTCTCTGGCATAAAATGCAGGTATGGTTTGAAAATACAGCTGGCCTTAATGTTAAATACTGGTATTCCTACATGGAGATATTGTTATATATAAATACCGATGAAGCATTTTTTCTTTTGTTAAAATACAGAAATAATATTCTATGGGTAACATTTAACAAATTGTATAATCTTATTTATCTCTTTGCTATTGTAAACTGAGCTTCAGGATAATAATGAGAGAAAACATCAACTACTATTGTTTACTTTTCCTTTAGCACTTTGGATAATTAGCTTAAAAAATATTTATCTGGGCTGGGGTTGTGGCTCAGCAGTAGAGTGCGCGTCTAGCATGCACGAGGCTGTGGGTTTGATCTTCAGCACCACATAAAAATAAATAAAATAATGTGTTATTTAAAAAAATTATCTAATGAAATTTTAAGGTATTATCTAGGTGTGATGAATAAAAATTAAGCAAAAATAGCCACTTTTTATCCTCACAGAGGTTATAATCTGGTCACAGATGGACAGGCAGTCACTTAAAGACATGTAAAATTAGGACTGTAGTAAGGGTTTTACAGCACAGGGACAATTACAAGTACATACAGCAGGTGACTGACCTGATCTTGGGTTTAGGGAAGGCCCCTCTGAGGAAGTGAAATTTTAGGAGTGCTCTGAAAAATGGGGAATTAAGGTAAGGGAGGGACAACATGCGCAGGCCATGTTTGTGGCCCTTTTTAAGTCTGCAAGATTTGCAAAGGTAGACAGAAACCATAGGCTTCTGGAAGGATGTTTATTTTATTGAAAGAACAATGGGAAACCCTGGAAGAATTTTAAAAGATGTAGGTATCCACATTGGATGACTTTTCCATGGAAGATTATGACCTTAAACCTGACATCAATTAAATTGAGTGACCTAATATATCAATTACATAGAGATTATATATCACATTACATATACATATTCCATATTATATGCTGACTGTAGAATAAATGCAGATATAGGTGTATGACAAAATAGTGAAGGTATATTTCTTTTCCTTTTTCTGTTTTTAATAATACCTTTATTTTATTTACTTTTATGTGGTGCTGAGGATCAAACCCAGTGCCTCACATGTGCAAGGCAAGCACTCAACTACTTAGCTACAACCCCAGACCCTTCCCCTTCCTTTTTCTTTGGTCTCAACCCCTGAGCACAGTCCTATTTGTATTTTATTTAAAGACAGGGTCTCACTGAGTTGCTTGGCACCTCGTCATTGCTGAGACTACCTTTGAACTTGCGATTCTCCTGTCTCAGCCTCCCCAGCTGCTGAGATTACAGATATGTGCCACCACATGGGCCCCTTCCATTTTTTTTTTCTTTTTTAAATGAAAAGTCCCAATTACATTTTTTTTTAAAAGAGAGAGAGAATTTTTTTTTTAATATTTATTTTTTAGTTTTTGACGGACACAACATCTTTGTATGTGATGCTGAGGATCGAACCCGGGCCGCATGCATGCCAGGCGAGTGCACTATCGCTTGAGCCACATCCCCAGCCTATCCATTTTTTGTTTAAAAAACTTTTTTTTGTAGTTGTAGATGGACAGAATACCTTTATCTTTTTTATTTTTATGTGTGCTAAGGATCAAACCCAGTGCTTCACACATGCTAGATAAGCGCTGTGCCACTGAGTTACAGTCCCAGCCCCCATCCATTTTTTTTTATTGGTTGTTCAAAACATTACAAAGCTCTTGACATATCATATTTCATACATTAGATTCAAGTGGGTTATGAACTCCCATTTTTACCCCAAATACAGATTGCAGAATCACATCAGTTACACATCCACATTTTTACATAATGCCATATTAGTAACTGTTGTATTCTGCTACCTTTCCTATCCTCTACTATCCCCCCTCCCCTCCCGTCCCCTCCCATCCATTTTTGAGAGGAACAATACAGCATGCTGGTGATTGGGCTACTGAACTATTTGTATTCAAATTGAACTTCAACAATTGACCTCTCTGGATTTGTTTCTATGTGAAATAAATATAACAACAGTAACTACGGCTATGGTGAGAAATAAATGAATTAAAGAATATGTTTACCTAGGCTTGGTGGCACACACCTGTAATTCTAGCTACTCAGGAGGCTATAGCAACAGATCACTGGGAAACTTTCCAAAACCCTGTATTGGAAAATATAAAGGGTTGGGTTGTAGCTCAGTGATAGAGAACTCGCCAGCTTTTGTAAGGCTCTGGGTTCAATCTAAATATCTCCCTCTGCCAGCACAGTGGCTGAGGTAGTACTGCAAGTTCAAGGCCAGCCTCAGCAAGTTAGTGAGGCCCTAAGCAACCATGTCTCAAAATAAAAAGGGCTAGGGATGCAACTCAGTGGTAACGTACCTCTGGGTTAAATCCTGAGTTAAAAAATTGTATTTATACACATGTATGTAATAAATTTATATATAAATAAAATTATGTACATAAATTGTTCATAAATATAAAATTGCTATTTTATATATATCATGTATTCAGATCTATGCTTGGCACATAGTAAGTGTTCAATAAAAAGTAGCTATTAGCCAGACACAGTGGTGCATGCCTGTAATCCCAGTGGCTTGGGAGGCAGAGATAGGAGGATCAGGAATTCAACGCCAGCCTTAGCAAAAGCAAGGCACTAAGCAACTCAGTGAGACCCTGTCTCTAAAATACAAAAAATAGGGCTAGGGATGTGGGGGGAGAAAAAAGTAGCTATTAACCTTCATATTAGTACATGCATAGACATAAAGGTAGTTGTATATATGTTGAAAAAAAGTAGTCATGTGACATATAAAAATGTTTCTACCAAAAGTGGACTGAATGTAAGAAGATAATCCCTTAAGTATACAGTTCAGGTAAAAAAAAAAAAAACTTCCTTATCACCTAGTGACCTTGTATCCATTGTGACTTCATGGAACAACACATTACTCAACATTTGTGATGTCAGTATGAATATACCTATTATGCAGTCCTATAAAAGTACACTAGTAACAGTTTCAATAGGGACTGGGGCTATAGTTCAGCGGTAGAGTGCTTGCTAGCATATGTGAGGTCCTGGTTTTGATCCTCAGCACCACATACAAATGAATAAATAGAATAAAGGTATTTAAAAAGAAACTATTACATACAATATGTAATAACAAATTACAGGTTTATTTATTTACTATCATTTGAGAACTGCTACTTACCAAATAATTTTCACTGTAAAATAGTATGCTAGTGGCAGCAGCCTTGTGTATCTCCTATATAAGTCTCTTGATTGCATGAGGCCATATCAAGTGGTTGACATTTATCATATAGATTTGTCTGTGTACACTTTTTTTTAATATTTATTTTTTAGTTGTATTTGGACAATCTTTTATTTATTTATTTTTATGTGGTGCTGAGGATGGAACCCAGAGCCTCGCACATGCTAGGCGAGTACTCTACCGTTGAGTCACAACCCCAGACCTGTCCATGTTCATTTTGAAGACATTTGTCTAATGATGTATTTCTGTGAATGTTTCCTTTGTTAAGCAACACATGTATGTCATAACTCCATATGGCTATAAGAATAATAAAAATTGCACACAGAAGCTGTAAAATTTAGAGCTTTCTTTCCTGCAGTACCTGGAGTTGAACCCAGGAATACTTTATCACTGAGCTACATCTCCCTTTTTTGAGACCGGGGTTGTCTAAATTGCTGAGGCTGGTCTCAAACTTTTGATCTTCCCACCTCAGCCTCCTGAGTCCCTAGGATTACAGGCCATGTCTGGCTTTGAGCTTCTAAAATTTTTGACAAAAGTCTTCATTCTCCTGTGCCAACTTCTAGGGAGCTTATCAGTAAATGTTAATTGAACAGTCTCATAAATCAGAAAATATTATTACATTAGTGACCATATGACAAAAGCCACATGGCTTCTTTGTTCCTTTCCACTTAACAACCAATCTTAAATTTAAATCTGCAACATCTACTTTCTTCCTGGAAAAAAATCTTTTCCTTTTGGAGATGCAAATCAAGTCAAGATGGCACCTGGCAGTGTGAAGCAACGCCAGAGAGCCATTAAGATGATGAGGATTCCTTATTGGCTGACTGCTGTACCTAGATGATGTTAATTGAGTCAAACTGTGTGTAATTAGTTAGGTATATATACCTCTGCTGTCCGGCAGAGAAGTGGCTCCCGCTACCTTGGGTGCCCGCTAGTTTGAGTTCTCGCTCAGTTCCTGCTTCAACCTTCAAGTTGCTTGTCACCTCTCGGTTATTTTGCCCAGCCGTACTGCGGCATATGGTAGCCTGTACGGGGAACGCCTGAAGCTTGGGGGTAAGTGACGGGGTAAACTGCTCGCCCCTGAGGGCAGGGCGAGAGGATGGGTGACCATTTCAAGAAACAGTGTATTCTTCTTTTGTTTCGTTTTTGTTTCAAGCTGCCTGTCCCTTGAAATAAATAGGATGGGAGAAAAGTTGTTCACCTCTGAGGAACAGATATAGACAGACCACGGATGCACATGTCAAGAAAATAGAAAAATTGATACAATGAATTTTTGTTCTGTTTTTGTCTCGTTTTGTTTCGGTTTTGTTTTGTGTTATCTTGTTGGGTTGTGTTCTCTTTGTAGCAGAAATATGGGATTAGAAATTAGTAAAAAACATGGGCTGGGGTTGTGGCTCAGCAGTAGAGCGCTCGCCTAGAATGTGAGAGGCTCTGGGTTCGATCCTCAGCACCACATAAAAATAAATAAACAAAGTAAAGGTATTGTATCCAACTACAACTAAAAAATAAATTAAAAAAAAAGAAATTAGTAAAAAACAAACCAAAAGAGTATTAAGTAAATTGCTAGAGGAAGGAAGGCACCCTAGTAAAACCAATAACAGGGCATTCGTTGATACGATACAAAAATGTAGCCCATGGCTTCTTAAGGAGGAGTTGTTGAATATATCACAATGGGACTATCATGGTGAAGATTTAAGGAAGATGGAAAAGAAAAACCCAGGAACTCTGCCAGTTGGCACATTGCCATTGTGGACGTTGATAAGATCTTATTTGCTTAGTCCAAAGCCTTCAGTTCAGACTATGGTAGAGGAAGGAGAAAACAGATCAAATAAAAGAGAAGGTCTGTCGAGCTAGTCAGAGGAAGAAAGTTTAGAGGAGGAAGGGCTATCGGGAAAAGTTACAACAGGAGGTTGCTAATAACACTTTTCCATCACCAGAGGGCGTAAGTATTCAACCCATAGCTCCGCCTATGGAGACAACATATGCTGGGTGGCCCCCAACCCCCATAGTTTATAGATGGGATCCTGAGACAGGACCTCGAAGATTAGCATGCCCTGTATTTGAGGAGGCAAGAGGGCAGCAAATTCACCATGCTTTAGATTTTAAAACTGTGAAGCAGCTGAAAGAGGCTGTAACAACCTATGGTCCTCAAGTGCCTTTTACTGTAAGTATGGTTGAATCCATTACAAATTTAAACATGACACCAGCATATTGGGCTAGCAAGTGCAAAGCTGTGCTAAATGGAGGACAATATTTGTTATGGAAGGTTGCCAATCAGGAATTTTGTATGGAGACGGCTAAGCGAAATGCAATAGCCGGTTATCCTCAGAGAAATCTAGATATGTTGCTAGGAGAAGGACCTTATGAGAGTCAGCAGCAACAAATTGGATATGATCCTGCCATATACTCACAAATCTCTTCAGCTATGGTTAAGGCATGGAAAACTTTACAAGGACATGGAGATTTACAAGGTCAATTATCTAAGGTAATACAAGGAACTAATGAACCTTACGCTGAATTTGTAGATAGGCTTATACAAACAGCTACCAGAGTCTTTGGGGATGTAGAACAAGCAATGCCATTACTAAAACAGCTAGCCTACGAACAAGCCAATAGATGGTGTAGGGAGGCCATTATACCATAGAAACATAGAGATTTTAATACATATTTTAAATTATGTAGAGACATTAACGAACAGGGGCAAGTCCTGGCAGCTGCAGTACAACAGGCTTTAGGTGCCAGGCCAAAAACATGCTAAAATTGTGGACAAACAAGACATTTTAGAAGGAGTTGCCACATAGGAGGAGGGTTTAACAAAACTGGATATGATCAAAGAGGTAGAATACTGGGTATTTGCCCACGATGTCGTCGAGGGAGACACTGGGCTTATAAATGCCATTCTCAGACTACTGTAGAGGGTACTCCGTTGTCAAAAAATGGACAAGGACCAGGTGTATACCCACGATATCGTGGAGGAAAACATTGGACTCCATTGCCAAAAAATGGACGGGGGGACCAATGTTCCGGGGCCTACGACCACAAATATACAGGGCATTGGAGGAACCCAGCAACACCATCAGTGTAGTGTCCAGCACACATTATCCATTAGATCCCTTATCAGACAAACCAGAGGGAGCGCAGGGTTGGACATCTGCACCTCCGCCAGAGCAGTACTAACTCCAGAAATGGCAGTTTAAATCATTCCCACAGGGGTAAAAGGACCACTTCCCCAAGGAACAGTAGGCTTATTATTAAGACACAGTTCTTCTACTCTAAAAGGACTTAAGATAAGACCTGGGATAATTGATTCCGATTTTAAAGGTGAAATAAAAATTACAGCCACTTCTCCAAGGGGTATATCAGTAATTTCACCAGGAGATAGAATTGCACAGTTATTAATAATACCCAGCCTACATGATAAATTTTCCAGTCGTACTGTAGAAAGAGGTTCCAGGGGATTAGGCTCCACAGGTATAGATTGGGCTATGCTTTCTTTAAATTTAGATTCTTGCCCCATGCTAAAGTTAAATATTCAAGGACATGAATTTAATGGGCTACTGGATACAGGTGCAGACCTTAGCATCATCTCTCATCAAGAATGGCCAAAACATTGGCCTTTACAATAAGCCACTCAAATGCTTCAAGGCCTAGGAGTGGCAAATAATCCCCATAGAAGTGCGATGGTATTAGATTGGAAGGATCCTGAAGGATGTGAAGGAATTATACAGCCATATGTATTGGATCATCTTCCTATAAATTTATGGGGACTAGATGTTCTAGATCAATTGGGATTAACATTAACAAAAACATCAATTCAAATGTGCCCACTATTATGGCTAGACAAGGTTTTAGGAAAGAAAAAGGATTAGGAGAACAAGGACAAGGTATAGTGGCATCAATACAAATAGATCAAAAAAACAGATAAACATGGATTGGGTTTTCGGGAGGGGTCACTGAGACAATAAAAATTACTTGGAAATCAGAAAGGCCAGTATGGGTTCTTCAGGGGCCCCTGACTAAAGAAAAGATACAAGCAGCCCATGACCTGGTCAAACAACAATTAGCGGAGGGACATATACAACCTTCTGTAACTCCCCATAATACTCCCATTTTTGTCATCAAAAAGAAATCTGGTAAATGGAGATTATTGCAAGATTTAAGAGCTATTAATAACGAGATGGTTATCATGGGACGTGCTCAATCGGAGATTCCTCAATTGTCTGCTTTCCCAAAAACCTGGTATGTTTTAGTTATAGATATTAAAGATTGTTTTTTTTTCCAATTCCAATTCATCCTGAGGATAGTCCTCGTTTTGCATTTACCGTCCCTGTGCTGAATCATGAAGGTCCTGATCAGAGATATGAATAGAAAGTACTCCCTCAAGGGATGGCTAACAGCCCAACTATGTGTCAAATTTATGTTAACAAAGCAGTCCAGCCACTTAGAAATCAAAATCCTGAACTACAAATATTTCACTATATGGACGATGTATTATTAGCACACAAGGATAAAAACACATTGCTAGAATGTTATGCCACACTTACAAACTTATTAAAAATTTATAATCTAGAGATAGCAGTAGATAAAGTACAATTACATTTTCTAATTAATTATTTAGGAGTGGAGCTGGGGATGTGGCTCAAGCGGTAGCGCACTCGCCTGGCATGTGTGCGGCCCGGGTTCGATCCTCACCACTACATACAAACAAAGATGTTGTGTCCAACGAGAACTAAAAAATAAATATGAAAAAAAATTATTTAGGAGTTCTATTATCCTCGACCATGGTCTGCCCACCAAAAATTCAAATACAAGTAGATCAACTTAAAACACTTAACGACTTTCAAAAGTTGTTGGGAGACATAAATTGGATAAGGCCTTATCTAGGCATACCAACAGAAGAGTTGGGACCTTTATTTGATATCCTAAAAGGTCCATCGGATCCAAATTCACCCCGCATGTTAACGCCTTAAGTAAGAAAGACATTATAACTCATTGAAACATATATGGAAAATATGCATTTGGATAGAATTGATATGTTTGCCTTTATTATTTATTGTACTACGAACAAAAAATATTCCTACAGGAGTATTTTGGCAAGAAGGTCCATTATTATGGATACATTTATCTTATTCTCCTAACACTATTCTTACTAGGTATCCTGAGGCTGTAAGACAATTGATACTCAAAGGAATAAAAGCAGCAAAGGGAGTGTTTGGCATTTCTCCTAATAAAATTATCACTCCATATACTATGGATCAAATTAACGAGTTAGCTAATGAGTTAAATACTTGGGTAATAATTATATGCAAATCTGTTTGTTCATTTGATAACCACTTACCATCTAATCCTTTGTTGTCTTTTTGGTCCTCGCATCCTGTAGTTTTTCCAAAAATGACAAGAAAAACACCTATCATGAATGCTCCAAATATATTCACTGATAGGTCAAATAATGGTACAGCAGCAGTAGTTACCCCTGATCAAGCTTTTACATTTTTAGTACCTGAACAATCAGCGCAAAAGGTAGAGCTTAATGCAGTATTACAAGCTTTTGTGATGTTTAAAGATTCCGTATTTAATTTATTTTCTGACAGTTTATATATAGTTAATGCTATAAATTCCCTTGAAGATGCTGGTAGGATTTTCCCTTCCTCTACTGTTTTCTCTTTGCTTTCTGCTATACAAAGTTTAATCTGGGACAGAAAAGATCCATTCTTTATAGGACATATCAGGGCACATACAGGATTGCCTGGAGCCCTTATTTTGGGCAATGATTTAGCAGATAAAACCACACATGACATACATACTTTTTCTATACTAGAAGAAGCTACAAATTTTCACAAATCCTTCCATGTCAATGCTAATACCTTGCAAAAGCATTTTAGAATTACTAAGGAACAAGCTAGACATATAATAAAACAATGTCAAAATTGTGTGACCTTTTTACCAGAAGTTAATCTTGGAATTAATCCTAGAGGACTAATATCTAATCATATCTGGCAGATGGACATCACACATTTGTCAGAATTTGGAAAATTAAAATATTTTCATGTTACAGTTGATACTTCTTCCGGATATTTAATGGGCTCCCTTCATACCGGAGAAAAAACTAAAGATATTATATCTCATTGTTTACAAGATTTTGCCACTGTGGGCATTCCAAAAGAGTTAAAAACAGATAATGGCTCTGGCTATACTTCTACTTCTTTCAAGCAATTTTGCTCCTCATTTGGCATTACTCACATAACAGGAATCCCATATAATCCACAGGGACAAGGCCTAGTTGAAAGAGCTCATCAAACTATTAAAATGTACTTATTAAAACAAAAAGAGAGAATTGGGAAGGGATATAAATCCCCCAAAGATAAACTTAACATAATCCTTTTTACGTTAAACATTTTAAATTTGGATTCATAAGGACTTAGTGCTGCGGAAAGGCACGTGTGTCCAAAAACTGTACACAAGCCAAAGGTACTTTGGAAGGATATTCTAACTGGACAATGGAAAGGTCCTGACCCAGTGATTGTCTGGAGTCGGGAGTCTGTTTGTGTGTTTCCACAGGGAGAACAGCAACCGATTTGGATCCCAGAGAAACTAACTAAAGCGATTTCTACAGACCAAAAAGATGATTTGGCTCAAATCCATTACAGCTGATATCCAGAACCCCAGTTTAGCTATCCTTACATCTGCGATAATGGTTCTCCTACACCGAGAGGCTAATTAGCACCATTAAGGCCTATTTCAAATGTAAAAAACCTTGAAGCTTACTTGTGGAAATACCTTCAAACCCATATGCAAGTTACAGGAAGAAGGATGGATGTCAAAAGAAGTGTCAAAACCAGGTGGTAGCCAGAATGCTTTTTTCTATTTTATTTTTTGAGCTCATACAGACCTAGGTTAATGTTTTTCTGATCAGCTTTATTTTTTAATCAACTGTGGAGTTTTTAAACATTGCAATGGAGATTTCACCTGTGAAAAGCTACAAGGCCTTTACTATTGTGTTATGTGTGCACGCTTGTGTTAAGTGGTGTATGTCTGTATGTGCGTATGTCCATATATCAGGAACGCTCATGAAAAAAATGGATCCAAATATCTTTTATTCACGTGATTTAAACAGTTTAATTTAAATTGGGTATTGTTTTAATGTGTACAAAAAAGGAGGTTAACAGATCTGTTTACTTTCACCTTTCCTTTTCATTATATTAATAATTCTGTTCAGAATAATGTACTAAATTGTTCAGAAAATTGTTTTCTTAGTGCTTGCTGGAATGCTGCACAATTTTCTTTAGCCATTGTTGCCAGAATTCCTATCTTAAGACAAAAATAGAAGAATTTCCAGTATTACTGAAAAACTAAATGAGACTTCAGAATTACAACTACCATCATCACAGCTCTTGCTGTTTCTGCTGCTGCCGCAACAGCTTCTGCAATTGCTATCACACAAACTGTATAAACTGATGCATCAGTGAATAATGTAACTCAACAAGTAATGCTCAGTCAAAAGAGTTGATTTGCTTTGAGAAGAAATAGACATATTAATGGATTTCTCTGCTTTGAGCTGCTTACAGAACTTACCTGGACTGTGTATCACTTATATGCATTATGAACTGATAAAAAAAAAGTTTAGAGAGAATTTTAATATTTTTTAGTTTTCGGCAGACACATCATCTTTGTTTGTATGTGGTGCTGAGGATCGAACCCGGGCCACACGCATGCCAGGCAAACGCGCTACCGCTTGAGCCACATCCCCAGCCCCTGATACAACAAATTGTAATAGTACCAGGGTATCTTTGCGGATGGTCTCATCGGTGGTACAGTTTTTCCAGGGGTTTCTCACTTGGAGCAGTCAATGGCTTGGTATCGTGGTATTTTGTATCCTCCTCTTTTCTGCTTGTGGCAGGTTGTTTATGGTGTTTGTGTAAAAACCACTATGGTCATTATCCACAAGTATGGCTAAATGTGTTGGGCCGGTAGTCAAAGACGGGTAAGATCCAATTACAATGGTACCAACCTAAGACAGGAGGCTGATGATTTGAGGTCAGAACATCCAAGGACGGGTAAGGACCATATGTAGTATTGGACAACCTAAAACAGGCACGGCCCCTAAGCCACATACTTGTTGTTTAATAAAAAAGGGAGGAGATGTCGGGGATGCAAATCAATTCAAGATGGCGCCTAGCAGTTTGCCAGAAGGAGTGGTTTGTGAAGCAATCCCAGCGAGCCATTACGGCTCCCGCTACTTGGGTGCCCGCTAGTTTGAGTTCTCACTCAGTTCCGGCTTCAACCTTCAAGTTGCTTGTCACCTCTCAAGTTATTTTGCCCAGCCGGAATGCGGCATTTTCCCATAGGGCTAGGGTTGTGGCTCAGTGACAGAGCGCTCACCTACCATGTGTGAGGCCCTGGGTTCGAGCCCCAGCATCACATAGATAAAGGTATTGTGTCCAACTACAACTAAAAAATAAACTTAAAAATCTTTTCCCCTAGGGACTGGGGATGTGGCTCAAGCGGTAGCGCGCTCACCTGGCATGCATGCGGCCCGGGTTCGATCCTCAGCACCACAAAGATGTTGTGTCCGCCAAAAACTAAAAAATAAATATTAAAAAAAAATTCTCTCACTCTCTTTAAAAAAAAAAAAAATTCCCCTAAATTAAAAAAGAAGCATTTTTTAATTTTAGTGTTAAGACTTTGTTAGATATGAAATATATGGAAAGGATTTTCTGGGCTAGGTTTTTTTGTTTTGTTTTTTGTACTGGAGATTGCTTTACCACTGAGCTACATCTTCTGCCATTTTTTGAGACAAGGTCTTGCTAAGTTGCTTAAATCCTTAGTAAATTGCCAAGTTTGACCTCAAACTTGCAATCTTCCTGTCTCAGCCTCATGAGTCGGTGTGATTACAGGCATGCACCAAACATGCCCAGCTTCGGGAATAGTTTTATCATTTATTATACTGACTGCTGACCAGAACTAAGTATTTATTTGTTCATAGATGTAACAATGTTGACCCTGAAGGTAAAGCAGGAACTGTTCAAAAATGATATTTCTCCTGATGGCTATCTGTTCCACTGGACAACATGTACCAGAAACTGTCACAATTTAGTGCCACAAAGCGTCAAGAAACCCAGGTCCTTTGTCCTTTGACACCAAAAGCCAAAGTCAGCATAGGCCTAGGAAAGGCTGCTTTTATCATCACAATTTATAGCATTAAATGAAAATTACCCTTTCAAATAACAGATAACACAATGAAATTTCAGTGCATTCTCAGCCCATGCTGCTTTATTGCTAAAAATATACATATACACAGGTGCAGAGTTTCCAACTCTTAAAACAGTTCCTTTTTACATCAAGGAATAAATATCTTCTTCAAAACTCCCAAAGATGCATAGATTAAAAAGCAAGCTGCCTTTTGTAATACTTCAAACATATTCAATAAAATTCTTTTAACATCTTATAGACCAATGGTACAATGGAATATGTAGAATAGCACATAAATATAGTGGTCAAGTCCTGTACTTAGGGGACAGTAAATAAATTATTGATAATATACACTAATATCCTGAACATTTTATTATGAAGATGAGTATGTGGTTTTAAAATAAATGCCAAGACTCAACTGTTTAAAGATTGAGATCACTGCCAGAATATCTTCCTGACCCTTGGGATAAAGAAAAAAAAAATTTGAGATTCTGGGGATTGGACCCAGGTACTCAGGCATGCTAGCCAGGTGATCTACCATTGAGCTACACACCAACCCTAAAATGTATTTTAATTGATGACACGCCATATCATAAGAGAAAAACATTTTGAAAATCATAATCATAAGCCATCTATTCTTTTAAATGAGTAAAATTTAGTTTCTGGAGAAATTTAATTTGAATTTTCATTTTCCAAATAATCTAAATATGCTTAGTGAATAACAGGGAGGGTCTAGACCTTAAATCTTTATTGATTGGCAGACATGTTATCAGTAAGTGGCAAAGAACATTTACATACGGGATACACCTTACTTTCTATATTTCTGTAGAAAGCAAATATCTTAATGACAAACTTAAATAAATTCTGAGCCACCGAAATCACCATTCCATTTAATACATCCCAAAGATATATGTAGCAAAGTCCTGAAGCAAATACGAAGTTGATTTCAATCATAGAACATGAAACCTGGAAGAGCCTAGTGAAAATCGTGTAGTCTTATCCAGAATTCTCTATTTAGGCTTCTTTCAGACATTATGAATTACATTTGTACATTATTTCTTATAATCACTAAGGTTACTACTTCTAGGTTCTTGTTTTCTTTTGCAACCCAGGGCCTTGCGTGTTAGGAAAGCACTCCACCACTGTGCTATACCCCCAGCCCTTATGCTACCACAATAAGCTGGTGTTTTTTTTCATAAAATAAATGTCAAGGTTATCCTTGTTTTTTAAAGAGAAAAGTTTTCACCTGTGTACCTGGGATCAAAAACTCTTAGGGAAGAAACTGCATTCTCACCAAGCCAGGCATAAAACTCTGGTTATTAATAATAAAAAAGTTTTGAATACAGTAACAAGAAAGAAACTACATATCAGCAATTTCATAACTTTATAAATGAAAGTCTCCCTTCCAGGATCATCCAGAACAGTTGCTTAAAACATCTAAAATATGCATATATTACTTTTTGTAATGTGATTTCACTATGGTGCCCAGCCCACGTGGGCCTCAAAATCCCGAGCTCAAGTAACTTCCTTCCCCTTAGTCTCCTAAGTATTTGGAAGTCAGGTATGTGGCACAACACTTGGCTCAAGATACTAGTTTTTCTCCCCTCCCAGGAGGCACTTTACCACATCCCCAGCCCTTTTTATTTTTTTGATAGGGTCTAGTCAAATTGTTGAGTCTGAAATTGAATTTGTGATCCTCCTGCCTCAGCCTCCTGAGCTGCTGGGATTACAGGGGCGTGCCACCATGCCTGGCTCAATAACTAGTTTTAAGAAACCCCAATCAAGTCTACAAAAACTATATCAGACAAACCCCATACCTTTACAGACTGCACACTAATTCCCTATGTTGCTATCCTTTCTGAAACTCTGCACCTCTCTGATTATTATAACCACTGCAGCTCATTCAACATGCTTAGTTTGTGTCTTGTTTTCAAACATGCTTGGGGGGGTCTATTGGGACTAGGAAAGAGGTTAGGGTAAGCAATGTTATGCCCTAATGCTGACAGTTTGAATGTCTTGTGGGTGCCCCTGTTTATCTTTGACTTCCCATTTTGAATGGAAGTAAGATAATTTTAATTAGAAAATTAAAACTAATAATTCAATAAATTCAAGCTATTGGTTTAAGTATCTATTGCTTCATTATTAAATGCATATATAAAATTGCTAATAATAACCACATAACACTGAAAAATTTCAATCATGCATTAGATCAGTATGGACCCACCACTATTGCTTATACTTTCAATCAGACCCAGCTTTAATAAACATGCAGAGTAAAACCCTTGAATCAGAATTATGGAAAATAACAAGGAGACATGCAAAATTTCAACTGAAAATTTGAGTTAATAAAGTAATTGCTTAGAAATGCAAGCAGGTGCTCCACATCTTCACAATGCTACTTCAAAAAAGAAGTATAAGCATACACAAAAAGTTTAAAGTTAGGACCCCTTATAAAGGCTTATAGGACCACTTATAAAAGGCTTATATGTAAATCCTGGCCCTTTTGGATAAAGAACCATGTAAAACCCTTAGATAAAGAGAATTAAGAGATGCACAGTCTTATGTAGCAGTAAGTTTTCTTGGCCATTTATTGACAGCCATATCATAGAAAAACATATGTAATATACGGGATGATGAAGAAGCTCTTGGGCAGAATAGTTTCTTTTCTGATTCACATTAATGAGCATTACCTGTACAGCTCCCTGGGGAAAAGTAGTTGAAGAGCAGAGCTAATACAATGTAAACTCAAGCATCAGTGCCCTGAAATTTAGCACAGCCCTCTGCTTTTTAAAACCATTAGCCAAGGGATTCTTCCAAATTGTATAATTAATAGCCAAGCAATGTTCTGAAAAAAACTAGAAGCAATTTGCTTGCACCAACAGCACCATGAGAATGTAAACTCCTGAAGGCCAAGGGTCTCTTCATATTTTGCATATGACAGGTACATAAAGAGTAAACATGAGACTACAATAACTTTGAAAAGCATTTAACCACATACTTTCAGACTACAAAAACTTGTAGCATACTTTAGCAGTTAGAACTATTAACAACATGGTTGTTAAGGATAATCTTTAACTGTTTGAAATAAGTGAAGTGTTGACATCAATGTAATTAGTAGCCATGTCCTCATGATCATGCAGATGTCTGAATATTGCTTGACTGTTCCAATGTCTAACATGGACTGACAGTATAGGACATTTAAAGAGAAGCTACAATCAATATAGCCCTTCCTTGTCCATTGGAGTTGCCATATAAGAATTAAAGATTCAAGTGATTCCGAAATCTATAATGCTTATCTTTTAGTCCCCCTGCCCCAGGAAAACAAAGGTACACAGACCTTTTCAGGGACCTTCAAGGTGAAAAATGGCCAAGCTTGGACATGAGGTAAAGTAAGTAAGAAGTCACCCTAGTTTCACTGTTACATCCTGAAGTGAGCTGTGCAATTCCTCAGATCAGGAAAGTAGTTTGCTAGGTTCTCCTTAAAATAAGTAGTCAAAGGCCACAGGCATTGTCACAACTGCATTAAACAAGGTATCACAAAACCAATAGTCTTTGGCTATTCCCCAGTCCTCCTGCTTCTTACCTTTAAATCATAACTTCCTTAATCATAAACATGAGGAAAAGCAAGCTAAACAAGTTCTTGGCTTTTAAAAAAAAATTTTTAACTCTAATCTCTCTCTCTCTCACACACACACACACTTTTCCTCTTTAAAAAATGTACCCAGGAAGCCAAAAGAGAAAGGTGACAAAGCAGAAGAGAATACCATTCTATACAGTAAATACCTATTGTAACATGGAAAAACCAAAGCAAAAACCCCACCTTGACTTCACTACGGCTGTAGAGTGCATTTGTTTCCATATTAAATACTAGAAGGATTTCACTTCAATAACTCCAACCCTCTGCTTTAAGAAACAAACAGGGTCTTTAACCTTGAAACATACACAAAAGTTATTTCTCATACAGATAAAGTCATACATTCATACTGTTTTAATTAAAAGAAAGTACCTTTTATATGATCTGTACCTAGATCATCTTTTTCATTTTGTTAACTCTGTTGATCACAGAGCCCCACAAACTCAAGTAGTAATCACTTAGTCTACTGTACAGCAAATGCAGTGTATTATACATGCAAAACCGTTATTGCTGCTAAAAGTCTACGTCTTGAAAATTATTAGTTCATTTTATGGCTTTTAAAAAATTTTTGCAACAGAAATTTCCTTTCCTATACACTGTGCTGTTTTATATTCATTACCTTTTTCAGAGTTTTAAATTTTAAATTCTTTTCAGAAATGAATCTTCCCAGGCACAAAGCTTTAAGTACACTATAGGGATCTAAACCTGGGTCCTCCAGAGATTTACTACTAAAATCTACTTATTATTGATTGCTTGTTCATGAGGATGCACCACATTAGAACAGTTTTGCATTTCCTAGCTTTCTAATGTAGAATCTGTGCTAATAAATCGTGGACTCTTAGTACTGAGATTTGAAAAACACTTCAGAAAACTAACAATTCCCAGTTCTCAAGACGACGATTAGAGGTAGGAATTTCTATCTTTTGCTTTCAAAACAAAAATGACTGTTTTATTTCTACAAGGGAAAACAGAAAAAAGGGAAAGTTATCTGTGGCTTACTGTAACCAAGGGCAAGAGTCCACTTATTATTATATGGCAACATAGGTAAGCTCCATTTAACTATGTTTCCAATGCTCATGAAAAGGTCTGAAATCCCATCAGTACACAATTTAGCAGATTCAGAAATAGAAGAGGCTGAAACAATCTAGGACACTCCCAAACCATTGATATAATTCTTGCATTAACGCACATGATGCTGACAGGATTAGTAAATAGTCTGCAGATTATATAAGCACTCAATGAAGCAATTACAGCATCTTAGTAGGACATGCAGAATGTAAAACTATTTGTAGATGCAAAAGGAGTAAGAATGAACCCAGGACATAATATGAAAACAGTATAAGAACAAATTGACCTCAAATTAACAGCAACAAGAATCATGAAAATGGGGCCTCATTTTGACTTGAGGTTTTGTGAGATACAAGGCTAGCTGTTTCTAGCCAGCTCATGGAAAGCATTTATATCCTCAAATACGATGTTTCTAATGGTGAACCCACATTTCTATTCATAAACAATTGTTTTTGTCCTTAATCTCCTTTCCCCAGGGAGAATATCACAGATTCAGGTATTTATGGGAAGAAAAAAAAAAGTCTTATATAGAGTTTCAACTCTTTTTACACTATTGGTTATTATCAATAACTCATCCTGAAGTTTAAAATTATTACTAGGATCATGCACTAACCCCTAACATGGCACTATAATATGCTACCAAGCACTAATGCTTACAAAACTATACACATCTCAAAATGGAAGACATTGGTGATTTTGTTGTTCTTAAACAACTTGTAACATTTGTCCACAAGTATTAAAATATACATATATATATTTCTATTGCACATATCCCGTTTTTGTTTGACTTTTCAAAGGATAAACTGCCAACTAACATGGATGAGCAAAGCAAAGGAAGCACAAATGCAGATTGAAGCATTTCTAAAATTAAGTTTTTGCCATCAAGAAAGGGACCAACATAGACCAGAGAAAAATGCGAATGTATTAAGTAAATACTGGGCAACTACAACCGGAATATGCCCATGTTGTTAAACGTCATCTAATGTCAATCATGTAAGATGTGGAAACATTTCCTTTGAAAGATATCATTAACACTGGTTCTCAGCTATAAGTTGAAAAAATGCTGAAGGAGGCAGGTCTGACACCTGTTCAAACAAGTGGATCAGAGTTGTTCCACTGATGCTTATATCTCTTGCCCCATGACCCTACCCAAAAAGTTGCCAAGAAGACATGGGGGAGATGGATATGACACACCTAGAAGGTACAAATTCTCCATGATGACATTCCCAACATAACAGTGGGATATATGTATGTAGGCTTTCAGTCTTGACAAGTCCAAAATAGTAAAGGAAAATATTAAGAAGTGGCATAAGGGGTTATTTAAAGAAAAATCTAAGTTACCTTTAACCAAAGTTATTTCTCTTATCTCTCTCAGTAAATGCTCTACATTAAAAGAAATTTTTAAAAAACTATATATATTTTATCTACACTATGTATTTTGTGAAAAAGCTTTTTTATTCTAAATCAAATTAGTTCACCAATCTAATCATAACAATGCTCAACATTTCCCATTTTTGGCAATTTCTATCACTCTCAATTTTTGGTAAATCTGCCCTGTGTTTCCAACATCATCGCACCCATGGCCCTCAGCAACCATTCCAGAAAACAAAGATGATCTAATTATACTACCTGTTCTTAATTTCATCTAGTAAGTTTAAAATTCTTTCTCTACTAAGAATCATTAATAAAGTGTCCATGCTTCTTATGAAAGGCTTGACATCATACAATGCTCCTGTTTGTTTGAAAGCAAGAACAGTTTTCCACTCTAGTCTTCATCATATAACTGTTAAAGGGGAAAAAAGGAAGGAAGATCCATATTTCTTGTTTTTTTTTTTTCTTTTCCCCAAACCCTGAATTTCTTCTCAATCTATAATGAACAAAACACAAAATCCACATTTCTTAGTGGAACTATTTTTCTTATTTGAGGTTTTTTTTTTTTTTCAGATCCTGAATTTCTTCTAAATCTACAATGAAACAACCAGTGGATTGACAACATTGGTTCTGAGATAGACCCACTCGGTAATGAGAAAGTCCAATTCCAACTGGGGAAATTTACCTGAGTCCCAGCCTTTTCAGTTTAACATTACACCTACCACCTAGAAAAATAAATCCAAGTACCCATCTGGGTTGAGAAAAGAGTTACTTGTGACTTTATAAAAAATGGAACTATGTAATGTAAAATTCCAAAAAAGTCAAATGGTGCTACATAAGACATTTTTCTTTTTCTTAGGAAAAAGGAGTTATATGGAAACTTCTCATTATCTTTTTCTTCTCTTCTATGTCCAAAGTTGAAAGCAGGTCATACTATAGGGTCCATCTCACCTTCTTATCTAAAAAACTACTTTTCTTCCAGTTTTGGCCACACGGAAAACTAACTCTACTGTGCTATATGACTCCACAAAACAGGATGAATAAAACTGTAATACAGCAGCCTCTCATCTTAGGAAGGTGAACAGGGTTCCATCATGGACTCAAACTGGGTTGTTCGCTTTTACCAGTCTTTTAACTAAATGTAAGCATGCACTCACTTAGCTGCTACACAATCCAGTCCTTCTGTAGAAGAATGAAAAAATTTAAAAAGAGCAAATGTTCCAAGACTTGAAAAAGTAAATAACAGATTCTGTCTCCAGGAGAAAAACCCCTCCTTTCATCCAAAAATGTGGATTTACACATGTAAAAATATGTATTTGTACAGAATCTCTTTAGGTATCAGATATGAAATCGATCTTGATATCTTGTCTTTCTGCTTCTTTATCACACCAAAGGGTTAACTGCAAAACTGGACCTTCATTTCTATCCAGTAAATCTGTCACAAGATGAACCAGGATATAGAGATATATGTAACTTTTTAACATCTTTTTCTTTTCAAATTACAACAAATATTTGGAATTTACTGCTGCAGTCTCAAATGTGCTTATCATAATAGTGGCCGAAACTGGAAGACATTTTTAAAAAAACCTGAAGTCATCCATACTTGCCATTTATCAGTCTTCTTGTTTGGAGCAAAAGGCTAAGAATTCACAAATACCACGACCTAAGCACCTGTTTCAAATTAAACGTCAGCCTTCAGCTTGCAAAATAATTTTTTGATAATTAAGCAAATTGCAGAAGACCCATCAATTGCTTTTTTTCTTCCGGGAGAAGTCAGCAGGATAACTGCACCCTAAGGGCTTCTTTCTGTGTTGAATTTGAAAGGTGGAACAAAAGAAAAGCAATCTTTTCCAATCCAAACCATGGAGGTAATGTGTAGAAAGGTATCCATATTTCAGTAGGGAAAGTGGCTGGATAAAAGAAGCAGGACTACCCGCTCTAGAAGTCAACATAGAAATACCTAGAAATATAAAATAAATTAAAAATAGAAAGATTAGGACAGGTATTTCTTCTACATGAGCTTACTTTTTAAAACAATATTTAAAATATACATAAAGAAACAAATACTTTGGATTATACTTTATAAGAAAATGTCCAATCGTCACACCAAATTCAATAGTCTTTTTTTTAAAACTGGGGATTGAATCAAGAGGTACTTAATTACATCCCCAGCCCTTTTTATTTTCTATTTTGAGACAGGGGTCTCACTAAGTTGCTCAGGGCCTCACTAAGTTACTAAGGCTGGCTCATCTTACTTTCAGCTGTATAAGAACAACAGTAAGGGTCTGGGGCTATAGCTCAGTGGTACAGCACCTGCCTTGCATGTGTGTGGCACTAGGTTAGATCCTCAGTACATTAAAAATAAAATACACAAAATAAAGATAAAAAAAAAACAACAACAACAACAGTAAGAAAAAAAAGAACAACAGTATGCAAAAAAAATTTTTTTTTGTAAAAATATAATCATAAGACAATATACAGGGCTGGAGTTGTGGCTCAGAGGTAGAACATTTGCCTAGCATGCATGAGGCACTGGGTTTGATCTTCAGCACCACATAAAAATAAAGGTATTGTGTCTACCTATAACTAAAAAAATAAATAAATGATAAAAAAGACAATATATAATATTTGGTCACCAAATGCAAGCATGTAAAAAATAAATCCAGTTCATTGCTGCTGAACTGTTAAATTTACAAAAATAATTCAAACACAAAATCATAAGTACCATACAATTCCACTCGTATGAGATACCTAAGTAAGCAAATTCATAGGGATAGAAAGAACAGGGATGATTTGGGTTTGAGTAGGTAGAACAGGTGAGGAGTTATTGATTAATTGGTAGAATTTGAGATGATATAAAAATTTCAGAAATAGATACCAGTTATGGGATAATATGGGACATACTTAATATCAATAAATTATATACTTAAAATAGTTAGAATAATAAGTTTTGCTATGTATGACATAAACAAAATCATATATAACAAAACCTTAAATTATTTCAGTTTACAAAAATGGTCTAAAGCTACTGGCTAACTAGTTATCTAGTGCACTGTTTTTAGTCTGTTTCATGTGTTTTTTAAAAAACATTTATTTAGTTGTAGATGGATACAATATCTTTATTTATTCATTTTTTACGTGGTACTGAGGATCGAACCCAGCGCCTCACACGTGCAAGGCAGGCGCTCCACCACTGAGCTACAGCCCCAGCCCTATTTTCATGTATTTTTAAAAATAAAAACAACAGAGGCTGGGGTTGTGGCTCAGCGGTACAGCACTTGGCATGTGTGAGGCCCTGGGTTCAATCCTCAGCACCACATATAAATGAATAAATAAAGATCCATTTACCAAAAAAAACAAACAAACAAACAAACAAAAAAAAAAAACAGGGGCTGAGGTTGTGGCTCAACAGTAGAGTGCTCACCTAGCATGTGCGAGGCCCTGGGTTTAGTCCTCAGCACCAAATAAAAAATAGCCGGGCATGGTGACACACCCATGTAATCCTAGCTACATGTAAAGCTAAGGCAGAAGGATCACAAACTTGAGGCCAGCCTCAGTTACTTAAGCAAGGCCCTAAGCAACTCAGCAAAACCTTGTCTCAAAATAAAAAATAAAAAGGGCTGGGGATGTATCTCAATGTTAAGAGCCCCTGTGTTCAATCCCTGACACACCTCTTAAAAAAAAAAAAAATCTTTAAACTAAACCTGAATAGCCTCTTCTGAAGATTGAAGACAAAGTTCTGATTGAAAGCCTAAGAAAGAAAAATGTAAATTAATTCAGCAGCAAATCAAAAGGAAGAGAAAAAAATTTGCATTTGTTGCAAAGGCAGCAACGGAAGTGAAGCGGACAGAAGATTCACAACCTTAAGACTCTATAGACAGGGGCTGGGATTGTGGCTCAGCAGTAGTGCGCTTGCTTAGCATGTACAGGGGCCCTGGGTTCAATCCTCAGTACCACATAAAAAATAAATAAAATAAAGATTAAAAAAAAAAAGAAAAGGGTCTATGGACAGGGCTAGGGTTGTAGGTCAGTGGTAGGGCGCTTGCCTCTACGTGTGAGGCACTGGGTTCAATCCTCAGCACCACATAAATAAATAAAATAAACGCAGTGTCCATCTACAACTAAAAATATATTAAAAAAAAAAAAAAGAACCTATGGGCAGCAGGGCTGTTTCATTACAGAAATTTAGGCTAACTCAGCCATTAGGCAGTTCTGTTATCAACTCTAAATATACCTCGCCAACATAGATAAAAATGTAAAAAGACACAAATTCCAGATATAGGCAAGGAAACCAGAACTATATACTTTGATGCACAAAATGTACAAGTAAATTCCCTATAAAGCTAGTGTTTTGCTAGACACTTTTGGGTCTCTGAAGTCACTTGCTTGGTGCTACTGATAAGATGAGTAACTTTGTTATTAAAAAACCTCACTAGGGGGCTGGGGCTGTAACTCAGTGGCAGAGCGCTTGTCTAGCATGTGTGAGGCACAGGTTCAATCCTCAGCCCCACATAAAAAGAAACAAATAAAATAAAGCCTGCCTCTAAAATAGTTCCAAGTGACTTGTATCTTGGTATTCAAAACTTTCTATAGTCTCCTCTGACAATGTATTAGGGACACTCTATTGTATGATAAAGAATTTAACTGGCTTTGTCCTAGGAACCTTAAATTCTCAGAATTTAAAATCAGTGAGCCAATGGAAAGTAAACTCTATCTAAATAATCAATGGGTGAAAGAAAAAAATCAGAAGAGAAATTAGAAAATATCTTGAGATAAATGAGAAAAAAAATACTAAAAATTTTCAGAGCTGAGCATATTTACAGACACCTATAATCCCAGCAACTTGGGAGGCTAAGGCAGGAAGATCACAAGGTCAAGACCAGCCTCAGAAACTTATTGAGGCCCTAAGCAACTTAGCAAACCCTGTCTCAAAATACAGAGGGCTGGGGGATGTGGCTCATCGCGGATGTGGCTCATCGGTAAAGTGCTTCTGGATGCAAGCTCCCATATTTAAAAGCAAAAACAAAATTTATGTATATAGTGAAAGTAACATTAAGAGGGAAATGTACAGCTATAAACATCAACATTAAAAAAGACCTAAGGGGGCTGGGGATGTGGCTCAAGTGGTAGCACGTTCGCCTGGCATGCGTGTGGCCTGGGTTCGATCCTCAGTACCACATACAAACAAAGATGTTGTGTCCACCGAAAACTAAAAAATATTAAAAATTCTTTAAAAAAAAAAAAAAAAAAAAGACCTAGGGCTGGGGAAATAGCTCAGTGGTAGAGAGCTTGCCTAGCATGGGCAAGGCATGGTTCTGATAGCCAGTACTTTGAAAAAAATAACAATGAAATCTAAGTGAATACAATCTAAAACTTGCATAGTAATATTTATTTTTTAATGAGTTCATTTCCTTCCATCTAATTAAACCTATGTTTCTGATAGCCAATGAAAAATTATAGGTTAGGTAACTGATCAAATTTTTCCTTTTTACATTTTTTATATTGCTTCTGTTAAAATACAGAATATGCACCAGTAGTGGCAGTCTGTAGTCCCAGCTAATAGGGAGGCTGAGGCAGGAGAATCATTTGAGTCCATGAGTTTAGGGCCAGGAGGGCAACATAGCAAGACCCTGTCTTTTTAAAAAACAAGGATACATATATGTAAATAAAGTACTCAGCTATCAATAATTTATAGTCAATTTAATATTCATCTTTTGTTGCTGCTTAAATATTATTTGAAATGATTAGCCTACTACTACTTACCGGCCACATCCTGAGTTCAGAATTTTGTTTTGAGATGAATAAAAAGCACCTAAATGTAAGGAAAGTGTTCATCCTGTGTGACAAGAATTCTGAAAAATAAAAATAACATTAAGGTAAGGATATAGCCATCACTGGTGCTATATGTACTACTATAAAAAACTCACTAATACAGGGGCTGGGATTGTGGCTCAGCAGCAGAGCCTAGCATGTGCGAGGCCCTGGGTTCGATCCTCCAGACCGCACTAAATAATGAAGATATTGTGTCCAACTACAACTAAAAAATAAATATTTAAAAAAATCACTAATACAAACAATTCAGAAGAAACAATTAGCAAAAAGTTACTCTCTACTGCACTGGCACCTACTTTCAAAAGATGTCAAAACTCTTGAAGTGGTAGATTTATGAAACACTTTCCTCTTTTCCTGATGAGACTATCGAACTTTGTTCCTCCCCGGAAAATGTATAATGGTGCATAATATTTCCAGTAGTTGTCATCTACTTAAAACCTTTGCTTTAGTGTACAAACACTCTCCTCTGTAAGAATGTTACATTATTTTCTTCTGGCCAGCTCTTTTTTCCTTCTCTTGGATGAAATGAAAAAATGGACAAAAGCAACAAAAAAGTCTCAATTAGAAGTGCTTCTTTACGCTATTTTCAGTTCTCCTAAATCCAGGGCCAGCAAAGAGCACATAATCTATAAAAAACATTCATTTGTATTAATATTTCCATTTGAACTCGACTCAACTAACCTGTCACAGTTTTAATAAGGCCTTACCAATTCAGAAACCCATTAGCAGAAACGCATGGAATTTAAATGAGATCCAACAGGGGTTATAACACTCCAAATTAGGAACAGAGACCCCACAGAGTTAAAAAGGAAAAGAATACAAATGTCTGACAGTACTGATGCTATGCAACCTGAACACCTTACACAAATTACTTTCTAATAACATTGTCCAAACTATTTCTTTGTTTAAAAAAGCTCTGTAAACTCACTCCCTTACTTTTGGATCAGAAATCAACAGTGAATACCACTGTGACCTAGCTTCAGCCGAAATTAAAAGCGTCATACAGCCATTATAAGACTTTCGAGGACAAGGACAAAGCTGCTTTCTCGGGATCATAAAAGTTTGGGAGGTAGGATCAGAAGCGATTGGATATACTATAGGTTCGAGATACACAAACGCTAATGAAAATCCAGGGGTAACCTGTTACAGGAAATCTCAAGGTCAACGGGCTGGAGAAAAAAATACTCAGGGCCACAAAAGGCCTCAAATGACACTGGAGCCTTAGACAACTGCGTGGGCACCAAGTCGTGAGACGAAAGATGAAAATAAATCAATAAAACAAAGAAATTCTTAAAAAAAATCGGTGGCCGACAATCGGCTGCCACGAAAGCCCAGTATGTGTGAAATCCCCTGGGAACAAACCGAAACACAATGGCAGGCAAAGGCAAGGCACAGGGAAGGGCGGGGAGCCGGGAGGAGGCTTGAACAAGTAGACTGAGGGACACACCGGGACGGTGGTGTGGGTTGCCCTGGGGCGGCCAAGGATGGCAATTCCAGCTTGGAAGGGCTCTGTTACCAGCAGGCTCCCGCACACTCGGTGCCCGGACGGCTGGGCAAGACACAGCCTCCTTGTCCCCTCGTAGACTCCCTTCTCGGCTCACCTCACATGGTCCATCAGATGCAGTCGGCTTCCCGGGGGCCTGCACGCCCCCGGCCCGAGGCCAAACGGCCGAATGGCCGAGGCGCTCCTCACTCCGCCATCTTCGCTTCTTCTCACGTCTGCCAACCCGGCGACCGGCGGCTCCTACAATCCCCGCCCCCTCCTGAGTATTGATTGGACAACGGCTTGCTTTCTCGCGCGCGCGTTCGACTTCCGCCACAGGTTGGCTGAAATGCACGTCAATCAATAGCGTTCTTCCCTCATTCGATTTTTTTTTTTTGATAGATTAGGTCATTGGATTGAGGTAATTGGGGAAAACGCCTTTGTAATTCATTTTTTACGAATGTAAAATTATTTCCGCGAAGAAGCAGTGTCACATCTTACTGAGATAATGTGATTAAAGGTGTAACTATTTTAAGCTACTGTTAGGTTAAACTATAGTACTAATGATTTCATTCTCAGATTCGAAGTTTATTAATTCTAGGCGTTAACACAACACTTAGGGAAACAATGGTTCCACTTGGTCTCTGGCTTTGATCCAGTTACACTTTTTTTTTTTTTTTGACCAGGGATTGAACCCAAAGGGGCTCAACCACCGAGCCACATTCCCAGCCCCATTTATTTATTTATTTATCTATTTATCTATTTAGAGGCAGGATCTCCTTAAATTGTTTAGAACCTTGCTAAATTGCTGAGGCTGGCCTTGATTTACGATTCCTGCCTCAGCCTCCCAAATTGCTCGGATTATAGGAGTTATGCCACCGCGACCAGCGATCCAGTTGCATTCTTAAAAAGCCTAAATGTTGGCAATTGTTCCTAGCTTATATGTTGTCTTTAAATCAGGAACACATGGGGCTGGGGCTGCTGCTCAGTGGCAGATCCCTTGCCTAGCTTGTGTGAGGCACTGGGTTTGATCCTTGGCACCGCATAAAAATGAACATAAAATAGGGGCATTCTGTTTACAACTACAAAATAATTTAAAAAACAAAAAAATAAAAATAAAAAATAAAAAAATAAAAGATCAGGAACATAGCAAGGACATGGACTCCCACCGTTTCTATTCAACTTATTCTGTTCAACTTTGTAGTAGGGGGGTAGCCAGTAGGAATAAATAAAGGTAGAGAAACATAAGACATCCCGATTGGGAGAAATAAAACTGCCTTTATTCAGAGATGGAATGATCCTTTGTAGAAAATAATAAGGAATCCACAAAAACCAAAACTTGTATGTTTGTCATGGTCCCAGCATACAAATCAGTATAAGAAAGCCAATTGTATTTGTGTTTACCAGAGGCTGAGAGAGGAAGATGGCGACTTCAAAGCCAGCCTCAGTAAAAGCAAGGTGCTAAGCAATTCTGAGACCCTGTCTCTAAATAAAATACAAAATAGGGCTGGGGATGCAAACCCGGGGCTTCACACATGCCAGGCAAGTGCACTACCGCTGAGCCCCAGCCCCAGCCCCAGCCCTTACTCCCCATCCTTTTTAAAAATTTTATTTTGAGGCAGGATCTCCATTTCACCAGGCTGGCCTTAAATTTAGGATTCCCCTGCCTCAGCTTCCAGTGAGCTGAGACTAGAGGCCTGTGCTACCACTCCTGGCTCAGGACAGCCACTTTTGAAAAAGAACAAAGTTGGAGGAATTCACTACCTAGTTTCAAAAATGACTACAAAAGCTATAGTAATCAAGATGATTTAGTACTGTCATAAGGATAGGCAAATAAGTCAATGGAACAGAACTGAGAGCCCAGAAAGAAACTGTTAATTTTCAACTAAGATAATACATAGGGGAAAGGATAGTTCTCTTCAATAGAGGATACTGAAAGAACTGATTGACAATAAAATCAGTTTATTAAAATATCTCCATGATTGCTCAAGATAGCCACTGTCCCAAGCCCATGTCCTCTTTATTGCTTCACACACTCAGGATCCTCCCACATTTGCCCTTTATCCAGCAACTGAAGGGTTACAGCCCAGCAAAGCAAAGGATCTCCAGGAACCTGCTTTAGCCTTTTTTTTTTTTTTTTTTTTCTGATTAGTCATTGCAACATTAATTGTAAACTATTTTCAAAATAAATTCCAGACACAGGTGTTTTTTCTTCCTTGGGTGCAGACAACTAGAAAAGAACCAAATGCAAAATATATGATGTCAACTCTGACAATACAGACTACATCTCATTCATTTCCTTCTAAACACCACCTCATTTCATGTTTAGAAATTGTGTGTTCCTAAAAGAAAAACAAACTTGTTTATCAGCTCCCATTTTTGTAAAATACTGTTACTACTAAGACATACTTTTTTTTTTTAAGGAGAGAAAGAGAGAGAGAGAGAGAGAGAGAGAGAATTTTAATATTTTATTTTTTAGTTTTCGGTGGACACAACATCTTTGTTTGTATGTGGTGCTGAGGGGCCACACGCATGCCAGGAGAGCGCGCTACCACTTGAGCCACATCCCCAGCCCCTAAGACATACTTCTATTTAAAGAAATTGTATTAAGCTAGGCTCAGCAACCCATACCTGTAATCCCAGCAGCTCAGGAGGCTGAGACAGGAGGATCACAAGTTCAAAGCCAGCCTCAGTCAGCAACTTAGAGAGGTCCTAAGCAACTCAATGAGACCCTGTCTGTAAATACAAAATAGGGCTGGGGATGTGGCTGAGTGATTGAGTGCCCCTGAGTTCAATCCTTATACCAAATAAATAAATAAATAGAATTAGTTAAAAGTGGGGGGCTGGAGATATAGCTTAGTGATAAAGCACTTGCCTACCATATGCAAGGCCCTGGTTTTGATCCCCAATACTGCAATTAAAAAAAAAAAGACATTCTTTAAGCATTTCTATCAAGATCTAATTTTGGGGATATTGTTCCTAATTTGAACAGTTCTAGTTATTAGGAACTTCTTCCTTAGAATAAACTAAAATCTGTCACCCTTTTATTTCTATCCACCATTAAATTCAATTAAATTTTATATATAATATTTACAGCAGGCACCAATTTAATCCTCACAGCAACCCATGAGGTTGGTATCATTATCATCATTCTTATAAACCTTATTTTACTATGGAGGAAAAGGATATAGGAAGGTTATATGAATTGTCTAAGTTCATATAACTGCTTAAGTGGCAAAACCAGGATTTGACCCACCCACACATTGCTGAATTATACATTAAACTACCCTATTATGTTCTCTAAAAAGTAAGAGAGCCTTTTGAAAACAGATTCTTAACAATTTGAATATAGCTAGTGTGGCTTTTTTAGGGTTAAAGTCCTGGTTCTCACCACTGCCCAACCTGAGTTGCCCTGAATCCCTTTACCATTTTGCTTCTTAGAAACACATTTTGACAGTATCCTTCTTTAATTTTTTAAATTTATTTTTTGGTAGTGGGGATTGAATCCAGGAGCACTTAACCACGGAAATTACAGACACGTATCGCCATGGCTATGCCCTGCTTGTTCTTTGATTAAAAGGTAATGGCAATGGCGGGAGATGTAGCTTAGTGGTAGAATGCTTGCCTGGTATGAGCAAGACCCCGGTTCAATCCTCAGTATCACAAAAACAAGTAGACAGGTGCGGTGGTACACAACTGTAATCCTGGTAATTTGGGAGATGGAGATAGGAGGATTACAAGTATAAGGCCAGCTTGAACAACATAGTGAGATACTGTCTCAAAGTAAAATAAAAAGTGCTGGTTATATAACTCAGTAGTAGAGCACCCCCGCCCCAGTTCAATCCCCAGTACCACCAAAAAAAAAAAAAAAAAAAAAAAGTGGTGAATTTGAAATTTGTGATATCTTAAAATACACAGGTGTGTCTTACTTGCTATCTTTTTTTAGGCTAATTAGAATAATATGCATTTGTCCTCTTCAAATTCTAGGCAGCCCACACCTGTAATTCCAGCAGACAGGAGGATCACAAGTTCAAAGCCAGCTTCAGCAACTGTGAGGCACTAAGCAACTCAGTGAGACCCTGTCTCTAAGTAAAATATAAAATAGAACTGGGATGCGGTTCAGTGGTTGAGTGCCCCTGAGCTCAATCCCCAGTACTCAAAAAATAAGAAAAAAAATAATAAAACATAAAAAAGACTAGAGATGTGGCTCAGTGATTAAGCATCCCTGGGTTCCATCCTTGTTATTTACAAAAAAAAAAAAAAAAAAAAAAAAAAAAAAAAGGAAGGTAGCTCAATGGCAGAGTGCTTGCCCAGCAGGAATAGGTCCTGGTATGACAAAAACAAAGTGAGGGATTGTGATTCCTCTAAATTTGTTCCTTTAAAAAAAAATTTTTAAATTGGGTATTGAACTCAGGGGCACTTGACCACTGAGCCACATCCCCAGCCCTATTTTTGTATTTTATTTAGAATCAGGGTCTCACTGAGTTGCTTAGCACCTCACTTTTGCTGAGGCTGGCTTTGAACTCATGATCCTCATGCCTCAGCCTCCTGAGCTGCTGGGATTAGACATGTGCCACCATGCCCAGCTGCTCCTTTTTCAAGACTGTTTAATCTTCTAGATTCTTGGTGTATAGTTATTCAAGTATCATTTTAATATACATCAACTACAATCCAACCCAATTTCTTCCATTTTAACCACATGAATTCAATGAGACCCAGCCATGTTTTACTGATGTCAGCAATGCAGTGCCTATATCACTGATCTTACACACAAATTTAAAAAGTCTTTGAAATATGTGAAAGGGAAAGTACTTTGGCATACTTATTTATTTGTCAAAACATTCACATCTCACTGGGCATGGTGGTGCACACCAGTAATCCCAGTGACTGAAGAGGCTGAGGCAGGGGGATCATAAATTCAACACCAGCCTTAGCAATTTAGCGAGGCCCTGTCTCAAAATAAAAATATTAAAAGGGCTGGGGATGTGACTGAGTGGTAAAGCATCCCTGGATTCAATCCCTAGTATCAAAAACCAAAAAAAAAAACCCCAAAATATACATTAGAATCTTGCCGTGTATGATGGTGACTCAAGAGGCTAAAGCAGGAGGATCTCAAGTTGAGGCCAGTCTTGGCAAGACCTTGTCTCAAAGATTAAAAAAAGAAAAAAAAAATGTGTGTGTGGTGGGATGCTTAGGCTGAAACTCAGAAGGTAGAATGCTTCTGAGTAGCTCAAACAAAATCCCAAAACAAAAAAATGTCAGCATCTCAGTTATCAATTTCTTCTCTATATCTTCACAAACCATGGATTCTAAAATTCTCTTGAGGGATAATGTAAATTAGAGTAAACTGTTTCTGAAATCTACCCTTTTCCCCTTTTGTACACTTTGCTATGGCTTCTTTCTTTCCTATATTTTCCTCTGACTTTTCAATGATAACTACTTAAAATGCCCCTGATCACCCAGGCACAGATTATATGTCACTTCATGTTTGTGGTTGTACTTCCCCATCTTCCAGGAAGAGACAGCACAAAGTACACTTAAAAATTAGCACATTCATTTTGCTAAAATTCAAAGTTTTCTTTGAGACAAAGACAATTATGGGAAAATGTTCATAAAATTCAACATCATGACAGTGCCTTTTCTCTTCCATTCATAAAGCTGTTCCTAGATTATTAAGCCTCTGAGCCATGTTATCACACCAACAACTTCTGTTTCTAAGGTGATAAGGAAAAGGATACGACTTCTGTACAGAGGAAAATAGAACTCACTAAGCTCAAGCAGGACACATAGTTTTGTGGTACAAAGATCCAGGTATATGGGCTGGGGATGTGGCTCAAGCGGTAGCGCGTTCGCCTGGCATGCGTGCGGCCCAGGTTCGATCCTCAGCACCACATACAAACAAAGATGTTGTGTCCGCTGATAACTAAAAAATAAATATTAAAATTCTCTCTCTCTCTCCCTCTCTCTTAAAAAAAAAAAAAGATCCAGGTATATCCTGAATTACATACAGTAACATTTAATTTTCTTTTTGTTATTATCTGGGATTTTCACTTAAGTAAATTTCTATTATGCTGAAGCTAAAAGCCTATAATTGCCAGCACATTTTAGACCTTGAGGACTTGAGATCATATAAACTCACATCCTATTACCTTTAGGGCTAATAGGCTGCTTACGATTATTTTATCTATACTAGAATGTGTACAGGACTATCTGGCTTTTCATAGTATCTCCTCATTTATAAGCTTCCCTTCTTGCATCTAGAGAGACCAGAAAAGAAACTGAATCTTCAGTGGAATAAATGGGAATGGCCAAGACTAACAAAACTAGGCCTATGGGCTGGAGTTGTAGCTCAGTGGTAGACGCTTGCTTAACATGTGTGAGGCATTGGGTTTGATTCTCAATACCACATATAAATAAATAAATAATAAAGATCCATCCACAACTAAAAATATATATATATATTTTTAAAAATGGGCCTAGAGGCAGACAGTGTGAGCTCCTAGATGAATACTTCTACTTCTACTTCACATGTTAGGTAGCAGCAGAGTACACTTGTATTCATAGTTCAGACAAAGACCTGAGTAAGGAACATCCTGTGTTAAAGAAGGAGCCTGCATTACAGAAAATTCTTGAAAAACACAGACAAAATCAATCGAGTTGTTTTGTTTTAACCACAAGTATTTATTGATGGATCAAAGAATACAACCGTAATAGGACAATAAGGCACAACTGTGGATTAAAAGTTTGCTATACAGCCAAAGGAGTGGGGAAGCCATAATCTTAGGAACTTTAAAAATGCAAATCAAGGAGACTCTGAAGTACCTCTCTAGCGATCAGTAACTGACAATTCTTTCCTTTTATACAATTCCTATATTACATCACTTGATCACAAAACTGATACTTCTTAAAGAATTTCTCATTCATTTATACTTGAGCCATCAAGCCTGGCCACTCCCCTGTTCCCCACCTTTATCCATCCCTTTGTAGCAATATTTGTTAGCAATTCCCTTCCTAAAGATTGTTTAACACATCTTGAATAGCCTTCTGAAGCAAGGAAACAAGCAAGCAAGCAATGAGTCAGGGGGACTATAAATTCAACATGAGGCGGGGGAGATAAATGAATAGACTCACAGACATTCATAGGATGGCAATGGCCAGATTCAATGAAGTCTAATTAAGCTGACTTTGGCAGAGAAGTTGCTCTGGCTCACTCAAAGTCCTGTAATGCCACCTCACATTGTCTTACCAGGGTCAGACCCCTTGTTTTTAAGGGATCAGTGGTGGCCTATACAAGGAGCTATGGAGATAATGCAACCGGGCAGCTAATGACACAATACATTCAATGCTTTGGACCTGTATTGGGATTGAATATGGATTCCAGCATTAACATTTGCCAATTGTAAAGTTCATAAATAATTTTGTGCAAAACTTCAAAACACTGAGGACCATCTTTAACTATTTTGGACTTGGAAAAGTTAGACACTTCCATAACAACAGTCAAGTGGAAACATGAAGTGAAAAACATTCCAGTGCACTAACAAGGAGGCATAAACCATGCTGCAGAATGTAAACGTAGCAGGTTTTATAAGACGCCCAGCCATCATGTTCAAAAAGTTATGAAAAGGTCCCTAAGAATGCTGTCAGAACAGCTATTCTGGTAGCAACAGTGTCCCAAAGCTAAGCAGACCTGTAGGCATATGAATATTTTCTGAATAGTGAACACTGCACTCATAGGAAAAGCCATGTAGGTACATAAGTCGAGAATCAGAGGGCAGAGGCAGAGCAATCCGAGTAGGCCACACAAAACAGGTGGCTCTACACTTTTCAGTTATCAATTTCTTCTCTATATCTTCACAAACTATGAAATGTTTTCACCAAGGCCAGCTTCCAAGAAGGATATCTCCAACCTTTGATGACAGAGCAGTGCAGAGGAAAGGGTCACATTCTTCCAAGAGAAGTGTTGATTACCAAAAAGCTCCTGGAAAGATAACATCCTAGGTACTCATTTAAGAGTGAAGGTAGATAAAAACTGCCAGACCACTGAACTATCCTGCCAAGTCAGAAATACATTTAACAGGCATAGTTTGGGGTGTTAAGAGGAACACAGGGAATTTTGAGGCTCAATAAAAAGCAGGAAGGCTGAAAGACTAAGTGGAGGTAAGTTGTATGACAGGGAAATAAGAAGCAAAGGACATATAAGAAGGAAGTAGGAGCATGCTAAACCTCGCTGAAAGGAGTCTACATCCAGTTAGAGTTTTGCTGGCTGGTTCTTGGCATGATTCCATCTCTTTCTCAAACTGGATGGATGTGTGGCATTGAGCAGCAGAACAGGGGAACATGGTATTTATAAATGGAGAACTGGTAGATGGATACTGAAGAGAAATAGACTGGATGTACCATTCTGTAATGCCCTGTTTATACACCAAAGGCAGTTTGTGTACACAGAACATATTTGGGGTTGTCATGCAACAGCAGTAGTATTCTGGGAGAAGGAGAATGAAGGGGTGGAGGTGGGGTTGGTGGACAGGAGGACTCTTAAGTTCCAGTTCTTAAATACTAGAAAGCAAGGAACAGTTTGGTCTCTGTCCTTTAGTGAAGAAATCGGATGCTCATTTTCTGTTCTACATCCACCTTCTCCAAAACCTGGGGTTAAAAAAACCAAAAGAACAATTATAGTTATAAATATCCTAACAGTTCTAAGCACTTTTCTAAATAATGTCCCCCCGACCTCCTGTGTAATAGAATTTAACATTTTCAAATCGAGAGGTGATTGACTGACCTTAACAAATTCTGTGAAAGATATAGCACTGTCCCCATCCTGGTCAGCCTCCTGGATGGTCCTGTCTGCAATGCTGCCCAGCTGCTCATCTGAGATATTCACTCCAACCATCATGCGTAGCACCTACAAGACCAAAAGCCAGGAATTATAGGGGATGTGGGAGTGAGAGGGACTCTTTTACTAAGATTTAAGGTAAAATCACTAAGTCACTCCCCTCTTTTTTTTTTTTTCTTTTTTCCTTCAGAGGCAAGAACTAAACTCAGAGCTTTGCACATGCTAGGCAAGCACTCTGCCACTGAGCTAAATTCCCAAACCCTATCTTTTTCCTTTGATACCCTCAAATTTAACAGCTAGAAAGCTAAAACCCTAATTTGTTATCTAGGCCATTTTGGACAATAATGTGAGCAGAACTCTTTGGCAAGGTCACTAGATAGGAAAGCAAAGCCTTGTTGAAGGAGAGTCCTTTGCATTTTGCTAATCTTTATTTTTCCCACCCATAATATAGATATGATGTCTGGTGATACAGTAGCCATCCTGGAGCTATGAGATGAATCACGTGCTACGGATGTTACAGCAAGCCTATGGCAGAAGCCAGGTTTCTTAGACATTATTTAGGTACTATATGAGCCTAGAAAACCTATTCTCAGACTTTTTGTTGCATGAGGCAAACATGTCAGTTGGTTTGGTGGGGCTTTCTGGAATCCCACCTGAATGCTGTCCTCTTTGAGGAGATGTATTAAACATTAAGCAAGGTATTCCTGGGGTATGGCCCAAGAAATGTAAAGCTCCTTGAAGAGGTACATGCTAAATTCTTTCTTAGAAAAATAACAAGCACAATTAAAGGGCTATGAGAACTAAGCAAAGATAATTTAACACTGTTTCATCAAATGTATCTTAAACTTAACAAAAAACCCACCACCCACAATTCTTCTAACATCTTTAGGGTATGAATATACTTAAAAATTTGATACCCTAAACAAAATATGTAATTTTAACAATGTGATTCAGACAATATGCAAAGGTTGAGGCTTCATGTGAAATGGGAGACAAGGAGCTTTTGTGATGCTTCACATTACAGCAATCAGCCACCTCTGTGTTCAAAAGGGAAAAGCTGAGTTTTTCTTTCACAGGAAGGAAGCCCCTCTAGTCCAATGGTTGAGAGGTCTTCCTTTCCCCTACTCTTTTACATCCTTCTCCAACCTCATGAAATAGATTTTTTAAAAGTATAGGACAGTGGGCTGGGGTTGGGGTTCAGAGGTAGAGCGCTTGCCTACATGTGTGAGGCACTGGCTTCGATTCTCAGTACTGCATGTAAATAAATGATTAAAATAAAGGTCCATCAACAACTAAAAAAATATTTTTTAAAAAGTATAAGACAGATCTGGTACAGTGGCACATGCCTGTAATCCCAGCAGCCTGGGAAACTGAGCAGGAGGTTTATGCACGAGTTCAAAGCTAGCCTCAGCAACTAGCGAGACCTAAGCAACTTAGGGAGACTCTTGTCTCTAAATAAAATATAAAAAAGTGCTAGGGATGTGGCTTAGTGCCCCTGGGTTCAATGTCCCGTACCAAAATGAAGTACATGACAGAATTTTCAAAAAATAAAAAAAGCCGAGATACTGATTAGAACCAGCACACTTTTTTTTCCTTCTTCTTCTCAAACTAATTGTTTTGTTTTGTAGATAGGGTTTCACTATGTTGCCTAAGCTGACCTCAACCTCCTAGGCTCAGTGATCCCACTGCCTCAGCTGTCATCAATTCATGGACTCCACTGCATGGCTACAAATCAATTCTTGAAAATTATGAAGTTGTACTATTTAGGTACAAATGCACAACTGAAGGATTAAAAAAAGGACAGTGGCTCAGTGGTAGAGTGCTTGCCTCGCACATGTGACGCACTGGGTTCGATCCTCAGCACCACATAAAAAATAAACAAAATAAAGGTATTTAAAAAAAAAAAAAGGACAGTGCTAGAAAAGACTATTTGGGCCAAACCATTTTCCATCTTCTCCAATTTCAAGAGATCAAGCAAATTAATCCATCCTCAAACTTCAGATCTCAGACCAATTATTTTCTAAGGTATTTTACTTTTATAATAGTAGAACTGGATTGTGCATGTACTAGTGTGTTGCATGTATAGGCAGGATGTGACAGGAGTAGTGTGTTTTAAAGTCACCTTGTCTGGTTCAGTAATGAGGATAATAAGGCTCAGAAGTATCTTGACCCCCCCTGTCTCAGTAACTAGTGGCATGAGCTGTCTGCTCATAGGCCAGTCAGTGTTCCTTTCACCTATCCTGGCTGCCACTTATTGTTCCAGTGGGAAGATTATTAGCAAATGAGAACTTTACTATTATTATTATCAATGTTTGGGGAGGGTTATATATATATACCCTATATCAATTTAAGAAAACTTCCCGGGCCAGGGATATAATGTGGTGGTAGAGCCTAGCATGCACATGGTACTGGATTTGATACTGGGGTTGAAGGTTTGGGGGATGATGGAAAAAACAAAACAAAAAAATAAAACAGAAAGGAAACTTCCTTTTATTTCTGCTTTTATAAGACTTGAAAAAATCATGAATAGGTGGATGAATTTTATCAAATGCTTTCTTCAGTGGAGAAGACCATTAGATTAGATTCTCTTCTTTAATCTCTTCATATGGTTATAACTATTTTCTAATTTTAAATCAACTCTGAATTCCTAGTGCAAACTTGCTTTGGATATAATAACATTGCTGGATTCTGTGTGATAATATTTTGTTTTGGATTTTTACATTTAAGTGAATAAAAAAGGTTGGGCTATAATTTTTTCTTGTACTGTCTTTTTTTTTGAGAGAGAGAGAGAGAGGGAATTTTTAATATTTATTTTTTAGTTTTAGGTGGATACAACATCTTTATTTTATTTTTATGTGGTGCAGAGGATCGAACTCAGCGCCCCACGCTTGCCAGGCGAGCCCTTGTACTGTCTTTATAAAGTTTTCATGTCAAAGTTATGCTAGCCTCATAAAATGAGTCTTTATTGAAGTATAAATGATATAACTGGTACATACTTAAAATGTGCTGATGAGTCTTTGTATACATGTACACACCTCTGACACCATCACCAAAAATCAAGATAATTAATATATAACTGGCCCCCAAAAGTTCAACCAGGACATTCTACAAGAATCATACTAAGAACACATGCCCAGCCAGGGGCATGCTTGGAATTCTAGTGTCTCTGGAGGCTGAGGCAGGAGGATCTCAAGTTCAAAGCCAGCCTTAGCAACTTAGCAAGACCCTGTCTCAAAATAAAAATGAAAAGGGCTGAGGATGTAGCTCAGTGGTAAGGTGCCACTAGGTACAGAAGGAGAAGGAGAAGGAAGAAGGAAGAAGGAGGAAGGAGGAAGGAGGAAGGAGGAAGGAGGAAGAAGGAAGAAGGAGGAAGAAGAAGAAAGAAGAAGAAAGGAGGAGGAGGAGGAGGAGGAGGAGGAGAAGGAGAAGAAAGAGGAGGAGGAGGAGGAGGAGGAGGAGGAGGAGGAGGACGACGACGACGACGACAAGTCAGCCATTCTTGAGGGTAAATTCACTACATACTTTTTTAACATTCAATAAGTATCTAGGAACTGCAAGTTACCAGATGTTTTAGAAATTACTGTGTCTAGAAAGATAAACTTTGTTTTCTTCTTTCATTTCAGCAAAATGGTCAGATCCTCTTTTTGCTGGGATAAAACTAGTTGTCTAAACCTAAACAATCCAAGAGCATGACTAGAACTCTGGCCACATAGTTTCTTCCCTACTTCCTCTTCAGGCTTTCTTATCCAATAACAGTAAATAAATCAACTCTTCCTCCAAAAACATCTTTCTTGCAACCAGGTTTGGGCTTAAGGATGAAAATGTGCCATTACGTTTCAGAACTCAGAAGTCAATGTGTCAATGTAACAAAAGTAAACTCTTCTCACCAAAGAAATATATTCCCACCTCAAAAGCAAGGGACACTATCATGATCTTCTCGTTGTTTTGGTTTCTGCTCAGGTAGAAATGTAGGAATACTGTGGATGGGTCTTAAGCTGATCTAAGTAATCTTCAACTTGGAAGTCTTCTCAAGATAATGGATGAATTCAGATTTACTTTAAGGGCTGAGTAGAAACAATTTACTTTTTAGGTGTATATTGAAACGGACAAATTTCCCCATGGAAATCCCTAAATGTGTTAGCCTATGGTCTTTCAGACTCAAAACAAGGGGTAATTTTCTCCCCTTCTGAATTTATAAAAGGCAAAAACAATAAACTGCAATGCTAATAGCATGAAATGTTAGTCATGGATAGTAGAGGAATAGGGCAGTGAATGATTAGCTCAAGGTACACTGGCACAAGCAAGAGTTGGTAACTCTTATGCTAAGTTTAAGAACAGACAAATCAGCAGAATTTACTAGGTATCATCAGAATTATCTGACTGCCAACAAGCTGTTTTGGTAATAACCGAGCTATTTTTTTTTGGTACCAGGGATTGAGCCTAGGGGTGCCATGTCCCGAGCCCATTTTTCTACTTTATTTGGAGACAAGGTCTCGCTAAGTTGCTTAGGGCCTTGCTAAGTTACTGAGGTTTGCTCTGAACTTGAGATCCTCCTGCCTCAGCCTCCTGAGCTGCTGGGATTACAGGCATGTGCTACTATGCCCTGCATAACTGAACTATTTGATGTACACAATGTCACATATTTCACCTCTGCCAGTCAGCACTTAGGAAACATTTAGTTAGTGCTTTTTAATATTTTTTTAGTTGTCAATGGACCTTTATTTTATTTATTTACATGTGTTCTGAGAATCAAACCCAGTGTCTCACACATGCTAGGAAAGTGGTCAACCACGGAGCCACAACCTCAACCCCTTAGTTAGTGCCTTTAAAAAAAATTATATATGTGTGTGTGTGTGTGTGTGTGTGTATTTTTTTTAGTTGTTGATGGACCTTTATTTTATTCATTTAGCAAGTTTACTATCCTCTTGTTCAGAGAGCAAGGCATTAGCAGCTTTTATGTCTTGGTGAATTTTCTTTTCTGATTACAGGTAGTCCAGACCTTTCAAAATGTCATTTAGCATGGTATCGATCTATAACTCTTATGGAAGACCCAGTGCTGAACCACCACCCAGGTATTTCATTATTACCCACAATTTTGAACTCTTTAAATATGAGCCATAGTATTTTGTCACACGTGAGCTGTCACACTGAGTTGTCACATAGTTTTCCCACATACCTGTAACAGCTCATCACGGGAGATCTTGTCATCTTTATCCAAATCATACAGTCGAAAAGCAACTGGTTGGGAAAAACAAGAAGTTAGTGGAAATTCTGTAGTGTCTTGTTCCTTCTCAAGGAACTAACATGCAAAGCTGAGCAAGGTTGGTGCACATCTATAATCCCAGCGACTCAGGAGGCCGAGGCAGAAGGATTCACAAGTTTGAGAGCAACTTAGTGAGGCCCTAAGCAACTTAGCAAGACTCTGTCTCAAAATAAAAAGGGCTGGGAATGTAGCTCGGTAGTTAACCAACCATGGGTTTGATCACTGGTACTAAAAACAAAACAAAAACTTAACCAATACCAAAAAAACAACCCTTAAGGGGTTCTGTAAGTTAGGCTACTTCACACAACCCATCAATTCCACTGTGCACCACTCAGAGGAAACCAACAATAAGAGCCACAAAGCTGACTATAAATGTTGCTCTGGGGCCCTGCACAAGAATCAACTCAAAATGGGTCAAAGACCTAGGAATTAGATCAGAAACTATGCAATTCCTGGAAGAAAACATAGGGTCAGTACTCCAATATTTAGGCACAGGCAACAACTTTCTCAGAAGGACTCCTAAAGCTCAGTAAATAATGTCAAGAGTTAGTAAATAAAATGACATCAAATTTAAAATCTTCTGCAAAAGAAAGGAAACAAGAATGTAAAAAGAGAACTTAAAGAGTGGGAGAAAATCTGCTAGTTACTTACAGAGGATTAATAACTAGAATATATAAGAACTCAAAAATCTTTACATCAAAAAATTAAATGACTCAATTAATAAGTGGACAAATGAATTAAATATTTCTCAAAAGAAGAAATACAAATGACCAAAAAATATATGAAAAATTGTTCATCATTAGCAATTAGCAAAATGCAAATCAAAACTACACTGAGATTTCATCTTACTCTGATCAGAATGGCAGCCATCAAGAATACAATCAATCAGCTGGGAACATAGCTCAGTTGGTAGAGTGCTTGCCTTGCATGTACAAGGTCCTGGGTTCAATCTCCAGCACCACACACACAGAAATTAAAAAAAAAAAAAAAAAGGAATACAAACAACAGTAAATGCTGGAGAGAATATAGAGTAAAAGGAACACTTTTACACTGTTGGTGGGATAATAAATTAGTACAACCACTATAGAAATCAGTACAGAGTTTCCTCACAAGACTAGGAATGGAATTACCATATAACTCAGCTATACCACTCCTGGATATTTATCTTAAAGAATTAAAGTCATCAGGACTGGTGTTCTGGCTCAGTGGTAGAGTGCTTGCCTAGCATGTGTGAGGCACTGGGTTCCGATTCTCAGCACCACATAAAAATAAAGGTCCACCAACAACTAATAAAATATTTTTTAAAAAAGAATTAAAGTCATCATAGCATAGAAATACAAACATACCCATGTTTATACCAGCACAGTTCAAAATAGCCAAACTATGGAACCAGCTTAGGTGTCCATAAATGGATGAATGGATAAATAAAATGTGCTATGTATATATGTATACACACACACACACACACACACACACACACACAATGGAGTTTTATTCAGCCATAAAGAAAAATACAATTGGGCTGGGGATGTGGCTCAAGTGGTAGAGCGCTCGCCTGGCATGCGTGTGGCCCGGGTTCGATCCTCAGCACCACATACAAACAAAGATGTTGTGTTCGCCAAAAACTAAAAAATAAATATTAAAAATCCCCTCTCTCTCTCTCTTTAAAAAAAATTTAAAAAAAGAAAAATACAATTATGTCATTTGCAGGAAAATGGATGAAACTTGAGAACATTATGTCAAGCAAAATAAGCCAAATTCAAAGATTAAGGGGCTTGTTTCTTTTATAGAAGTCAGATAGGAAAAAGGATGAGAAAGGTGGTGAGAACTCATAAAAATCAAAGGAAAATCAGTAGAGAAGAGGAAAGGGACCAAGAGAGAGAGGAGTGGAGGGGAAGAGGAAATACTAGGGAATGATATTGGCCAAATTACATTGTGACACTGTATGCATGTATAAATATGTAACAACAAATTCTACCATTATATACAACTACAATGCACAAATAAAAATATGGAAAATAAAGTGTTGCTCTGGGAATATATTCTCTTTGATAAATTTGTGCCAAATTTCAAGTAATTCCCTACCATTTGGGAGTTCTACAGGTCAAGAAGTTTCAAATAAAAACACCAAGGCTCTGATGGTCTCCAGGTTGTTTCATGTTTCTCTCTCCTAAATAATAGATGAGTTTTCTAGAAAGTAGAATAGATGAGAACTTTACTTGTGTTCATATAAGAGAGAGAATTTAGGAGAGAAAAAAAACATTCTGTTTTTGAAGAGCTATCATGTAAAGTATAACAACACTGGGTGATTATGTAGGAACTGTGAGAATTTCACATTAAGGAGGTGAAATTGTCACATAGATAAATTTACAATGATTTTAAATCATGTCAAATAAGCCATGAATATTTATGCTTTTCAATAGGGAAATGCCAATACTAAAATGCCCAATGCTTAATATCTAGAGATATTAAGATCCATGGATTTAGATCCTGACTTGGGAACTCATTATCTAGTAAAATACAGCAATACACACTGCTCACTCTAGTAAGTGCTATAATACATTCATAACACTGGGTGAAAAAAGTGTAAGGTGGATGTGACTTTCTGGTGGAGTTGGTGAAAATACTAAGGGAAAGTAAGCCTTAAAGACAAATAGCAGGGTATGTTGGCACAGGCTTGTAATTACAACTACTCAGGAGGCTGAGGCAGGAGGATCACAAGTTTGAGGTGAACCTGGGCAATTTAGCAAGATCCTATCTTAAAATAAGAAATAAAAAGAGCTGAGGATCACGCACATCATATAGAGCACTAATCTCTAGGATATATAAAAAACTCAAAAAACTTAACACCAAAAAAACAAATAACCCAATCAATACATGGGCCAAGGAATTGAACAGACACATCTCAGAATATAAAATCAATCAACAAATATAGGAAAAAATGTTCAACATCTCTAGCAATTAGAGAAATGCAAGTTGAAAGTACACTGTGATTTCATCTCACTCCAGTCAGAATGGCAGCTATTAAGAATACAAATAACAATAAGTGTTGGCGAGGATGTGGGGAAAAAAATGCACATTCATACATTGCTGGTGGGACTGCAAATTGGTGCAACCAATCTGGAAAGCAGTATGGAGATTCCTTGGAAAACCTGGAATGGAACCACCAATTCACACAGGAATGTCTTAAGGCAAAATACATAAGGGCTGGATTTGTAACTCAAAGGTAGAGTACTAGCCTACCATACACAAGGCCTTGGGTTCTACCCCCCTGCACTAAAAAAAAAAAAAAAAATCACTCACACAAAAAATACTGTACTTGGGGCTGGGATTGTGGCTTAATGGTAAAGTGCTCACCTAGCACATATGAGACACTGGGTTCAGTCCTAGGCACCACATAATAATAAATAAAATAAAGGTATTGTGTCCATCTAAAAAAAAAAAAAAAAAAAACTGTCCTCACTGGGCACAGTGACACATTCCTATAATCTCAGATCTTGCAAGGCCAAAGAAGAGGATGAGAAGTTCCAGGCCAGCCTGGGAAACTCAACAAGCCTCAAATCAAAACCACCCTAAGATACCATCTCACTCCGGTAAGATTGGCAGCCACTATGAAGTCAAACAACAACAAGTGCTGGCGAGGATGTGGAGAAAAGGGTACACTTGTACATTGCTGGTGGGACTGCAAATTGGTGCGGCCAATTTGGAAAGCAGTTTGGAGATTCCTGGGAAAGATGGGAATGGAACCACCATTTGACCCAGCTATTGCCCTTCTCAGACTATTCCCTGAAGACCTTAAAAGAGCATACTACAGGGATACTGCCACATCGATGTTCATAGCAGCACAATTCACAATAGCTAGACTGTGGAACCAACCCAGATGCCCTTCAACAGATGAATGGATAAAAAAAATGTGGCATCTATACACAATGGAGTACTATGCAGCAATAAAAAATGACAAAATCATAGAATTTGCAGGGAAATGGATGGCACTAGAGCAGATTATGCTTAGTGAAGCTAGCCAATCCCTAAAAAACAAATACCAAATGTCTTCTTTGATATAATGAGAGCAACTATGAACAGAGCAGGGAGGAAGAGCAGGAAGAAAAGATTAACATTAAACAGAGACATGAGATGGGAGGGAAAGGGAGAGAAAAGGGAAATTGCATGGAAATGAAGGGAGACCCTACCCTCATTGCTATACAAAATTACATATAAGAAGTTGTGAGAGGAATGGGTAAATAAACAAGGAGAGAAATGAATTACAGTAGATGGGGTAGAGAGAGAAGATGGGAGGGGAGGGGAGGGGGGATAGTAGGGGATAGGAAAGGTATCAGAATACAACAGTTACTAATAGGGCATTATGTAAAGTTGTGGATGTGTAACCGACGTGATTCTGCAATCTGCATTTGGGGTAAAAATTGGGAGTTCATAACCCACTTCAATCTAATGTATGAAATATGATATGTCAAGAACTTTGTAATGTTGTGAACAACCAATAAAAAAAATAAAAAAAGAAAAAGAAAAAAATTTTTAGGTTGGGGTCCATACAGTTCGGTGTTACAACACTTGCCTGGCATACATGAGGCCCTCATTAAAAAAAAAAAAAAAAAAAAAAAATCATCCTCAGGTTGGGGATGCGAGAGCACTTGGGGAAAAAAATACTCATTTTATAGATGCCATTAATCAATAAAAGGAAAAAGAAATCAACTGGGTCTCATCAAAATTAAAAACACTTCCTCAGCTTAAGTCCGTGTTAAGAAAGTGAAAACAAACTATAGAGAGGGAAGAAAAAATATTTGCAAACCACATATCCATCAAGGACACATATTTAGCATAAAGAACTTTCCAACCTAACACTAAAAAAAAAAAAAAAACAATTCAATTAGAGCATGGGCAAAGGACATGATTAGACATTTGAAAGCACATAAGATGTTGAACATAAAACCACATAAAACCACAATGAACTACCACTACACACCAATTAGAATGGCTGAAATTTTTTAAAAATCACAATTAGCAAACCATTAATCTACTATTTCTAAATTTTGGCATTTCAAAAATATTAAATACATACAATCAAACAAATATAACCTTTTAGGATTTTTTTTACTTAGTATATGTGTGTATCAATACTTATATGTATCAATAGTTCATTCCTTTTTAGGGCTGAGCAATATATAAAGCTGCTATAAATTTTCACGTACAGATTTTTGCATGATCATGTTTTCATTATCTGGATTAAATGCCTAGAAATGGGGGCTGGGATGAGGTTATGGCTCAGTGGTAGAGCACTTGCCTAGCACTTGTGAGGTACTGGGTTCAATCCTCCTCACCACATAAAAATAAATAAATAAAATAAAGATATTGTGTTCATCTACAACTAAAAAAAATTTTTTTAAATGCCTAGGAATGTACCTTCTGATAATGGTAGTTGCATATTTAGTGTTTTTTGCGGCAGAGTATTGGGAATTGAACTTAGGGGCACTTTACTACTGCGTCATATCTCCAGTCCTATTTTATATTTTATTTAAAGACAGGGCCTTACTGAGTTGCCTAGTACCTTGTTTTTGCTGAGGCTGGCTTTGAATTCCCAATGCTCCTGTCTCAGCCTCTTGAGCTGCTGGAATTATAGGCATGAACCACTGCACCTGATATATATGTAGTTCTTTAAACTGCCAAACTTTCCCAAAGTGACTGTACCATGAATGTTCAAAACAGCTTTATTTGTACTAGCCCCAAACTGGAAACAATCAAAATGCCCTTCAATATGTGAGTGACTAAACAAATTGGTACAACCAAACCATGAAATAAACAAATCCAACAAAATGGAATGAATTATTGAAAAAATGCAAGAAGCCAGGCATGGTGACACACACCTGTAATCCCAGCGACTCAGAGGCTGAAGCAAAAGGATTGCAAGTTCAAAGCCAGTCTCAGCAACTTATCGAGGCTCTAAGTAACTTAGTGAGACCTTATCTCAAAATAAAAAAATAAAAAGGGCTGGGGATGTAGCTCTCAGTAGTATGAGCCCCCTGGTTAAATTCCCAGTCTGCTTCCCTCCAACCCCCCAAACTATAGAGTTGGGATAAATTAATGGTTGCCAAGGATTAAGGACTTTTTTTGGGGGGCGGGGGGTACCAGGGATTGAACTGAGGACACTCAGCCACATCCCCAGCCCTATTTTGTATTTCATTTAGAGATAGGGTCTCATTGAGTTGTTTAGAACCTTGCTCTTTGCTGAGGCTGGCTTTGAACTCCAGATCCTCCTGCCTCAGTTTCCTGAGCCACTGGGATTAGAGGCATGCACCACTACACTTGACCCAAGAATGAAGAATTGAGGATAGGAGAGGGAGAGTGAAGGTGTGGCTATAAAGGAGTACAAGTTATTCTTGTGGTACTGTATCTTAAACGTGGAAGTGGTTACATGAAGCTACATAGGTGATAAAATGGAATACAACTTCTCCCCTTCTCTCTCTCATTTATACACACACACACTTCCTTGGTCTAATGTGAATAAGCTCGCAGATTGTATCAATGTTAATTTACAAATTTTCCTGTTACATGATTATTAAGTAAGATGTTATAGCTAAGTCAACCTGAGTGTACAGTATATGGAATCTTCCTACCCATATTTTTCAATTTCCTGTGAATCTAATGATTCCAAAATAAAAATTAAAAATCTACCAGGTATGGTGGCAAGAGCCTATAGTTCCAGTTACTAAGGGGTTGAGGCAGGAGGATCACTTGAGCTCAGGAGTTGGGAGGCCAACTCAGCCACAGCGACACTCAGCTGGGCAATACAAGACCCCTACTTCCGTGTCTCTCCAAAAAGAAAGTAAAAACAAAAGAGAAATCCATTCATATGGTTCTCTTTGAATATTTCTTCCATGGGGTTTGTTGATATAAAATAGATGTCAGACCAGGTATAGTAGCACAGGCCTGCAATTACAGCAAATAGGAGGTTCAAGCAGAAGGCAAGCCTTAAATTTGATTATTAAGCTTCAATGAAAAGTCATAATGAAAACAAGAAGAAGCTGAAAGAGCCCTGTATCATAATACTGGCTACTTCTTTCTTTTGTGACACGAATTCCTGTCTTTTGGATTTAGTGAGGCCCTAAGCAACTAAGAGAGATCCTGTGTCAAAATAAAAAATAAAAAGTGGTAAAGTATCGCTTGGATCAATCTTCAAAAAAGACATAAAAATGTACAAAAAAACATAAAAATTAAATAGATTTCAGGATGATATTTAATAAGGGCTACCTTGTTACTCTCTTGTATACAATGGCACCATAGGTTAGAAAATCCAAAGACAGGAATTTATGTTACAAAAGAAAGAAGTAGCCAGTATTATGATACAGGGCTCTTTCAGCTTCTTCTTGTTTTCATCATGACTTTTCATTGAAGCTGTAATAATCAAATAGCTGATATTCTGGTTGAGTGGAAACTCGGAGGCATAGTGAATACAAAAGACTCAATGCTCAGGTTGCTGGGGATGTGGCTTAATAGTAGAGTTCTTCCCTAGCATTTGTGAGACTCTGGATTCAAGGTCCAAGACCACAAGAAAATAAATAAATAAAGACTCATACTCAGAACCAAAAAGGATTTTTGACAGGCCACAAATGTCTGGACTAAATCTAACAAAATAAAAGGTAGGGGGATAAACCAAAGTGCTGCACTTGGGTCTAACAACACATATAAACACTATCTATAGGCAAATCTAAAATGATGCCACCACACATGCTGCCTGTCTGCCTTGTAGCATCTCTACCCTCACCCCAAAGCAATAAAGTATTAGGCTATGGCAACAATAGCACAACATTAGAACAAGAATAATTGTAATCTGGGGTTGGGGTTGTGGCTTAGTGGTAGAATGCTTGCCTACCATGTGTGAGGCAGTGGGTTCAATTCTCAGCACCACATATAAATAAATGAATAAAATAAAGGTCCATCAACACCAAAAAACATTTAAAAATAAATAAATAAATAGATAAATAAAGATAAAAAAAAAAGAATGGGGCTGGGGTTGTGGCTCAGCGGTAGAGCGCTCGCCTAGCACATGTGAGGCCCTGGGTTCAATCCTCAGGACAAAATGAAAATAAATAAATAAAGATATTGTGTCCAACTATAAAATAAATATTTAAAAATTATAAAAAAAGAATGCTAAAAATAAAAAAGAATAGTTGTAATCCACTTGTATGCTAATAAGAACACATCTTGGGAACAATATTTCATTTTGGAGCCCAGAGATAAGGCTAGAGCACATTTATAAGAAAGCAACTAGTAGTTTGAGGGCACAGTTATTTTGTTGTGGTAATAAACATAAAATGTTTTATCATTTTTAAGTTTATAGTTCAGTAATTTTAAGTATATTCACATTGTTGTGAAACCAATCTCCAGTACTGTTTCAACTTGCAAATCTAAATAAAACTCTATATCCAATAAAATCCCCTTTACCCCATAAGGAGGATATTAAAAGAACTGGCATAAAGCCGGAAGAAAGAAATACTGGGTTTAGAGATTTATTTCCAAATACATAAAAGCCTATCATGTAGAAAATTTATGCAATGAGGATCGGGGAGACATTTTCAGTTCAAAAAAAAAAAAGGGAAGATTTTTTCGTTTTGTTTTTGAGATGAGGTCTTGTTATGTTGTCTGGGCTGGTGTAAAATGGCAGAGCTCAAACTGCAGGGCTCCAGCAATACTCCTGCCTCAGTCTCCTGAGCATCTGGGACTACAAGCCTTACTGGAAGGGAGATTTTTTTTTTTTTTTTTTTTTTTTTTATTGAAGATTGAACCCAGGGTTGCTTTACCACTAAACCACATCCCTGGTCCTTTTTATTTTTAAATTTTGAGACAGGATCTCACTAAGTTTCTTTGGGCCTTGTTAAATTGCTTTATATGTTGCTGAAGATCAAACCAGTGCCTCGCAGGTGCTAGGAACCTGTTAAATTGCTGAGGCTGGCCTCGAATTTGCTATCCTCCTGCCTTGGCCTGCTGAATCACTGGGATTATAGGCATGTATCATGTGCCTAGTCCGAGGAAGAATTTTTAAAAAAAATTTTTTTGGTACAAGGGATTAAATCTAGAATGCTTAACCACTGAGCCACATCCACAGGCTCCCCTTTTAAAAATACTTATGTTTTAGTTGTAAGTTGACACAATAACTATTTTATTTTTATGTGACGCTGAAGATTGAACCCAGAGCCTGATGCATGCTAGGAGAGCACTCTACCTCTGAGCCACAACCCCAGCCCCTCCACAGCCCTTTTTAAATTTTTTTATTTTGAGAAAGGGACTCACTAAGTTGCTTAGGGCATTGCTAAATTGCTGAGGCTGGCTTTGAATTTGTGATCCTTTTGCATCAGCCTCCCAAGCCACTGGGATTAGAGGCATGTGCCACTGCTCCTGGCACTCAAGAAAAAAATTTTTTTAAAAAGAGATGCTTATGGGGCTGGGGGCTGTGACTCAGTGGTAGAGTGCTTGCCTGGCACACATGAAGCACTGGGTTCAATCCTCAGCACCACATAAAAATAAAATAAAGGTATTGTGTCCACCTACAACTAAAAAAATACATATTAAAAAAAAAAAAGAGGGCTGGGGATGTGGCTCAAGCGGTAGCGCGCTCGCCTGGCATGCGTGCGGCCCGGGTTCGATCCTCAGCACCACATACCAACAAAGATGTAGTGTCCGCCAAGAACTAAAAAAAAAAAATAAATAAATAAATATTAAAAAAAATTCTCTCTCTCCTCTCTCACTCTCTCTTTAAAAAAAAAAAAAAAAAAAAAAAAAGAAAGATGCTTATGTATGGTTAGAGCTGCTATAAAAAAAAGCTGTTATGGGCTGGGGATGTGGCTCAAGCGGTAGCGCGCTCGCCTGGGATGTGTGCGGCCCGGGTTCGATCCTCAGCACCACATACCAACAAAGATGTTGTGTCCGCCGAGAACTAAAAAATAAATAAAGATTAGAAAAGTATCTCTCTCCCTCTCTCACTCTCTCTTTAAAAAAAAAAAAGAAAGCTGTTATGGGGCTGGGGTTGTGGCTCAGTGGTAGAGCACTTGCCTAGCACCTGTGAGGCACTGGTTTGATCTTCAGCAACATATAAAGATAAAATAAAGGTATTGTGTTCATCTACAATTAAAAATATTAAAAAAGAAAAGAAAAGCTGCTATAAGGAAACAATAATTCCCTGTTTGAGAACAGAAGGGTTCTTGTAGATCATTTCTTCTTTTTTTTTTCCTTCTTTTTTTATGGTGCTGTATGATAAGCAAGTACTCTACCACTGAGCTACATTCCCAGCCTGAGAACATTGCTTAACCCAGGATCCACAGACAAAGGAGTATGTAAATATGAAAGGAAAAATAGCCTATGTTTTCCTTAAAGCTTCTACTAAAATTGGTATTTCCTTCTATTTATTATCTTGTATAGCTGATTTTTTTCTTTTTTCTTTTTTGGAACCAGGGATTTAACTCAGAGGCACTTAACCCCTAAGCCACAGCCAAAGCCCTATTTTGTATTTTATTTACAGACAGGGTCTCACTGAATTGCTTAGTACCTTGCTTAGGGCTTCCCCGTTGCTGAGGCTGGCTTTGAACTCGTGATCCTCCTGCCTCAGCCTCCTTAGCGGCTGGGATTGCAGGTGTGTGCCACTTCGCCCAGCACTTCAATTATTGATCAACTCTTGGTTTGTAACATTACAAGAAAATATCTGTTGGGTGCAGTGGCACAGGCCTGCAATCCCAGCAGCTCAGGAGGCTAAGGCAGGAGGATTGTAAGTTCAAAGCCAGCCTCAGCAATTTAGCAAGGCCCTAACTGGCTCAAAATAAAAAATAAAAAGGGCTGGGAATATTGCTCAGTGGTTAAGCACCCTGAGTTCAATCTCTGATATAAAAAACCCAAAAATTTCTACCATATTGGGGCTGGGGTTGTGGCTGAGTGGTAGCGTGCTTGCCTAGCATGCCTGACGCACCAGGTTTAATTCTCAGCACCACATACAAATAAAGATTCACCAACAACTAAAAATTAAAAAAAAAAAATTCTACCATATTAATGTCAAAGTCAGTCAAGCATTTAGTAAATATATGCTAAAATGCTAATCAAACTATAGATACAATTTTTTGCCTCAAATGGTATTTAGTCTTGAGAGAAGAAATTGGGATCCATTAACAAAGTACAAAAAATTTGAAGATAATTCATTAGAGTTCTATTTTTTTTCCTGTATTTGATTTTGTTTGTATTAAGTTTTCCACCTTTTTGGGAATGTAATCTCCTACCAAAGGCTAAATAATATGTTACCATTTTTGTTCAGAAATCTTTCCTGTCCTAAATAAGAAAGATTCATTTCAGTGCTTCTCAAACTCTATACCTTTATCAAGAGAGTGAATTTATACTTCTCTACCTGGGAAGATCTGGGGAAATAGCCCAAAGGCCACAAACTAAAATTTTAAGTCTCATGTGTCATTTTTTCAAATGCATATAAATGTGACATTACAGTTTGTAATTTATATATATATATTTTTTTTTTCCTTGTAAGAGAAGCTTGAGTTCAATCAGTTTCATATAATTTCAGTTTCGACTTGTGTTGAAAGAAAAGAGAAATTCAATTTCAACTTCTTAGAGAAGTGTTGCAAGGGATTGAGCAATATAACATGAATAAATGATGGCAGAAGGGAATTTTAAAGTATGCAAGGAAAGGAGGCAAGAGGCATGGGAACAAAAATTAAATCTTGCACTAACTTATGTCACATCTGGTATCTATCAAATTCTATGATGGGTAGAGGATTGTCATTATTCCCCATAGGGAGGGCATGGGTCTTGTTCACAACTGTCACTCTAGGACTTACTAGAGTACCTGGCACAGAGTAGGTACTCAGTGAATTATAATAATAACAATAACAGCAAGCAGCAGGTGGGCTGGGGATGCAACTCAGTAGTAGACTGCCTGCTTAGCATGTGGGAAGTCCTGGGTTAGTTCCCCAGTACCATACACATAAACAATAACAGCAACACAGCAGGTAACACTTATTGAGTACTTAGTATATATAAAGCACTATTTGAAATACTTGACATACATTAATAACTCCTTTAATCTTTACAACAACCCCATGCAGAATCCCATAATATCACACTTTACAGAATAGGAAACAGGCCTAAAGATCTTTTTTTTTTTTTTTTAAAGAGAGAGTGAGAGAGGAGAGAGAGTGAGAGAGAGAGAGAGAGAATTTTTAATATTTATTTTTTAGTTCTCGACGGACACAACATCTTTGTTGGTATGTAGTGCTGAGGATAGAACCCGGGCCACACGCATGCCAGGCGAGCGCGCTACCGCTTGAGCCACATCCCCAGCCCGCCTAAAGATCTTAATATGCCAAGACCCCCAAGGCCAAAAAGAGGTATAGCTAGGACTCAAACTCAGTCAGTTTAGCTCCAGGGTCTAAGCACTGAGTTTGCTCTTGTAAATGTTATTCAATGAATGAAGATGTAAATACATGATTTGTAAGAAATGTAAAGCAAATATTTTAAGTCAGATGACTTTAGCTCCTTACAGTGCAGTTTGTTGCTTCGGCTGTTGAGTGGTTCTGGTCCATTCACATCTTTGCTCTTTTCATTGTCCTCAATGGGTCGGAAATGAGCCAAAGTTCTCATGAATCCACGGAAGTTTACCTGGTCCTCTCTGGGAAATATGAAATACATAACATCATGTCAATCAAGGTCGTGTTTTACTTTTGTTTTTTTGAGAGCTTCACACATACTACATGAGCACTCTGCCAATGAGCTACATTCCTGGCCCCAGGGTAATCATTTCTTATGAACTCAAGATATAGGTAATACCTTTAGTTACATTAGCCCGAAAATTCATTTACCAGGATCTCTTTCCATATATATCATACTTTATGGATCAAAAAACATCTCCATTTAAGCCTCACACCAACCTTGTGAGGTAGATGTTATTTTCTGCTTATACAGTGATGAATCCAACATAAGAGAGTTAACAGGACATAACTAATCAAGAGTTAGAATTTGAATTTAGTTATATCAATTTTCCAGAAAGAAAAAAGATCTAGAGTAGTTCCAGGGCTATATAATTAGGAGAACCAGGACTTGAACTCACTGCTTTGAACTCTGTAGCAAGCAGCAAATTAGTATCTCAACTCAATGACTCAACCACCATCCATGTCTCTCCTGCAGTAAGGTATACCTAGAGATATTTTAAAGTTAAAGCATATTATGGAAAACATATAGTCCTAAGAACAAACAACAAATCACTATATGCATACAGAACCTGGAAGCCTTTTATGAATTGAATGAATCAGCTTTAAAGTACAATAAAGCCCAACAGTTCTAGGCATAATCTCCCACCACAAAGGAGAGACAACAGAGATACACAAAGCCAAAACAAATGTATAGGAGAAAGCAGTTACAAAGCAGTCAAACAGAGCTGGAAAGTAACGTGAACAACATGAAAAAACAAGGGAAAAAAGGACTACAAACAATGCAAGACAACTTAAATCTACAGGAGGACCTGGAAGCATCAGAAACATGGACAGGGAAAGAAATCAAGGCATACCTAACTCAGATGGAACAGATTATTAGAGAAGACATGAGACAGCAAGTCCAAGCATTGAAAGTATATTTTGAAAACGAACTAAACAAACAAATTCAAACTGCAAAGAACGAGCTTTACCAGGAGATAGAGATTTAAAAAAAAAAAAAAAAAAAAAAAACAAACAGTAATCCTAGAAATGCAAGAAACCATAAACCAAATTAAAAACTCGTTAACGAGAATATTACAAATAGACTAGATCAAGTAGAAGTCAGAACATCAGATAATGAAGACAAAGTTTATCAACTTGAAAAGAATACAGTCAACACAGAAAAGATGCTTAAATCTCACAAGCAATCTATCCAAGAGATATGGGATCTCATAAAAAAAACAAATTTGAGAGTCATTGGGATAGAAGAAGGCACAGAGTTTCAAACCAAAGGAATGGACAACTTATTAAAGGAAATAATCCTAGAAAACTTCCCAGAGATGAAAGATGGGATGGATTGCCAAATCCTGGAAGCCTACAGGACCCCAAACATCCAAAACCGTAATAGACCAACTCCAAGACATATAATTATGAAGATAGCCAACATACAGAACAAGGAGAGAATATTAAAAGCTACGAGAGAAAGGAGGCAGGTTACATTCAGGGGTAAACCAATTAGGTTAACGACTGATTTTTCATCACAGACTTTGAAAGTGAGAAGATCCTGGAACAACGTATTTCAAACACTGAAAAATAATGGATTCCAACCAAGAATACTGCATCCAGCAAAATTAAGCTTCAGATTTGACAATGAAATTAAAATCTTTCACGATAAACAAAAGCTAAAAGAATTCGCAGTGGGCTGGGGATGTGGCTCAAGCGGTAGCACACTTGCTTGGTGTGCGTGCGGCCTGGGTTCGATTCTCAGCACCACATACCAACAAAGATGTTGTGTCCGCCGAGAACTAAAATAAATAAATAAATATTTTTTTTAAAAAATGGGCTGGAGATGTGGCTCAAGTGGTAGCACGCTCGCCTGGCATGCGTGCGGCCCAGGTTCGATCCTCAGCACCACATACCAACAAAGATGTTGTGTCTGCCGAGAACTAAAAAATAAATATTAAAAATTCTCTCTCTCTCTCCTCTCTCACTCTCTCTTTAAAAAAAAAAAAAAAAAAAAAAAAAAGAATTCGCAGCCAGAAAACCAGCACTGCAAAGCATTTTGAGCAAAATACTACAAGAAGAGGAATTGAAAAATAGTGCCCAAAACTAACAGTGGGAGGTATCTCAGTAAAGGGGGAGAAAAATAACCAAAGAGGAAAAACTAGCCAAACTAAAATAAATAAATAAATAAACATGACTGGAAGCACAAACCATATTTCAATTGTAACCTTAAATGTTAATGGCTTAAATTCACCAATCAAGAGACATAGGCTAGTAACCTGGATTAAAAAAACAAATCCAACAATATGCTGCCTTCAGGAGACTCATATGATAGGAAAAGACATACACAGGCTGAAGGTGAAAGGTTGGGAAAAATCATACCACTCACATGGCCCTCGGAAGCAAGCAGGAGTGGCCATACTCATATCGAATAAAATCAACTTCAAACCTAAGTTAATCAAAAGGGATAAAGAAGGACACTATATACTGCTAAAAGGAACCATCCACCATCAAGACATAACAATTATCAATTTGTATGCACCAAACAATGGTGCTGCAACGTTCATAAAACAAACTCTCCTCAAGTTCAAGAGTCAAATAGACCACAACACAATAATTATGGGGGACTTCAACACACCGCTCTCGCCATTGGACAGATCCTCTAGACAAAAGCTGAACAAGAAACTATAAAACTCAATAACGCAATCAATAACCTAGACTTAACTGACATATATAGAATATATCAACCATCATCAAGTGGATACACGTTCTTCTCAGCAGCACATGGATCCTACTCAAAGATAGACCATATATTATGCCATAGGGTGACTCTCAGTAAATATAAAGGTGTGGAAATAATACCATGCACCATATCTGATCATAATGGAATGAAACTGGAAATCAATGATAAAAGAAGGAAGGAAAAATTCTACATCACATGGAAAATGAACAATATGTTACTGAATGATCAATGGGTTACAGAAGACATAAAGGAGGAGATAAAAAAATTCTTAGAGACAAATGACAATACAGACACAACATACCGGAATCTATGGGACACAATGAAAGCAGTTTTAAGAGGGAAATTCATTTCTTGGAGTTCTTTCCTCAAAAAAAAGAAAAAACCAACAAATAAATGAACTCACACTACACCTCAAAAACCTAGAAAAGGAAGAGCAAAACAACAGCAAATGTAGTAGAAGACAAGAAATAATTAAAATTAGAGCAGAAATCAACGAAACTGAAACAAACAAAAAAAACATTGAAAAAACTAAAAGTTGGTTCTTTGAAAAAATAAATAAGATCGACAGGCCCTTAGCCATGCTAACAAAGAGAAGAAGAGAGAGAACTCAAATTACTAATATACGGGATGAAAAAGGCAATATCACAACAGACACTACAGAAATACAGAAGATAATTAGAAAGTATTTTGAAACCCTATATTCCAATAAAATAGAAGATAATGAAGATATTGATAAATTTCTTAAGTCATACGATCTGCCCAGATTGAGTCAGGAAGACACACACAATTTAAACAGACCAATAACAAAAGAAGAAATAGAAGAAGCCATCAAAAGACTACCAACCAAAAAAAGCCCTGGACCGGATGGGTATACAGCAGAGTTCTACAAAACCTTCAAAGAAGAATTAATACCAATACTTTTCAAGCTATTTCAAGAAATAGAAAAAGAAGGAGTTCTTCCAAATTCATTCTATGAGGCCAACATCACCCTGATCCCGAAACCAGACAAAGACACTTCAAAGAAAGAAAACTACAGACCAATATCTCTAATGAACTTGGATGCAAAAATTCTCAATAAAATCCTGGCGAATCATATGAAAAAAATTGTGCATTATGATCAAGTAGGATTCATCCCTGGGATGCAAGGCTGGTTCAATATACAGAAATCAATAAATGTAATCCACCACATCAATAGACTTAAAGACAAGAACCATATGATCATCTCAATACATGCAGAAAAAGCATTCGACAAAGTACAGCATCCCTTTATGTTCAAAACACTAGAAAAACTAGGGATAACAGGAACTTACCTCAACATGGTAAAAGCTATATATGCTAAACCTCAGGCTAGCATCATCCTAAATGGAGAAAAACTGAAGGCATTCCCTCTAAAATCTGGAACAAGACAGGATGCCCTCTATCACCACTTCTATTCAATTTAGTCCTTGAAATACTAGCCAGAGCAATTAGACAGACAAAAGAAATTAAAGGCATAAAAATAGGAAAAGAAGAACTTAAATTATCGCTATTTGCGGATGATATGATAATATATTTAACAGACCCAAAAGGGTCTACAAAGAAACTGCTAGAGTTAATAAATGAATTCAGCAAAGTGGCAGGATATAAAATCAACACGCATAAATCAAAGGCATTCCTGTATATCAGCAACAAAACTTCTGAAATGGAAATGAGGAAAACCACTCCATTCACAATATCCTCAAAGAAAATAAGATACTTGGGAATCAACCTAACAAAAGAGGTGAATGATTTATACAATGAAAACTACAGAACCCTAAAAAGAGAGATAGAAGAAGATTTTAGAAGATGGAAAAATGTACCCTGTTCATGGATAGGCAGAACTAACATCATCAAAATGGCGATATTACCCAAAGTTCTCTACAGGTTTAATGCGATGCCAATCAAAATCCCAACGGCATTTCTTGTAGAAATGGATAAAGCAATCATGAAATTCATATGGAAAAACAAAAGACCCAGAATAGCAAAAGCAATTCTAAGCAGGAAGTGTGAATCTGGAGGTATAGCGATACCAGAGTTCAAACTGTACTACAAAGCAATAGTAACAAAAACAGCGTGGTACTGGTACCAAAACAGGCAGGTGGACCAATGGTACAGAATAGAGGACACAGAAACCAATCCACAAAAGTACAACTTTCTTATATTTGATAAAGGGGCTAAAAGCATGCAATGGAAGAAGGATAGCATCTTCAACAAATGGTGCTGGGAAAATTGGAAATCCATATGCAACAAAATGAAACTGAATCCCTTTCTCTCGCCATGCACAAAAGTTAACTCAAAATGGATCAAGGACCTAGATATCAAATCAGAGACACTGCATCTGATAGAAGGAAAAGTTGGCTACAATCTACATACTGTGGGGTCGGGCTCCAAATTCCTTAATAGGACGCCCATACCCCAAGAGTTAATAACAAGAATAAACATGGGACTTACTTAAACTAAAAAGTTTTTTCTCAGCAAGAAAAACAATAAGAGAGGTAAACAGAGAGCCTACATTCTGGGAACAAATTTTTACCCCTCACACTTCAGATTGAGCCCTAATATCCAGAATATACAAAGAACTCAAAAAATTAGACAATAAGATAACAAATAACCCAATCAACAAATGGGCCAAGGACCTGAACAGACACTTCACAGAGGAGGACATACAATCAATCAACAAGCACATGAAAAAATGCTCACCATCTCTAGCAGTCAGAGAAATGCAAATCAAAACCACCCTAAGATACCATCTCACTCCGGTAAGATTGGCAGCCACTATGAAGTCAAACAACAATAAGTGTTGGCGAGGATGTGGGGAAAAGGGTACACTTGTACACTGCTGGTGGGACTGCAAATTGGTGAGGCCAATTTGGAAAGCAGTATGGAGATTCCTGGGAAAGCTGGGAATGGATCCACCATTTGACCCAGCTATCGCCCTTCTCGGACTATTCCCTGAGGATCTTAAAAGAGCATACTACAGGGATACTGCCACATTGATGATCATAGCGGCACAATTCACAATAGCTAGACTGTGGAACCAACCTAGATGCCCTTCAATAGATGAATGGATAAAAAAAATGTGGTATCTATACACAATGGAGTATTACGCAGCACTAAAAAATGACAAATCATAGAATTTGGAGGGAAATGGATGGCATTAGAACAGATTATGCTAAGCGAAGCTAGCCAATCCTTAAAAAACAAATGCCAAATGTCTTCTTTGATTTAAAGAGAGCAACTAAGAACAGAACAGGGAGGAAGAAGAGCATGAGGAAAGGATTAACATTAAACAGAGACGAGTGGGGGGAAGAGAAAGGGAGAGAGAAGGGAAAGCATATGGAAATGGTAGGAGACCCTCAATGTTACACAAAATTACATATAAGAGGTTGTGAGGGGAAAGGAGGGGGGAGACAAGAGAGAGAATTGAACAACAGCAGATGAGGTAGAGAGGGAAGATGGGAGGGGAGGGGAGGGGAGGGGAGATAGTAGGGGATAGGAAAGGCAGCAGAACACAACAGTCACTAATATGGCATTATGTAAAAATTGTGAATGTGTAACTGATGTGATTCTGCAATTTGTATTTGGGGTAAAAATGGGAGTTCATAACTCACTTGAATCAAATGTATGAAAGATGATATGTCATGAGCTTTGTAATGTTTTGAACAACCAATAAAAAAATTTTAAAAAAAAAGCATATTATGGAAAAGTACTTTTAAAATAAAGTTGACATTTTGACAGGAACCACCATCTTCCAGTAATTCGCCAAAAAGACGAAATGTAAAGCAAAGGAAAGAGGAGAGGAACTGGAACCTGATATATGTTCTCTAGTCTTTTGAAAAACATGGAGTTGTTCCTTTGGCCACATATATGTGAATCTACAAGAAGGTTAATAATGCAGACATTAAAAAAATAATAATAATAATGCAGACATTAAGAGAATGGCTACTGTTCAAAAAGGAATGCCCACAAATGCTATCATGACAAAACTGGGAGAGTCCACAATGTTACTCAGCATGCTATTGGCATTGTTGTGAATAAGCAAGTTAATGACAAGATTCTTGCCAAGAGAACTAATGTGCGTATTAAGCATATTAAGCACTCTAAGAGCTGAGGCAGCTTCCTGAAACATGTGAAGGAAAATGATCAGAAAAAGAAGGAAGCCAGAGAGAAAGGTACCTGGGTTCAGCTGAAGCACCAGCCTGCTCCACCCAAAGAAGCACATTTTGTGAGAACAAATGGAAGGGAGCATGAGCTGCTGGAACCTATTCCCTATGAATTCATGGCCTAGTAAATGTAAAAAAAAAAAAAAAAAAAAAGGCCCATGGACTATAAAAAGGATTTTCTTAATTGGAAATAAAAATAAAATAAAGTTGATTTAGTTATAAAAGCAATTTAACATATTTTTTGAAATTTTAGAAAAATGAAAAGTAGAAAGAAATATGCCATTTGTGGGTCTAATAATATATGATTATATTATCTTTCTTTCTCTCTCTCTCCCCCTTTTTCTCCCTCCCAAATCTTCCCTCCATCCCTCCCTTCCTTTTTTTCTTCAATACTGGCAATAGAACCCAGGGCCTCACATGCCAAGCACATGCTTTACCACCGAGTTACATTCCTAGCCCATATATGAATATATTTTCTTCCATTAACTTTTCTATGTTTTCTGCATAATTGTGAACCTACTATATATATAATTTCATATATTTTTTAATATTTTAAGCATTTCTCCAATCAATATAAACAGTTTGAAACATATTTAAATGCCTGCATAATAATTGTGTAGACTTACCATAATTTTATTCCCTCATAACTGGATAGATTTTCCTACTCATTTTCTGCAATCATAAATAAGGCTGTGAAAGATCTCTTTGTATGTTAAGCTTTTTCATCACTTAAGCTTAGAGAAAATCTTTTTATCATGCTATAGGCTAATTGGTTACCCTGTAAGAAATAATTTTAAAACTTGAACAAATGAAGAATGTTCTGATATTAAAAAGAATGTTTTATGTGACTGATTTATTTATCTAAGGCAGTCACAGAAACCGTAGGCGGCCTGGTTCCTGACGCTACCTTGAGTAAAATCCCAGTCTTGGTGTAGCCCTTTGTATAGATGAGGTACACAGAGTCTCTTATGTGCCAGACAGAGAGAGTTTGGAGACCTTATTATTATTGTTATTTTTTGTATGAGAGAATGAACCCAGGGAGGCTTCACCACTGAGCCAATCCCCATTTTTTGTATTTTATTTAAAGACAGGATCTCACTAAGTTGCTAAGGCTTTGAACTCATGGTCTTCCTGCCTAAGCCTCCCAAGCAACTGAGATTACAGGCATGTGCCACCATACCACATCAGTTTGGAGGTCTTCTAACAGTAGAGTTCAAAGACTAGCTCATGAGCCCACTGTACTTGAAAGAATGACCTTTAGTTCTTCCTGGTAGCTATATTGCTAACATAGCAGTAACTGCTCAAAAATATGATCAAGATCTGAGGAATAAAGGAATATGGAATAGGATTCAAGTCATGCCAGAACAAACTGAATAATGAGAACACATATTACTAGCATCATTTCTAACAAAAAACTAAATACCAATGGTCTATTATCAAATCTCAATATTAAAAATCATATAAAAAAAGGAAACTCTACCTCCATAAGACCACAGGAGAAATAAAAGCCCAAAAGCCAAATATCTATTTCTAATTAAAGCAAGAAGCAGCCAGGCATGGTGGCGCATGCCTATAATCTCAGAGGCTCGGGAGGCTAAGATAGGAGGATCACAAATTCAAAGCTACCCTCAGCAATTTAGCAAGGCCCTAAGCAACTTAGAGAGACCCTGTCTCTAAATAAAATATATTGAAAAAAAGAAGAAAAGGGCTGGGTATGTGGCTCAGTGGCTAAGTGTTCCTGGGTTCGATCCCTGGTGCAAAAAAAAACAAGAAGCAGAGGTGTAGCCTGCCAAGATCCTTGATTGTGACATGCAGGCCATGGATTACACTGCTTCCTCATCTGCACCCTGACTAGATTCCTTCCAAATAGACTGGTAAAGAAGACAATAGGGGCTGGGGATGTGGCTCAAGCGGTAGCGCGCTCGCCTGGCATGCGTGCGGCCCGGGTTCGATCCTCAGCACCACATACCAACAAAGATGTTGTGTCCGCCGAGAACTAAAAAATAAATATTAAAAAAAAAATTCTCTCTCTCTCTCACTCTCTCTCCTCTCTCACTCTCTCTTTAAAAAAAAAAAAAAAAAGAAGACAATAGGCGATAACCACGGTCAAAGAAAATGTGGTTCAGCCTTACAAAACAGCTTTCCACAAGCTGCTTCTTCAAGTAATCAATGTTGACTAAAGGAAAAAGTTGTTTTCTGGAAAAAAGCTGGCACAAAATAACTACTGATTTTAGTTTTCATTGCAAAAGGTTTGGGTATAGGGCAGGGAATGTGGTAGAGTGTTTGTCTAACATATGCAATGGGTTCAATTCCTCCTACCACACACATATACACAAAAGGCTGAAGTACAAAGCATAACTGTGAACATTATTTTTGAACAGGATTCAGTGCTCCACCAGCATTAAAAGGAGAAGTAGATAAATGGAAGAATTCAGCATTAAAGCATCTGAAATAAACAGGGAAATATAGGGAGAAAGAAAGAAAAAACTGAGGGAGGGTATGAGATTGCTCAGGGTTAACATGAACCTAAGAGAGTAGGTTTTAGTCTGATTCAATTTCTGACTACAACTGAACCAGCCTTCCCTCTCTGTCACTCCAATTTACTAAATGGCCAACCCACAATCTCATTTAGCAAATTTCTTTACTCTCAATTGAAAGCTCTAAAATTTCCTCTCCAGCATTTTATCTGATTGTGTCCCCACTGACAATTCCATTATTAAGAACTGGCACCCTACAGCATTTTGGGTCATACAAACAATTCACATGGAACCAAGAATACACTGTTTAGGAGATTACTTAAGACAAGTTTTATGATACAATTTTGTCATGAAAAGTTCTTAACTGAATCAAAAAACATTTACTTGACACTCTGAAGGCAGTATATTAAGTAGCAAAGAACATCAAAAGCCTAGTTCTACATTAGACAAACCTAAATGAAGGAGTAATATGCTTGAAAAAGTGTATGTGGTGAGGGGAACTATATCCTTAGCAAATATCACAATAAAATAAAGGCTGTATAAATGTTCCAGATTAAAGGAGGCTAAAGAGACACCACAAGTGACCAGGACTAGATCCTGAACTGGAGAGGGGTGCAATATTGAAGTATGACTAATATTAAGAAAAAAATAGATAATAAATAAATGAACTGAATAATAGATTAAAGTACTGTATCAATGTTAATTTTATAGAAATGGATAATTACTATGAATATATAAAAGAATATTCCTATTAGCAAACATATACCGAGGCATTCAGAGGTAAAAGGCCATGACTATGCAACTTACCCTTAAATGATTTAGAAATACAACTATGTGAATACAAACAACAATTATATAAGAACTTATGTATATGTGTAAACATGTGTGTGTGCAGGTGCGTGCATATGTGTTTACAGAGAAAGGAGATAAAGAGGGAGATGGAGAGAGAAAGAAAGAGTGTGTGGGGGCAAGTAAGGGGTAAAGGTTGGGGAGAGATAGGAAGGCAAGGGAGAACACATGCATGAGCCGCACTATCCAATACTATAGCCACTAGTCATAGTGGCTATGAGCATATAAATCATGGTTAATCTGACTTGTTATGTGTCATAAATATAAAGTACACATTGGATTTCAAATTTTAATATTAAAAATTTATAATATCTCATTAATTTTTAATACTGATTTCATACTGAATATAATAATTTTGGGGGTATGTTGGTTAAGTTACATCAAATGCTTACTGTCAAAGTTCACTTGTTTATTTTTACTCTTTAAATGTGGCTACTAGAAAAAATGTAACTACACATGAGTCTTGAATAGTACTTTTATAGACTAGTTTTGAGAGAAAGAGCACACAAATGAGCCAAATGTTACCAATAAATCAATATATGCATGTGAGTCAAAGATGCAGGAATTCTTTGTAATATTTTAAATTTTGCAACTTTTCTGTAAATTTGAAATTATTTCAAATATTTTTTAATATTTATTTTTTAATTGTAGTTGGACACAATACCTTTATTTCATTTATTTATTTTGATGTGGTGCTGAGGATGGAACCCAGGGTCTCGCATTTCTAGGCAAGTGCTCTCCCGCTGAGCCACAATCCAGCTCTCAAATAAAATATCTTTAAAGTCCAATTTTACAATAGTGATACACAGAGATTAATCTAACACTTTGTTTTTTTTTGTGGTGCTAGGGATCAAACCCAAGGCCTAATATATGCCGGATAAACAGTCTACTCCTGAGTCATATTCCCAGTCTGTAATCTAAGAATTTTGAAGATAGGCTCACATATATATTTAAGTCTAAAAGAGGGAGGAGACAAGGCTGGGGATGTGGCTCAGTGGTAGAGTGCTTGCCTGGCATTTGTGTGGTCCTGAGTTCAATTCTCAGCGCTACCAAATTTAAAATAAAAGAGAGGGAAGAAGATAGAACAGAAGAGATGATTTAGATATGATAAATTTAGGAATGCCCAACATAATCAGGGGATTATGTCTGAAATAACTCAAATAATATCATTATTCCAACTCAGTAATTAATTTAGCTTAAGACAGCCAAAGGAAGGAGATCAAACAGCTGCCCCAACTCACCCCTCTGGAAAGAAGGCATTAATGATCCGGTCCCCCAATGGGTTGATGGCAAGTTCTGGAATCCTCTGGAAATCTTCACGGCTGCCAAAAGAATCACCTTGGGTTAGAGATCAATGGCCCTTAGAAAGAACTCTTACATCTGAAACTGGGTACAACCTAAGAAGAATATTACCTCTTGGAATTTATTTTGGGGGCAAATTATACCAAATAATTGCAAAGAATAGCACTTTAATAGCTGCCAAATATTTCTTGCATCAACTCAGGGGTAAAAGTAGCCATATTTGACTATGCCACATTCCAGTGAATTCAGCACAGAGGTTACGTCAACAAACCATCTGACAAGGAAATACTAAGCTGTTCCTTAGTAAATGATTCCTTGAAAACTGCCATTCTGTACTTAGAATTTAAATGTGGGGGAAAAGGTTTTTTTTTTTTTTTTTTTTTTTTTTTTAACTTTTGAGGAGCTGCCACATCCTGGTAAGATCTCAAGCACCAGGCTGTGGTTGTGGCTCAGTGGTAGAGCGTTTACCCTAGCACATGTGAAGCACTAGGTTCGATCTTCAACATCACATAAAAAAATAAATAAAATAAGGGTATTGTGTCCATCTATAACTCAAAATCCTTTTTAATAATCTCAAGCACCTACTAAATACAAGGAATTCTTAGATGATATTTACATTCAAGGAAAGAATGTGACAATCAAATGATTTCCATATTTCTAGATTTTCCTCCATCTCCTTTTATACTAGAGCTAGAGAAGTATTTGACCATTGAACATGACAAGAGCAGTCATCCTCACACAACTGGGAAGTTGTGTTCAGTGAATATTAGTAGTTATCATTCACCATATATACATCCTGTACTGCTCTAACTTTGTTTATATACAATATCTCATTTCTTCATGCCAATGCTTTATCTATACCCTTTTAGGGCTGAGGAAACTGAATCAATTGGGATAAAGTAATTTGCCCTTGACACAACTACTAAGTAGCAGAAATGTGATTTGAATCCAACTCTGTAAGTCAAAGTATGTGCTTTAAAAAAAAAACAAAAAACACATTACTTTCCCATGTTAAACTTTTTTGTGTGTGTGTGGGGGGGGGGTTAACAGGGCTTGCACTCAGGGGTGCTTAACCACACCCCTACCCCTTTTAATTTTTTATTTTGAGACAGGGTCTCACTAAGTTGCTTTGCTTAGTTGCTGAGACTGGCTTTGAACTTATGATCCTCCTGACTCAGAGCCACCACATCTGGCTCCCATGTTAAACTTTTTGAAAGAAAGTTGCTCTCTCAAAACATGTTCAACAGACATTTGTGTGTGTGTGTGTGTGTGTGTGTGTGTGTATTTTAGTAATTTATTTATTTATTTATTTATTTATTTATTTATTTATGGTGCTGAGAATCGAATCCAGTGCCTCATATATGCTAGGCAAACAGTCTACCACTGAGCTACAATCCCAGATCTCAACAGACATTTTTTAAATTAAATAACTTTTTTTTGTTGTTGTTGTTGGTGGTGAGATGGAGTCTTACTATGTTACCCAGGCTTCCTTCAAACGTGGACTCAAGCAATGATCCCATCTCAGCCTCCATGCAGTCGTGACTACAGATGTATGCCACCATAACTATTTCAAGTTCTTAATAGTCACTCCTAAAAATCTTCTTTAGGGGCTGGGGTTGTAGCTCAGTGGTAGAACACTTGCCTCGCATGTGTGAGGCACTGGGTTCGATCCTGGGCACCACATAAAAATAAATAAATAAAGATACTGTGTCCATCTACAACTAAAAAGAAAATTTTTTAAAAGTCTCAGAATGAATATATATATATATCTTCTTTAGATGACATCCTGTGCCAAAATTCAAAGTTGTATAAAACATATTTGTGCAGCACTCTTCAAGAATAGCAATGTTGCCAGGTGCAGTGTTGCACACCTATAATCCCAGCAGCTCAGGAAGCTGAGGCAGGATTTTGAGTTGAAAGCCAACTTCAGCAACTTAGCAAGGCCCTAAGCAACTCAGAGAGACACTGTCTCTAAATAAAATACAAAAAAAGGTTGGGGATGTTGCTTAGTGCACCCCACCCCTGAGTTCAATTTCCAGTATCAAAAAGAAAAAAAAAATCTATGTCATGAAGGGTAAAGAAAAGCAGAGGGGCTGAGGTAGAGCATGTACTTAGCATGCATGAGGTCCCAGGTTCAATCTCTACCATTATAGAAATAAACAAAAAGAGGCAGGAGATTGTTCCAGATCAAAGGAGACTAAAGAGACTAAGCCCAACTGATCCCTTGGACTAAGGAAAAAAACTTCTATAAACAACATTATTAGAAGATAAGTGAAAATGAAACATGAATTATACAGAATATGGACATACTGAATATGGAATATTACATACTAACACTGTATAAAAATGCTACATTTCTTGATTTTGATCTGAGACTATCCTTGTAATAGGAAATAGTCTGAAATATGTAAAAAAAAATGTGAACAATTGTTACTCTGGGTATCAAGTATACAAAAGTTCTTTGTACTGTTCTTGTACATAGCAATATTCTGTAAGTATGAAACTACTTCTAGATAAAAAGTTATAAAAATACAAACTTCAATAAATCTGATTCCTGCCTCTTAGAAGTTTACTAATAGAAGATAAACACGTCGTTGCTCTGTCTTCTTCATACTAAATGCTAATGAAGGCAAAACAGCATGAAATGCTCCTGTTTTACTCAGAAGTCCTCACACTCTGTTCCTCTTATGGTTTAACATTTACATGGTACTTAACAATTAGCTCATCTTTACTACCTCTGGAGACAGGTAGAAACTGACCTACTGGACTAAGCACAAAGCCTTGGAACAATAACTCTGGACTTTAATCTTTCATGATCATGTAGGGTAATAATTTTTGTAACAATGAATGACACAAAAAAAGCCATTCATAACTGAATTTCTTAAAATGTGTGAGGCTTTGGATTCGATGCCCTTTACCAAAAAAAAAAAAAAAGTTAAAAGATAATCACTTAAGTCCTGATTATTTAACTCAACAAATATGTACCCAGCTTTTATTAAACAATGTCATGAAATACAAAGTCCATATTATCACCAAATGTAGTTCTTCTTGTTTGACCAAGGTTAAAAAAAATCAATATTCCTTTTTAAATTAAGACTAAAGCTGATTTGAATTGCATGGTTACATACTTAAGTTTAATGTCTAACAAGCTTAATAATTTTAGCTGAGAAAAGACACGTTTAAATACCAAGTCTAGTATCAATTTTGGGGCACACAACTTAGCCTGAAACCCTCAGTCTCAATAGTGGGATCTAGATTTGGACTTTCCAATATTAACAAGGACTTAAACCCTGTCCTTTGATACTATCTAGTTCTAGTTTTACTATTTTGTTTTTATATACAAGTGCTTCCAGTTACCAGAACAAAGGGGATATTATTTAAAACATCAAAATTAAAATTACAGTGTATTAAAAACAGGTTTTCAACTGTTGAACAATACACAACTGTATAGAACGTCTAAAATATGGATTGTCTGAGCAGTTTTTCTAAAAGTTAATTTCTCAAATTTGCCAACAAATCCAACCCCAATAGAGAAAAATTAAATACTCCAAAGTGGTCTACATGCAAGTGTAAAATTCATTTGAAATAAATGTGAACTCATTACAAAACACACCAACATTATATTTAGCCTTATAGCATACCTAGGAAGTTTTTTTGAGAAAAAGACATTGTTACTATTAGTAGGCAAGTCCACAAATGAAACCATATACAGTGGAATTCTTTGCGGCCAAAAACTTCCTCAGGAGCAGTGGTTTTCCAGACATTCAAAAGCACAAAGATGCTATGAAAAGTCAGTTTGAGAGAGACTGTGAGTAAACAGAGGTGCTATACCTCTATACTGATTTCTTTCATTGTGGAAGTTCCTTCTCTATTTTCTCTCTCCTTTTTTTTTTTTTTTAATTGTTGTTTTTTGGTTTTTTTCTTCCATGCTGGAACCAAACCAGTAGGTTCGCACATGTTAGGTAGGTGCTATACAACTTAGCTACATCCCTAGCCCTAGTAAAATCCCTTCTCTTACACAAAGAGTTGGTCTCACAGGAACCTATTTACATTTCAAGTAACCAGACGTTGATGATTTATATGAATTTTACATAATGAGGTGAATAAAATCTGTTAATTTGACATTAAACACACATTCATTTGAGAACACAGCCAGGCATGGTGCCATACACCTATAATCACAGCTACTCAGGAGGCTGAGGCAAAAGGATCTCAAGTTCAAGGCCAGCCTGAGCAACTTAGTGAGACCCTGCCTCAAAATAAAACAAAACAGGCTGAGGATGTAGCTTAGTGATAGAGTACTTGCCTAGCATGAACAAGGACCTAGGTTCAATCATCAGTACTACAGAATTAAGGGGGAGGGTGGAAGGAAAGTATTAGGGAATGAGATTGATCAAATTATGTTATGTGCATATACAAGTATGGCATAATGAATCCCACTATTATGCATAATTATAATGTACCAATAAAAAAGAGAAAATAATCAAGTAGTTTAACAGATTAATTATATGGTACAACATATTAACACTGAAACAACAATATTTTCTAATACCTAAAGTATTTAATTAATATTTTAAATTCAACTGACAAGATCATTTTGTTGTTATATGATAACAGAATTTTTTCCTATACAGTGCCAATAAATGTTCAAGCCAGTATCTGCTAGTTTATCCACTGTTTGCTAGTTTAGTGTTCCAGGGTCAGACTGGATTATCTGCAAGGATGCATTCTGACTTTTGGTTGAGAGTGGTGTGCACATACACATTCACCTCCTCTCATTCTTTAAAACTCCCCGAAATGTCAGCCAAAAGGTATATATGGGAATATATCCACAGTATAAACAATCAGGATAGCAGAAATGTACTAAGTAGCTGAAGTATTCTAATAAATTTTGGAATTCAGAAGGCAGATGTGGATGTTGTAACAGAAGTTTGAGCAGAAAGGGTGCAGCAGAGTTGAGAACCATTCTGCCCTGCAGAATTTCACTAAGGCACCATACTCAGTTGCAAAGTAAGGAAAGTAGTATTAAAAGTAATTAATTAAAGGATCTTTTAAAGAATGGGCCCAGGGGATCCAATGTGCAATGACTGCAAACAGCAATCTCCCCAGTGGTTTATAAAGCCTGCTGCTTGTACAGGTTGCCCAGGGGACCTTGGAGGCAGCACTTTCCAATGGATATTCATGTCTCTGATCTTTTGTTGTGCCCAATTTAAGCTTAAGACAAGTATGTGGAGTGCCTTTGAAAAACCTAAGAACTGGCTGGCTAGAGTTATAGACAGTGGCAGAATGATTGCCTAGCATGCATAAGACCCTGGATTCTATCCCCAGAACCCCCCTACACACACACACACACACACACACACACACACACGCATTCACGAGAAAAGAAAAAGGAGAAGGAAAGAAAAACCCTAGCATGATGATCAGGGTTCACAATAGCCAAGTCATAATGTCCAACTGCAGAACAAGGATAGAGAACCTACATTTGAGCCACATTCAAGTTCCCTGGCCACCAGAAGATCCACATCTCAATGAAGTGAAATTTTACCATGATTAATGTGGATGAATCTTAAGATATAGAGGCTATGAAGCAGGTTATCATGGATGACTGTAGGGTCACATATATCCCCAATCTTGATTCCTCAGACAAGTGGTAAGCCCGGGATTCACGAGGTCTTCATTGTGCTTCCCACTCCTTATGTACATCCATTAATAAATTATATTTCCATCTAAAAAAAATTTTTAATTGTGTATGCACCTAAAAATAACAATGAGTTGGTTGCCAACTATTGCCAGTGCCCATTCCAGGCATACAAAACCAAAGCAATCATAGAAATATTTTATCCAAATAATGGCATCTAAGTAAGATTTCTAAGATTATAGTATATATTATATTCTATGAAACACCAACCTAAAATTATGGTTTGTGTAAAAAGGAGTCTATAGCAAAAGAGCAAATCAATTTGACAAATACTGTTTACAATATTCTCCCTTGGAAATTTCCAATTATATATGAATATATTTAAAGATGTGGGTAAAATACTGTCATAAAGAAGCTTTAAACCAGGCTGGAGATGTGGCTCAAGTGGTAGCGCGCTTGCCTGGCATGCGTGTGGCCCGGGTTCGATCCTCAGCACCACATACAAACAAAGATGTTATCAGCACCACATACAAAGATGTTATGTCTGCCGAGAACTAAAAAATAAATATTAAAAAATTCTCTCTCTCTCTTTAAAAAAAAAAAAGAAGCTTTAAACCTCATTTATCAAACTTTTCACATATTTTTTAATACTATACCTATTGACAGACCAAGGAATCTATTAGTCTATAAAACATACTTTAGGGGCTCGCATTGTAGCCCAGTGGTAGAGCTGTTGCCTAGCATGTGTCAGGCACTGGGTTCAATTCTCAGTATTGCATATAAACAAACAAAAATAATGGTTCATAAACAACTAAGAAAAAAGATACATGTATGTATACATATGTATATAAATATATATTTAAAGAACATACTTTAGAATGAATCTAAAAATACTTTGAAGAAGCTCTATTATAACCAAAGTTTTTTATAGATCGTATTTTATGTTCTATTGAGAAATAATCATTACAAAGGAATGTGAAATGCCAAGAATCTACACTAGAGCTTCTCACTCTGCAGAATTTGGCTTCATGTCACAGATATGGACACACTACCTTTATTTTACTTATTTATTTCTATGTGGTGCTTGCAAGACAAATGCTCCACCACTGAGCTATGACCTCAGCCCAGGCCACAGATATGGAGAGGAAAGATTAAAAACGGTTGAAAAGCCAGGTGTGGTGATGTGTACCAACTACTCAGAAGGCTGAGGTATGAGGATCACCTGGGCTCAGGAGGTTGAGAGTTAGGCCAGCTCAGGCAACAGAAACCCCATCTCTAAAAAAAAAAAAAAAAAAAAAAAAAATCATAGAATGAAAAGTATTTCTCCTAACACACCCAAATGCCTTCTTAAGAAGGTGGAATCTGTTGCAGCTAATACAAAATTGGAAATCACTAACTTTCAGCAGAACACACATATGGATTCTGAAAAGATAAAGTTTAAACTGGCAGAAAAGGCTGCAAAGAGCTGATTTGCTCTGTAGTACCAAAGAATAAGGGTTTACCAGCTAATTTCCATGGTTAGAGGGAGTAGGAGAGTAGTTGGCTGGAATCTGACCAAACAGCTAGAGGTTGAGATGCTTCTCACTGGAAGCTCAGCCAGTGAGAAATCTCTGAGAATGAGTGGATTCATCAAAATGAGTAACATAAAATGTGCTAGTTGCTTATTATTTGACATATTATTTGGTCTATTCTAATGGGATAATTTCCTTTTTGTAGTCAAGGTGGTTTGGTGTGTCTTCCATATTCAAATCCACTCATAAGAATGATCAAAGAACAGGTTTAAGAATTAGAGCTTGGTGAAGCTAAGTACAAAAAAAATCAGATTCAGAGGACTGTGAAATCAAAAATTACCCATCACTTCCTACCACCTCTTCTCACACAAAGAATTTGTAGAAATCAGCACTGAGAACTGTGGCTAGCACATTTAGAGGTACTCAAAAATCCCTAACAAATGAGCAAGTGAGTCCACCCATTTCCCACAGAGTACAAAACGGTGTTTTAGAGGTCGAGGAAATTTTTTTTTTTTTTTTGGTACTAGGGATTTAACCCAAGGGCGCTTTTCCACTGAGCCACATACCTAGCACTTTTTTTAAAAAATATTTATTCTAAAGTTTTTAGGTGGATACAACATCTTTGTTTTACATTTATGTGGTGCTGAGGATCAAACCCAGTGCCTTGTGCATGCTAGGCGAGCACTCTACCACTGAGCCACAACCCCAGGCCCTTTTGAGACAAGGTCTCATTAAGTTGCTTAGGGCCTCACTAAATTGCTGAAGCTGGCCTTGAATTTGTGATCCTATGAGCCATCACACTGGCAATTCAGAGGCTGTTGAATTTGTAATCCTTTTACTTCCATTTTCTGGTGGGATTACAGGCATATGCTACCAGGCTAGGCTTCAGCAAATCTTACCTAGACTTTAAAGAGTACATGACACTAGCTGACATCTGAAATGTTTTCTCATTTTATAAAAACTTTTCCATTGTTTTCCAGCAAAAAGTGGGAATAATGAAAACATACACATTTACAAGTTGCCTATTTTCTACAAAGAAGAAAAGAACTTGGAATTAACATAAATTCTCTATTTTTATTGAGTAGTTCAATCTGAATTTATGAGGAAGATATAAATCCAAACTCAAAGGAATGATAAAAGTATTAAAGCTGTTTCATTCCAATATCTTTCCATACCACCATAGTTGTACACATGAATCCTGGCTAGTGTCCTCAAGATCGTCAAGACTGCTAAAAGGCAAGCACATGGTTCTTATTAGGCCATGTTCAAAGCCATCATCTGGTTTCCTCCTAACTACGATGATGAAGCATGGATACACTGGCAAATTGTAAATTACTAATGGTCACTGAGCTCGGAAAATGCTGTGAAACTTACAGGCAAGTTAAGCAAGTGTGGAATGATCAGTCCCAGATTATCTATCTATCTATTTATAGGTATTGAGTATTGAACCCAGGAGCCCCTGCTTAACAACTGAGCCACATCTCCAGCCCTTTCTTATATTTTAATTTAGATACAGGATCTTGCTGAGTTGCTTAGGGCCTCACTAAATTACTGAGGCTAACCTTGAACTTGCAATCTTCCTGCTTCAGCCTCCCAAGCCACTGGGATTACAGGCATGCACCACTGCACCCGGCTCAGCCCCAGATTTGATGTGCAACTGAAAGACCTAGAAACATGAGAGAATGACATGCTCCCATCCTATCAGTTTGGTTTCACTGTCCTGAGAGCCTAAGATGGCATTATGGACCACGAAGAAGCAAGATGAAAACACGAAAGGAGAGAAAATCCTGCAATTCTCTTCTTTTTTTTTTTTAAAGGAGGAAAATTTTATTTGGGGCTCACAGTTTCAGAGGCCTCAGTTCGTAGATGGCTGAATCTATTATCTGGACTCAAGGTGAGGCAGAACCAGATGGTGGAAGGGTATGGTAGAGGAAAGCAGTTCAGGATGTGGCACCAGAAAACAGAAAGCCTGCAATTCTCTAAGAATATAATTTATATATTCAAATAAAATGCCTCAATTGACAAAGAGAAAAATAGAGGTTTCTACTCTGGTTACCTTTCGAGTACAAATCCATATAGTTTTTTTTTTTTAATATTTATTTTTTAGTTGTAGTTGGACACAATACCTTTGATTTTTTTTTTTTAAGCTGTTGATGGATCTTTATTTACTTGCTTACTTATATGTGGTGCAGGGAATAGAACCCAGTGCCTCACACATATGAGGCAAGCACTCTACCACTGAGCTACAACTCCAGCCCCACAATACCTTTATTTTATTTATTTATTTTTATGTGGTGCTAATGAGGATGGCATGTGCTAGGTGGTGCTCTACCACTGAGCCACAACCCCAGCCCAATCCATATAGTTTTAATAGTATCTTCAACAAATGATGCTGGGACAACTGGATGTCTACATGCAAAACATGAACATGGACTCATACTATATAGAGAAAAACAACTCAAAATTAATCAAGGACTTAAGAATAAGCACTAACACTATAAAACTCTTATAAGAAAAAATAAGGATAAGTCTCCAGGACCTTGGATTTGGCTATCATTTCTTTCTTTCTTTTTTTTAAATATTTTTATTTATACATGGACACAATATCTTTATTTTGTTTATTTATTTTTATGTGGTGCTGAGGATTGAACCCAGTGCCTCACGTGTTTGAGGCAAGCGCTCTGCCACTGAGCCACAACCCCAGCCCCTTAGCTATCATTTCTTAGGTATGACACCAAAAAAAACTTAAAGAAGTTGTGCTCCATGAAAATACAAAATTTTGTTAACAGTGAACCCTACCATTATGCACAATTATAATGCACCAATAAAAAATGGAAAAAAATTAAAAATTTTTCTGCTTCAAAGAACAATGTAAAGATAGTAAAAGAAATTCCATAAAGCTGGGATGTAGTTCAGTGTACAACACTTATCTAGCATTTTATCTTTAAAAAATGTTGATTTTATCTTCAGCACCCAAGTGGAGGAAAAAACAGAAAGAAAAGAAAATCTGTAGAACAGCAAAACAAACATTTGCAAATAATATATAAAGGTCTTGTATTCAGATAAGAATTAATGTTAAGGGTCACATTACATAAAAAACTCTTATTAATCCATGTTAATCCATGTTAAATATCCAGATTATACAAAGAGTCCTTACAACTCAACAAGAAATAGACAAGAGAGAAAAGAGAAGAGAAGAGAAAACCCAAACAATTAAAAAGTGCAAAGTAACTGATAGGCATTTCTCCAAAGAAGTTATACAAAGGGGCCAATAGGCACATGAAAAGCAGCTCAAAGTCAATGTAGTGAGAAAAAAATAATAATAACAAGGGCTGGGGAAACAGATCATACTGATGGACCTGTATGTAGAGCACCCCTGGGTTCAATCCCCAGTACCTCCAAAACATAAATAAAGAAAAGAAGGCTCAACACCATCAGCCATTAGGGAAATACGAATCAAAACCACAATGATACACTACTTCACATCTGCTGGGATGGCTACAATCAAAAGAATAAGTGTTGATGAAGATATAGAGAAACTAGCATCTTTGTACACTACAGTGGAAAAGTCTTACAGTAGAGCCCCTGAAGAAAATGGTGTGGCAGTCCCTCGATAAGTTAAGCAAAGAATTACCATATTAACCACAATTCCACTCCTAAAGATATGCCCAAAAGAAATTAAAACATATGTCAACACAAAAATGCTCAAAGTTAGACTATTTATAATAGCTAACAGATATAAATGCCCATCAGACTTATGAATGGATAAAATGAAATGTGGTATCCATAAGTGGGATATAAATCAGCCATAAAAAGGAATAATGTATGATACATGCCATACATGAATGAACCCTGAAAATATCATGTTAAATGGAATGAAGCTAATCCCAAAAAGATCACATATTATATGATTCCATTTATAAAAAATGTCCATAGGAAGACAAAGTATAGTAGTGGTTGCCAGGGGTTCAGGAAAAAGGGAAATGGGAAGTGACTGCTTATGAGTATAGAATTTTCATTTGGGGTGATTAAAATGTTCTAGAGCTAGATTATGGTGATGGTTGTACAATACTATAAATATACCTAAAGCCACTGAGTTGGTTATGTTATATGTATTGTGCCACAATTAAAAAAAAAAAAAAAAAAAGCTGCTGGGCATGGTGGTTGGAGTCTTTTTTTTTTTTTTTTGTCTTTTCTTTTTTGGAACTGGGGATCAAACCCAGGGTTCAAGTATGTGAGGGAAGCACTTTGCCATTAAGCAACATGCCAGCCTCAATCCCAGCTACTTGGGAGGTTGAAGCAGGAGGCTCATGAAGTCCAAGGTCAGCCTGGACCCCCCCCCTTTTTTTTTTAGTATTTTGTTTTAGTTGTAGTTGGACACGACACGTTTTTTATTTTTATGTAGTGCTGAGGATCGAACCCATCGCCCCGCACATGCTAGGCGAATGCTCTACCACTGAGCCACAACCCCAGCCCCCTGTACCCCCTCTTAAAAAACAAAACAAAACAAAAACACCTAGCATGGTCTTTGCACATGCTAAGTATTCACTGACTTGAACAGCATGATTTCAGTTTTCAGTGCTAGCAGATTTTTGCCCTATAGAAATACAGCCCTCTGAATTTACCAGCATTCTCTAGCTTTTTTGCCTAAAGATTATACCTAAAGGGTATAATCATGCTACATTCTAGGAATGTGCTAGAAGCCATTGCAAAGAAGTTCCAAACTGTTTCAGGCCAGTCACTAGAAAGGCAAATAGCTTTATTAATGCCAATCAAAGCTAAAAAACAATGGCATTAAAAAAAAAAAAAAAAGGTTGCTAATGAGAGGGTGGGGATGATGGGAGGAGATATTTCATTTGACTATGACAATTGCAAGCACAAAAAATAGAGCATTACATTACTCTGAGATCATATATTTAATCTAGAGCAGAGTTTCTCAAATGTTAGCACTACTAACATTTAGGACAATATGATTCTTTGTCATGGAAACTCTTTTTTTTTTTTTTTTTTATCCTGTGCATTGCAAAACACTTAGCAGCATCCTTGGCTTCTACCTACCAGATACCAGTAGCATTCTCTAATCACAGCAATAAAAAAATGCCTCCAGACCTTTTGCCCTGTGTGGTAAAATGGCCTTCTAATTAGAATCATAGCTCTAGACAAAATACTAAGCATTTTGTCTAGTATTAACATCAATATACACAGAGTCATGTACCCTAGGGTTTTAGTTTGGGATATAAGAGAAGAGGAGAGAAGACAAAATCACCTACACCACCTATGGGTCAGCTTCTTAAAAAAAAATCAACATTTAGGAAAGAGCTGTGGGGAAATGGTAGCAAAGAGCTAAAATCTCTCTTTTTTTTTGGTACTGAGAATTTAGCCTAGGAGTACTTTACCTCTGAGTTACATCCCAAGCCCTTTTATTTTTATTTTGAGACAGGGTCTCACTAAGTTGCTAAGGGCTTCACTAAATTGCTCAGGCTGACCTTGAATTTGTGATCCTCCTGTCTCAGCCTGCAGAGTCACTGGGATTATGGGCATAGAGCTGAAATCTTGAAAGTACATTCCTAGGACCAGACAATGGACACCTAAACAAAGGGGAACTGGAATAAAGCAACACCTAGTGGTAAATTTAGTGTCATTGTTCTGCTAATTTAATTCCCTCATGGATGAATGATACTCAAAGACTGGTGATGAAATGCTTCTTTGACTCCTCACGCTGGACACCTATCATGTCTGCCCGTGGGATAAGGGCAGCTATCCAGACACTGCCAGAGTTTCTGGCTTCTGTGAGGAAAATAAAGAAAGACACTAGCTGCCTACCTGAGAGTCCCATTCTCTCCTTTGTCCAGGCTGGTGAATCGGCTGTAGAGACGAGTGATCTGACTGTGGGAAACTGAAGAGCACAAAATTAGTTCCGGTTGGAAAATAGGCACCCATTCACACTGCACAGCTACATGCCAGCCCATCATGAAATGCTTTGGAGTGTGTGAGATGGGGAGATGTCACAACGCTAGGCAATCTAGAGTGTCAAAGCACAAAATGTAGTCAGGCCTGGTGGCACAGGCCTATAATACTAGGTACTCAGGAGGCTGAGGTAGGAGAATCCCGAATTCTAGGCCAGCCTGGGCAACTTAAAGACACCCTGTCTCAGTAAAAGTAAAAAAAGGGCTGGCATGTAGCTCGGTGACAGAGGAATGCCCAGTACCCCCACTCCCACCAAAGAAGAAAGTTTGAAAGATAAAAGTGGAAAGGACTCAAATAAACTAAATCAAGAACAATCAAAACTGACTCTCAATAATGATGTCTAGGTTTAATTAAGAACATTTTAGGGGCTGGGAATGTAGTTTAGTTATAGAGTGTGTGAGTGAGGCCCTAGTTTTGATCCTGAACATCACACGCACTCACACACACACACACACACACACACACACGTTACATATCAGAATATCAGATAGTTAACATTTAACACAATAAAGGAAGGAAGGAAGGAAGGAAGGAAGGAAGGAAGGAAGGAAGGAAGGAAGATTTTGTGTCCATCTACAACTAAAAAAATATTTTTTAAAAAAGACGGGGCTGGGGTTGTGGCTCAGTGGTACAGTGTTTGCCTAGTATGCATGAGATACTAGGTTTGATCCTCAAGCACCACATAAATATAAAATAAAGATATTGTGTCAACCTAAAACTAAAAAAACATATTTTTAAAAAATGTTAAAAAAAAGAGAAAAAGATGGGGCTGGGGTTGTGGCTTAGCGGTAGAGCACTCGCCTAGCATGTGCGAAGCCCTGGGTTCGATCCGCAGCACCACATAAAAATAAATAAATAAAATAAAGGTATTGTGTCTTACCAAAAAAGAGAAAAGGATATTGAGAATTTCACATTTCAACATCCTGAGTTATAGGCTATGAAAAGGCATGCTTTGCTTTGATTAAAAACTCAAATCTAGGGCTGGGGATGTGGCTCAAGCGGTAGCCCGCTCGCCTGGCATGCGTGCGGCCCGGGTTCGATCCTCAGCACCACATACCAACAAAGATGTTGTGTCCGCCGAGAACTAAAAATAAATAAATAAATATTAAATATTCTCTCTCTCTAAAAAAAAAAAAAAAAAAAAAAAAAAAACTCAAATCTACTAATCAGTTTGGTGTTTCAGATTGGCATTGCTGGGTAAGAAACTTGTACTGAACTAAAAATTGGGGTATATCAAACATTCTATTTTGAAAATCTGATTTACTCTTGCACTAAGCATTAGAGGTCTTATCTCTTCCTTCAGGACTGACCTATGGGTAAAAGAACCCCACAGCTTGGGGTCAACCTCTTTTCTGTGACTGCATAAACTTCACTGAGTTCCCAGGAAAGGAACTTTTTCCAAAAAGCAAATTAGGCAATTTATAAAATGGTCATGCCATCATCAGATGACATCTGCAAGAAAGTTATTTTTCTCTCTCTCTCTCTTTTTTTTTTTTTTGGTGGTACTGGGGATTGAACCCAGGATCTTGTGCATGCACTCTACCAACTGAGCTATATCCTCAGAGGAAAAGAGTTATTTTGTCCCTAATTTTGAATTGCCTCTGTAAACTCAAATACAAGTTGACAACTAAAATTAAGTAATTACTGCAAGTATGCAATAAAACTCTGAAAATGCAAAAAAGCATTTCTGGGAAATAGTTTAGTCTCCTGGCAAATTGGAGGTAAGAGGTGGGGAAAATGATCACAGGAGAAAAGATCACAGCCAAAAAGGGTGTGATGAGTTCGGACTTTGTCCTGGGCTGCACCTTCAGGGGCTTAAAGGGATGGCTGAAGTAGTTCTGGTAGTTATCCTCCTCCCCCAACTCCAGCAACAAAACTTGACTTGCAGTACTAGGAACAATGGAACAAAGTAAACAGAGTAGGCAGGAGAAAACAGGAAGTGAATGAGTAGTCCAGGGCTGGGATCAAAGAACACACTAGGGTAGCTGTGACTTCTTCAAAATTAGGTTGCACCCTCAAAGAGGAACTCTGTCCATGGTTAGCACTCTAAAGTGATGCGAGAACAGAGCAGAGATGCAGAAAGAATCACTCTCATCCTGGGCAGAGCCAGCATGGGTCCAGCCACTAAGGAAACAGAGGAGGACTGTTGTGCAGTCAGGCAGGTGTGAAGAGCTCTCTGTGAAGAGTACTAAGGGTCAGGTGGACAGATTATGATTCCATTCATAGCATCACTGCTTACCAGCAAGGGGTAAGTAAATGTGGCTGTGGTGAGCTGGTGAAAAGAAAGTGCTTGGCAAAGTGCCTGGCACTTGGTAAGCATTCCTGGTTAGTTATTATCATTACCATCCTGACATAGCCAGCCTGAAGGTTCAGTTTTATTGCTGCGCTAATTACTCTCAACTTTCCTCTGGACTGTTGATTTTTCTTTAGGAAACTGACTGGTTTACCCTGGTCTGGCCTCGGGTCTCAAAAGCTACTCTTGTACTAAAGTTCCCTTTAATTTAGAAAAGAAGTCAGTTGAAGAATTATTACTAAATTTCCCCAAAAGATTTTTTTAAAAAACAAAATTTCTTTACATACACAATATTGTTGTTTTCATTTCCATTATCAGTCACATATACTTCACACTGTTGTAATAGCTTACTTTTCATAGTAATTCATAATTTTCCTACACTGCCTAGGAGTACCTTTTTTTTTTTTAACATATACTGGAGACTGAACCCAAGGGCGCTTAACTACTGAGCCATATCCCCTTTTTATTTCTTATTTTGAGACAGGGTCTCACTAAGTTATTGAAGCTGGCTTTGAACTTTAGATCCTTTCAGATTCGCTGGGATTACAGCTACAGCTACCGCTATCGTGCCCAGCTCAGATTACTTTTAGGAAGAGTTGTGTTTTGTTTTTGTTTTGGGGGGGAGGTACTAGGGATTGAACCCAGGAGCATTCTACCACTGACCTACACTCCTAGCCTTCAGGCCTCCTTTTTTTTAGACAGGGTCTCTCTGAAGTTGCTTAAGCCCTCACTAAATTGCTGAGGCTGGCCTCAAACTTGTAGTCCTCCTGACTCAGCCTCTCAAATCAGTGGGATCACAGGTTTGCCAAGATATATTTCAATTTTTATATTAGCTTTAATCCATGCACATGATAAAAATGCAAATGGAACAAAACACAAGGAAAATCTCCCTAACACCTCAGTTTCCCACTCTCCCATCCCAAAGACAAACACTATTACCAGTTTCTTTTGAATCTTTCTAGAAACACCCTATATACATAAATAGTGATTTATACAATTTAAAATTTGGAAAGAATATTATGATCTAGTCCCAACTTCTTCAACTAACAAATGAGCCATTAAACTTTCTAATCCAGATCATCTAATAGAATGGGATGCAAGAACTTCTTACTAGTATAATTTTTAAAACTCCCTTATTAAGTATTGGTGTGGCATTACACCCCAATTTTTGGAGGGAAACCGGTATATGGCTACTTGAATTTATAATAATTTACCAACATGTTCACAATAAATATGTATATATATATATACCATCATGAAGTTGTTATTTCCAGGACAAACTGCTATATGGAAATAAATCACTGGAGAAACACACAACCAAATATCAACTTCTAACATTACTTGTACTGTCATATCTGGACCTATCTTCTAAATTTCTGAACTAATGTTATGATTCTGTTAGAGAAAACTATGTTGATAGGGGTATAGCTCAGTGGTAAAGTGCTTGCCTAGCATGCATGAGATTCTATACTCAATCCCCAGCACTTGAGGGTGGGAGTGGGGGGGAGAGCCTTGTTAATAAAAAGAAAAAGCTTTCATCTAGGTCCTATATCCATGACAGAGTATAATGCAACTTCCAAGATGTAAAACTCCGAATGACTCATTCTACTTTAAAGGAGCTATAGAATCCAAATGCAGAAAAAAATTGCCATTCATTTTTCCAGAAAAAAAATGAAGGCAGTTTCTAGGTGCTAAGCTCATCAGATAGATGCTGAAAACCTGAACCACTCTTGATAACCCAAAGGAGTTATCAGGAGTTGATAGTTACTCTCATAAAAGTCTATATACCAACATGTTTTGAGTGAAACTGTATTTTTCTTCACCAAATAGGCAAATAATTCTCTTATATTTTAAAAAGAAGTTTAATGGCTCATTTGTTAGTTGAAAGGGCTGGACTAGATCATAACATTCTTTCCAAATTTAAAATTGTATAAATCACTTTTTTTTTTTAAAGATAGAGTGAGAGGAGAGAGAGAGAGAATTTTTTAATATTTATTTTTTAGTTATCGGCGGACACAACATCTTTGTTGGTATGTGGTGCTGAGGATCGAACCCGGGCCGCACGCATGCCAGGCGAGCGCGCTACCACTTGAGCCACATCCCCAGCCCAATAAATCACTCTTTAATGTGCTAACTTTCCTCACTAGAGACCATTTTATTGTCATTGCTTTGTGCTCAGAATAGAAAGATATTTTGCAGAGGTGCCAAGCACCAAGATGGAAAGGAGAGGGAAGAATTAAAGCAAAAAGAGAATAAGAAAAGTTATTTTACCCTTTAGTTTACCCTAAATCTTAAAGCTGAAGATAACCTATGCAAGGGCCACTCTAAATAAAGACTGGAAAATTGAAGCTTGTACCATAATCATTTCTTCTGAGCACTCCACACCCCAATATTTCCCCTGATATGAGGACTTCAAGGTGTGGCCTACTCTTTTAGGAATTAAGAGACTTGTTGGGCTGGGGCTGTAGCTCAGTGGTAGAGCACTTGCCTGGCATGTGTGAGGCACTGGGTTCAATCCTCAGCACCACATAAAAATAAACAAAAAGTCATTCTATCCATCTACAACTACAAATAAATTTTTTAAAAAACACTATTGTTTTGTATGGGGGATTAAACCCAGGGGTGCTTACCCACTGAGCCACATCCCCGCCCTTTTTTATATTTTATTTAGAGACAGGGTCTTGCCAAGTTGCTTAGGGCCTTGCTAAATTGCTGAAGCTGGCTTTGAATTTGCAATCCTCCTGTCTCAGCCTCCTGAGCGGCTGGGATTATAGGCATGTGCCACAGAGCCTGGCTTAAAATATATTTTATAAAACAAACAAAATCTACCTTTTTATATTTGGGGAAATTTGAATATGGACTGAATAGTAGATAATATCAACTTTCTTAGGCACAGTAATTGTATTGCACTTATACTGGAAAAATCCCTTTTCTCAGGACATGCAGAAGTATTAAAGGATGAAGAGTTCCAATAGCTGCAACTTTCAAATTATTCACCAAGAAATATAAATTGCGGGGCTGGGGTTGTGGCTCAGTTAGAGTGCTTGCCTGGCATGTGTGATGACCTGTGTTCAATCCTCAGCACAGCATATAAATAAATAAATAAATGAAGGCCCATCAACGACTTACAAAAATATTTTAAAAGAAAACATAAACTGGGGTTGGGACTATAGTTTAGCAGTAGAATATGTGCTTTAGCGTGCATGCATGAGTGAGACCCTGGGTTTAAACCCAACCAAAAGAGAAAAAAGGAATAAAGCAAATATAGCAAAACGTTAACTATTGGGGCTGGGGATGTGGCTCAAGCGGTAGCGCGCTCGCCTGGCATGCGTGCGGCCCGGGTTCGATCCTCAGCACCACATACCAACAAAGATGTTGTGTCCGCCGAGAACTAAAAAATAAATATTAAAAAATTCTCTCTCTCTCTCTCTCTCTCTCTCTCACCCTCTCTTTAAAAAAAAATGTTAACTGTTGGATTCAAATAAATGCAAATGGGTGTTCGGGATACTATTCTTTTAACTTTTCTGTATATTTGAAAATTTTCATCACAAAAAGTTGGGGGGAAGAAAACTAAACTCTTATATCTTATAAATTCAGTTCACAGTAAGTTTTCTTTCCCACTATAACCTAAGTTATCTGTTCATTCTTTTCCATAATAGCGTTTACTGCATGTAATGCATTTATCATTATTTTGTAGTATAATATTTTGGATTTTCTTCTCTTCTCCTAAACAGAGAACTCAGCTTATATCTTTATAGCTGCTGCTGGGATTTTTTTTTTTTTTTTTTTTTTTGCGGGGGAGGTTCCTGGGGACTGAACCCAGAAGCACTTTACCACTGAGCTACATCCCCAATCTTTTTTATATTTGAAACCAGGTCTCACTAAATTGCTGAGGCTGGCCTCAAACTTACCACCCACCTGCCTCAGCCTCCTGAATCTCCGGGATTAAAGGTGGTGCCCAGATGGGATTGATGGATCTTCTAAATGAGTAAACATCTAAGTATTCTACGTTCTGGACCACCTTCCCCTACCACAAAATGTTTATAGGGTCCTACTTCCTTAGAGCCCTGTTCTCCAATATGGCATGTGATTTCTTCTTACCCATTTCTGGTAACAAATGAGAATAAAACTTTAAACTATAACTAGAAAAGTAGAAAGCTTTATAAACTACTTAACTCAAAAATCAGCTAAAGATGTTATCCATGGTTTTAGATTTCAACAGAACATAGAAGACATCAGGGTCTTCTGTAATGAGAGGACCATAAAGGAATCTTCCACTTGGAGGCAGCAACAGCCAAAGCTGAACTTCAGGAAATTGTTCTCAAGCAATTGCCTTTGCCAGGCTTGTGTTCTTTGTTGAACTACAGAAAAACCCACACCCATCATATCATCACTACACCCTTTCAAACAAACAAAACCTCACCAGCCTGTAGAACTTACTTCCTAAACCTGTTCAACGCCCTCCCCATCCCCACGTGACACACCAGAAGGTACAGACTAAAAATAAATCAATCTGCTTCCATCACTATTAAATTGGCATGAACTGTTTCTCATACTTAAGATTTTAAGTAATTCACAACCAGGTTATTGCTACAGTTTAGTGAAGTAAAGGGAGACTATACAAACTCCAAAGACCTTCCTCCAATTACATCTTTTAATCAATTGAGCTTTAATTTATACAAATATAGACGTGAAAGAAGGCAGTAGAAACAAAGACACTCTAAGAAATGTTTGATATCAACATAAAATGTTTCTTGGTTTTTCAAGACAGAATTTTTATTCTTTGGGTTTTACTTCCTTAGAATTGGCAAAACATCTGTACTTTTTTTGTAGTTGTAGATGGACAGAATGCCTTTATTTTATTTGTTTATTTCTTTATGTGGTGCTGAGGATCGAACCCAGTGCCTCACACATGCTAGGCAAGCACTCTGCCACTGAGCTACAGTCCCAGCCCAAAACATCTATATTTGATTCATAAGCCAATGATCTCTGAAAATAGGAAAAATATAAAATTATTTTTATATTTTATAATTACATAAAATTATATAGCCCCAGGACATATTTTTGCACATGTGTGTTTCAGACAGGGTTTTGCTGTATTGCCCAGGCTGGCATTGAACTCCTGGGCTCAACTAATTCCTGCCTTAGCCTCCCAAGGAGGGAGCATATGCAAATAGTATTTTCCCAAAAACATGATATTTATCTAGGGTTCAAAATAATAAAAGCTAACACTTATAGTATGGCACTCATTATATCAGACTACTCTAAATAATGTATTTTACTTACTGGCAAAAGAATCTTATAAAATAGGTACTATTATTATTCTCATTTTGCAGATAGGTAATTCTATTTATGTATGTATGAATGTATGTATGTATTTATCTATCTATCTGTACTGGGAATTGAACCTAGGGGCCTCATGCATGCTAGCTAAGAGATTTATTCCTGATCTATGTTCCCAGCCCTTTTTGAGACAGGGTCTTGCTAAGTTTCCCAAATCGGCCTTGAACTTTTGATCCTCCTGCCTCAGCCTCCAGAGTAGCTGGGATTATAGGTATGCCCCACCACTCTCTGCTCACAGATAATTCTTACCTAGAATTACTTTTCCAAACATTTAGTGGCTAAATTTCAAATACCAGCTAAAGTAGTCATGTGAATTCTAATCAATCTAAATTTGCCAAAAATATTTTAAATATAATCAATTCTAATGCAAAGCATTCATGTTGAATATAAAGTCAGTTTTTCACAATTATGATACTTTTTTTTTTTTTTACTGGCAAAGGGAGTAGTAAAATGTCTTATACTTCCTAAATTTTTCTGATTAAAATAGTTCTCTAAATTCTTCCTCTCACAAGAGGCAGATGAGCAGGGTGCACACCTGTAGTCCCAGGGGCTCCGGAGGCTGAAACAGGCAGGAGGATCAAGAGTTCAAAGCCAGCCTCATCAATTTATTGAGGACCTAAGCAACTGAGTGAGACCCTGTCTCTAAATAAAATAAATAAATAAATAAAAGGGGTGGAGATGTGGCTCAGTAGTTGAGTACCCTGGTACCAAAAAAAAAAAAAAAAAAAAAAGAGGCAAATGAAAACAGGACAAATTTCACCTCTTTACCCTCCAGATATCTGTTGTTTTAAATTCTTCTACACCTTTGCATCATGCTAAACTTTCTGTTTAAAAAAAAAAAAAAAACTCTGCTGAAGGCTGATGGACAGTAACTAGATAAACTGATGACTTACCTCCTAGAGTGGAGGAATGACTTTGTAACAGACTGCAGGAGATTGCTCCTGGAAGCCACCCAAAATGCCCTAAGTTAATTTATCCATATCTAATCCATTCAGGCATGCATCAAGGCCCAATTTCTGTTCTCCACAAGGCCTGTTCACAAAGACCGTCTTTTCTCTGAGTTCTGAAGGTGGGTGTCACATAATTTCAACTTCCTTATGTCACGATGCTAATCTTTTTTGGGCTTATATCTCAACCAGATTGTGGGTGTCTTTGTCACACTTTCCGGGAATATCTAGCTTAATAGTGAACACAGACACTGAAAAATTCATTAAGCAATTGTTTCACTAGGTTTACTGGCTTAATACAAACATTTGCACTGATTTTGGTTGAGAATCTCCCTCCTAAGGCTGGGCACAGTGGTGCATGCCTGTAATCCCAGCAACTTGGGTGGATGGGTCAAGAGGATCACAAATTCAAAGCCAGCCTCAGCAACTTAGAGAGACCCTGTCTCAAAATAAGATATAAAAAGGGATGGGATGTTACTCGTGGGTTCAATCCCTGGTACTGAAAAAAAGAATCTCCCGGATTCCACCTCTTGGGTCCCCTTCTTCCTCCGGGAGAAGTCTTTTCTGCTGTCCTTTAATAAACTTCTATTTTCTACTCTGAAAAAAAAAAAAAAAAAAAAGAATCTCCCTCATGCTTGAGTCAGTCTTCAGCAACTGGAAAACAGTTCTTCCATGGTACTTAGATGTTTGTACCCAAGTCACATAATATAACCCAGAGTCCTTTAGCAATCCAGGCCCTTTTCATTTGATCAAATGTAAATAAACCAAAATGGGATTATTGCTCCCTTCATTCTGAGATAAAAATAGCTTTTCACATCCTCACTATGGTTTACACTTCCTCAATTTATGACTCTTTATTTTAAGCACAAATGCTTTAATTTGGGTGTCATCCTAGACCTAAAGTAGTCATTATATTTACAAGTATGGCCAGAAGTCATGGCCACAAAGTGTAATAAAAGCTTGCTCAATCCAAAATGTCTATATTTCCACTCCTGGAGTCAGAGTAAGTCATAAGATGACTGACTGTAAAGTCAAATGGCCAAGAAAGTATTGTAAATTGTAAATAGTAACCATTTCTGTCATTCATTCAAAATCATGAAAAGGATTGCCTTGGTAGGTAATAAGGTCATCATGGTTAAAAAATCTTTATGGAGAGCTTTAATGGCCATATGTTAGGGGATGATGAAAGAAGCAAACCAATTTGATATGATGTGAGGCTAGATAACACCTCTTCCAAAACAAAGATTCTAGAAAGTTTAACTTGTCAGAAAGCATGAGACAGCTTTTAATTTATCCCAGGATACCACTGCCTGAGTAATTCTGTAGTTCCCCCAGTGCCTTTCAGTACTATCTGCCTATAGATCACAAAATTTACTTAACAGCCATGTCATCATCAAAGACAAGTATCATAAAAAGAACTTACATAACTTATAACTCAACAAGAGTTATAAAGGATTATAGTATTCAGCAATATAATTGTATCATACATTGCATTATCAAGGGCTATTCAAATACACTCTGACGTTTCTGAGTTTCTGAATTCCTAAAACCCTGTTGCTCCTTTGTTCAGGTTAATGAGGAAGAGATTGGACTATTTAAAAACCCGTTCCCAGTACAAACTCACACAGAGAATTTTGGAGTGTATCCAATTTCAATAGCCACTGCATATTCAATCAATATATACATGAAATCAGGGCAGAAAACAACCTCAGTGTAAGTAAAATCACCCAGTAGTCAACCGTGCTTTTTCTCCAAAAGTTCAGATTGAAAGACGCCTCATGCTCTCAGACCCCTGATTTTTTAAAAGTCTATAATCACCCAGGTCACATCTTCCAAAGACATGCGGTGCTGCTTTCTGAGCTTATTTCTTCAATCTGTAGCGTGAATTTGTTTGTGATTTCCCCACAGATGTCAGCGGTTATAGGTCCTAGCCCAGAAACGTCACAGGAATGGATTACGTTTTCTACAGGATCCATTCAAAGTTCCTGAATTTGCTTCTCGGGCTTTACCTACTGTTCAAAATGCTTTTTTTTTTTTTTTTTATAGGGAAGGTTGATTCGAGGGACGATAAAGGAAGGGAATTCGGGGACGTTCGTGGTCAAGGAGGGAAGAAAGAGAGGTGTCCGCGCTTTAGGGGTGACTCCCGCTTTTGAGAGAATGGACAACCCCATCAGAGCCACAGCCCCACTCTGGGAAGCTACCGCTAGACAAACAGGTCCTCCAGTGGCTCGTTTCCCCGAAGTGCCAGTGCTAGAATTTGCCCAGGATCCCCCAAACTCATAGCACCCCAGTTCCAAACCTCAGTGACAACCGCCCTCGGTCTTGAGGCCAGCCGGAGGCGCCGGGCCGGCTTCCCACCCCCAATCTGAACTCACAGCCAGTCTCCTTCTTGATCTCCTCGAGCTCTTCGTCCCTCAGTAACGTGGAGGCCCGAGACCCCATCACTGTGCTGGGAGCTCCTCCGGGAGCGGCGGCGCCTGAAGCTAAGGCAGTGGAAGGGAGGGTGGGAGGGAAGAAAGGGCTAGGGGTCAAGAAGGGAGAGGGCAGTGTTTCTACTGCGGACCCAGGAGGCGACCCAGGGGTGGTGCGAGGGGAAGGGCGGCCCCGAAGACCAGCCAATGAGGAGCGAGGCCGCGCCCTGCACCCGAGTCGACGTCGGCGCTCGGAGTTCCAGCCCCCGAATGAATCAGCCCAGCGCCAGCTCCGGCTCAGCTACAGATAGACCCCGCCCCCGGAACCGCGGCTGCCACCGGGCTTAAAAGGGCGATGCCACTGTAGCGCTAGCGGCCTCAATTAAAGGGGCAACTCCATCAACCCACCGTTTTCCAGCAAACCAACCTGAGACCCGCAGTGTAGCCAACCGGTTTTTCACAAACTCTAAACACCAGGAATCTCACCGTACAAGTCGTTGGGATTGCAGAAAGAAGCAACAAAAATTTACGTGGAGGAACCCTAGGGTGTGTCCCCTGGAAACTGCATGCTGGGAGTTGTAATTGGTCTTTGCCTGGCGGCCCTCTCTCCGCCCAGCCGCGTGGGGGCGCTGGGGAGCCGGCCTCAGGTGTCGAGTCCATTGGCTCCTCGGGAAACAGCACCTCGGTGTTCTGCCCTGCGGACGTCGGCTGTGCGGTTTGGGTGCCCGGCGTTGAGAGCTTTTCTCTAGTTTGCTTCAGGATTGTGCTTTGAAAACCGTCGCTCAGTGACTGAAGTACCCCGAAATTTCTTCTTTAACAGTGATCCCTCTTTTAGTTCTAGACTGAAGTTCAAGGAAGTCACCATTTGGCTGAAATTAAGGTCCGGATTTCCCAAATTTCTTCGGCGAGGGGGGAGTCTACAGGTGGAGGAGAGTGAATTCCTAGCATAGGGCCCACCTTTAATTTGAAGTTCTTACTTTATCTTGAAAATGAGAAATTTTGCATTTTTTTATATTTTATTTTTTAGTTACAGTTGGACACAAAAACCTTTATTTTATTTTTTTTGAGAATTTTAATATTTATTTTTTTAGTTTTCGGCGGACACAACATCTTTGTATGTGGCGCTGAGGATCAAAACGCATGCCAGGCGAGCCGGCTACCACTTGAGCCACATCCCCAGCCCACAAAACCTTTATTTTATTTGAAAATTTGTATTTATCTATTTTTATGTGTTGCTTAGGATCTAACCCAGGGCCTAGCACATGCTAGGCAAGTGCTCTACCGCTGAGCCACAACCCCAGCCTCACATTTTATTCTTAGAGTATATTCTTGTTTGATGAGGTTGAATGCCACTTTTTAAGTTAGTATACATCCTCTCAAGAGAATGAGTAATTTTCCTGAGTAATTTGACCCCTCACTTCTCTGTTCAAAACCGGTTTGAGATATGAAAGAACCAAATTCTGATTACTCTTACCTAATAATTAGGGTACTACTTCAGCATACTTTCCCAAACCAACTTAGCTTAAACTTCACCTCGGCTTTGCAGTTTAGCCTGAGGACCCAGAAGTTCCTTGCAGGATGAGGTTCTAGTTTCACCCTATTGTTTTCATGATTGACTTGCTCTTGTTTTCATGGGCAAGCAGTAACATTTTAGATATGCCAGTCAAAGAAGATACGAGGAGCTGCTTTTTATCTTGGAAATATGGGTTTGTAGGAAAATTTTTGTCAGCCGCATGATTGCCTGTTTCTTATTCTGTCTCATTCTGCCCACCTCTGGATCCTGACTTTTTTTCCTTCCTAATTTTGAACCTTACCATTTGCAGCTGTCTTCAATCAAACTTTACTTTGCTTGGTGTTAATGCTTTAACATTTTTTTCTTCACCTTTTTGGGGAAAAGAGGTTACAGAGATTGAACCCAAGGCACTTTGCCATTAAACTATGTCCCCAGCCCTCTTTATTTTTGGATACAGTTTTGGAGAACTTGCTGAGGCTAGCCTGGAACTCTTGCCTCAGCTGGAATTACACCACATGGCACTCTTTAGCATTTAATTTTTTCCCAAGCATTTCACAAACTTTTTTCTTGGGTAGCTTTTAAACATAAATTTATTTTTACATCCAAAAATGTTGCCTCTATGAAGCTTGTCAAGGCTTTCTCTTCAGTTTTAGGACCTCCTTTGTTTCTATAGAGAGTCCTCTTTTGTTGTTGGTTAACTTGAGCAAGGAGTGATTTTTCTAAGGCTTGTTTTATGCTCTTTTTGGGTGCATAATGCTTGGTCATACTTTTGACCTCAAATATCTTCCAGGAAGGGCCTGGTTTAGTTTAGGTTCTATTATCTAGTTTTGTGATTTGGGGCACATGTCTTAAAATCTCTAAGCCTCTGATTTCTCATCTGTAAATTAAATTATGACTATAATATTTGTGAAAGCACTTGACCTTAAAATCTGAAAACGTAGGTTATTTATTTGACTAAAAATGCTATAAATCATGGGGCACGGTGGCACATGCCTGTAATCCCAGCGGCTTGGGAGTCTGAACCAGGAGGAGAGTTCAAAGCTAGCCTCAGCAATGGTGAGACACTAAACAACTCAGTGAGACCCTGTCTCTAAATAAAATATAAAATAGGGCAGGGGAGGTGGCTCAGTGGTTGAGTGCCCCTGAGTTTAATCCCTGGTACCTCCCCCCCAAAAAAAAAGCTATAAATCTTCACTTTCTTCCTAGGCTGTAGGTATTTCGTCACTGTTTTAGAGAGTACATTGCAAAATTCTCTGAACTTTCCCAGTGTGGCAAAATCAAGCAGCTTTTATTATTTATTTACTTATTTGTTTTTGTTACTGGGTTTATTATTTATTTACTTATTTATTTTTGGTATGGGGACACTTAACTACTGAGCTATAACCTGTTAGCATAAATGACACACATATGAAGAAGGCAGGAGACTGGAAGCAAATCTTGGATTAGCCAGCTTTTCTTTATTCAGGATTCAGTGGCAGAGTCAATTAGTGGAACCCTGATGTTGCTCATTTGGGGGGGGCAGAAAACGGCAGTGGGCTGAAGCAAGGGTCTGGGTTATAAAGGCTCTGTTTAGGGTGGGACAGGAGGGTAGTTTGGGGGCTTCATTATATTGGGGTGGGCTGATTAGAGTAAGACAGGCATGTGAATAGGGAATTATCTGGGGCTTATTGTATTGGGCTCAAGCTGACCCATTAGGGTGGGGGGTCAGATGCCAATCAGGTGTGAATTCTTTTTGTGTTCCTTCACTCTGGGCTTTTAAATGACAAAAACTTCAGTTTTACACAGAAAAGGCCGGTGGGGGAACAGCTGCAGATAAAGGGAAATGTCCTTGGACTTATTCTTCATATCCTACATTCCAGACTCTGAAAGGGACATAATGAATTGAGCCAATCAATATCAAATCTAGCTGCTTCCTGGTGAAAATGGGCAAAATAGGGGACCTCCCCCTTTCAGAGTTCTGGAAGAGAACATGAAGACCCTGGTGGTTGAGGTATAAGTGGAAGGAGTGGCCAGATTGTCTGAGTAAAGCCCTCTTTTTCAAAAAGTCAGACGATGAGCATGGGAGGAGATGTGCCCAGGTGGCTTGGGTTGGATAGGTCACCTTCCTAAGAAACCATTTCTTGGAACCATATTTTCCTGATATTTTAATTGTTTCTATCCTGCTTGACAGACTATGCAAAAACAAGAACAGAGTTTAACAGTATGGTTGTAGCTAGTAACCCAACTACATGTATAGGAAAGTATTTAAAAGGCTTAAGGGAAGAGATGCTTCAGCCAAATTGCCCCAAATCTCTTCATTGTTAAAAGCAGGTGCCTTTGCATCAACCATGGCCATAACCTAAGGTTTTAATTCCAACATGTCCTATGTGTAATTCCAACACGTTCCTAATGGAGATCAAGCCCCATTAAGTGATTATGTTTATTTTGCCATTGAATCTCAGTATCACTCTATGGAACTCTAGTAAAACAAAATTGGGTAACTTTATAATGACATTGAGGTCTTTGAGCCCATCATAAATCTTGTACTTGTTCTTCTAGCCATGTGATAGACTCTTTTAGTTTTTGAAAAAAATTCCTGATCAACTCTTTTTTTTTTAAAGAGAGAGAGAAATTTTTAATATTTATTTTTCAGTTTTTCGGCAGACACAACATCTTTGTTTGTATGTGGTGCTGAGGATCGAACCCGGGCTGCACGCGTGCCAGGTGAGTGCGCTACCGCTTGAGCCACATCCCATCAATATGTACTTGAATTTGTAAGATCTCAGTAAATTTCTTCTGAAATTGCTGAAAGGGGATGCAGAAGCAATTATCTCAGCCAAGACAACAATGCAAGCTATTAACCATTAGATGAAACATTTAGCACTTTTATAAGGAGCCAGGTGGCTACTGGCCTTTTGAGAATCATAACAGTTTGTCCTGAATTTTGCCATACAGTTTTATTGACACATTTTTGTAGCATATAGTTCTCACATTTAACATAATATATATTATGAGGCATTATATTGTACTTGATTAGGTTTAGACAATAAAATATGGGTATTTAATACATATGCTATGAGATAGAATTCCTTATGAAAAGAAATATTAAGATGGGTAACATTTTTAAACTTATTATATTGAAAATCACATTTCATATCCAAAAAGTCTTCTAACTCATATCTCATTTCCATATTCCATATGGTCCTGAAGACATTTAACCTTGTCTTTTTCCACTCCCAAGTGGTTTACATAGAAATACCACTCTTCCCTGATTGACTTTGGTTTTGTTGTTGTTGTTGTTGTTTTTTATTGGTTATTCAAAACATTACAAAGATTGCAGAATCACATCGGTTACACATCCACATTTTTACATAATGCCATAATAGTAACTGTTGTATTCTGCTACCTTTCCTATCCTCTACTATCCCCCCTCCCCTCCCCTCCCATCTTCTCTCTCTACCCCATCTACTGTAATTCATTTCTCTCCTTATTTTTTTTTCCCATTCCCCCTGATTGACTTTGGAGGAAGACAGATGCTAGGGAGTCCAACTGATTTTGTAAAGTCAATACCAAATCAGTGATCTGTTGGATATCTGCAATAACCTGTTCTGATGATTTTTATAGTGAACAGATATTCCTAATCCCCTGTACCAATCCCAGTGGATGTTTTTAGCCCTATGAGTAAGGGAATAACTGGGTGGGTGGGTGGGGCTCTCCTACATCTGGTGTGTGCTGTTATTGGAATGGATAGGCTTTGGTTTTGAGGTAAATTGTCAGTTCGAGGAGTAAGGAAGATTGAGGTACAGAGGTCAATCTAATTTTGGTAGTAGGGACAATTATGAGACAAAAAAAGTCTCAGAATTTGGGGGACATCAGGGCTGTGGGACGGACATAAGTGTACATCTTAACCACTATTAAAAAGAATCATCATTTTTATTTTTAAATGTGCAGGAATTGCTGTATTTTGGTTATACCTGTTTTTATAGATGTTTAAGATCAAGCTGCTCAAATTGACCTTGTTCCTATCTGTTGTGGTGAATAGCTGAGTTCCCATAGGGGTCACTCTTGGGGAACTTGAGAGCAGCTTCTTAGTTCTCTAGATAGGGTCTCCTTAATGAGGTGGCCTCCCTTAGAAGCATTAGGGATGTCTCCCTTTTCCAATGTAAAGCTCCTTAGAGGAGCAGAGGGCAGGAGCCAAGTTGTGGGTATTTGGGTATTTTTTTTTTTTTTGGTCCTTTAATTTTAATTTTAATTTTTAAGCCTTGATCTTAAACATCCAACAAGCCAGTCTCACCAGTCTTCAAGTAAAAGAACTGAGCTTTAACTTTGATGTCCATAACCTTATAGTCATTTACCCCTTTTATTTAATTGAGGTCTATTTTAGGACTGAAAGTTAGCCTTATATCTAATCTGTCCTATAGATGATGGCTTATTATCTCAAATTAACACAGGTTGTTTGTTCTTTTTTTTTTTTAAGAGAGAATTTTTTAATATTTATTTTTTAGTTTTCGGTGGACACAACATCTTTATTTTATTTTTATGTAGTGCTGAGGATCGAACCCAGTGCCCCACACATGCCAGGCGAGTTCATTACCACTTGAGCCACATCCCCAGTCCAGGTTGTTTGTTCTTTTTTTTTTTTTTTTTTTTTTTAAAGAGAGAGTGAGAGAGGGGGGGGGGGGGAGAGAGAGAGAGAGAGAGAGAGAGAGAGAATTTTTAATATTTATTTTTTAGTTCTCGGCGGACACAACATCTTTGTTGGTATGTGGTGCTGAGGCTCGAACCCGGGCCGCACGCATGCCAGGCGAGCGCGCTACCGCTTGAGCCACATCCCCAGCCCCAGGTTGTTTGTTCTTGAAGCAGTACTTCTGCAAAACATAAATAGGCAACAGCTATAGAGTTTTACAAGGAAAATACAAAATTAAATTAATAAGAGTAAAAGCATATTCAGTTTGTGTAATAGCTATCATATATATATATATATATATAAGTTGTAGTTGGACATAATGCCTTTATTTTGCTTATTTTCATGTGGTGCTGAGGATCGAACCCAGTGCCTCATACTTGTGAGGAAAGTGCCCTACCAATGAGCCAAATTCCCAGCTCCATGTAATAGCTATCTTGAATTTTGGCCGAGTTATATATTATATCCTCTGTTTGAGATCACAAGATCTTTACAACAAAAATCAATCTTTTGAACACAACTTTAAATAAGCTAAAGTCTAGCTTATTTTAGAGCCATTCTAACATGCAGTAAGGTGGGATGCAGAGTCTTATCTCAGGTAAGGCGGGACTCCACAAATTTTAGATAAAGTGTTCCTGTTCTGAAGCTGATCTTTGCCTCTTTCTTAAATATCATTTTACAAAGTTTATATATATTGTTTCATGAATCTACATGAACATTAGTTAACATAGTATAACATTACTTTTAAAATGTGAATCAAAAAAATGGCTGAGAGCGTTCAACTTCCCTTTTGTGTGGAAAAATGGTAAAATGCTTTCATGTCTCACAATATTAATCTTTAAACAGATTTGGCTCTCGTTTTAGAAATACATTTACATTTTAACCCTAAGTTAAAGGTAATGTAAGGTTTAGGTTTGGTTACAGAACATTAAATAATATAAAAAAAAATCCCCAATAAAATTTGCTATTCTTGGGCTGGGGTTGTTGCTCAGTGGTAGAGCGCTTGCCTCACATGTGTGAGGCACTGGGTCTGATTCTCAGAACTGCATATAAATAAATGGATAAAATAAAGGTCCATCAACAACTAAATTTTTTTTTTAATTTGCTATTCTTATAAGCCTAAAATTGCCATTATAGACAACTTTAGTTAGGAGAACATCAGCTTGATAAAAATGTTCCTTTAAACCTCCTGCTTTAAAAACTTGTGTGCCTGGAAGACATGAACATATTTAGTATGCTCTATTGAAGTTTTTATTTTAACCAAGTTTAGCTTTTAAACGAAAATAAGACTCTGTAATGTAGTATAATATTCGAAAATAATGATTGTTGTTGTGTAATCAGTGTTGTATGGATCTTAATTCCTTTAAATTAGTTGCTTTAACAAGTAAAACTTAACAGACACAATGTTAAGAGTAAATTAATGTTTTAAGAAATCCTTGTCAAGTTAACATAAAGATTAAATCTTAGTTTTATATCAATACATTAGTATTTGACCTTAGGGGAAAAACTTAAATGCTTTGATTGTTCCAAATATATATATAACCAACTTTATTGAAATTTGCCCTTTACTTGCATAGATCCTCATGTTGTTTATTTCATCACACAAACACTTTCTTACCCAGAAACATTTTCCTTCTATTAAATATATTTCCATATCTGGAATCTTCTAATTTCTCTTTCCTATCTGTTAATCCTGTGTGTGTATAGTATCACATCTGCTTGTTTATCAATTCATGAAAACAAACAATGTTCAAGTATATCACCCCATGGAATTCAAGAAGAGTACTTGATGTTATATTTAACAGCATTTTAACTTTGCAAATTAATCAATGCTTCTAATAAACACATTTTTGAAGATTAATCCCATATATGTGAAATCTAATATTTTTTAAAATATTTGTTTTTTAGTTGTAGTTGGACACAATACATTTATTTTATTCATTTATTTATTTTTATGTACTGCTGAGGATCAAACCCAGGGCTTCGAATATGCTAGACAAGCACTCTACCGCTGAGCCTATAAAAATCAAGGTATCAGACAAGTATATTGAACAGCATTTACTTAGTAACTTTAAATACACCCTTTATTCTCATTTTTTACCCAGTTTAAATCGAACTTTTAAAATCACGTGATTCAAATGTATTTGGATCCATATTTTTGAATTTTAGTTTGTAAGCACTTTATATGTTAGTTTTGATACACAAACACATGTAGACAAGATAATACACAGAACAAACAAGCAAAGGCCTTATAGCTTTTTAAAACCTATTAGATTACGAGCCAACCCTCACAAATTGGCTTCTGAGTAAAGCAGAGGGTAATAAACCTTTATAGTTGGATAAAATAGGTCTGATCAGAAATTTTAACTTAAGCACGCAGAATCAAAATCATGAGCTCAAAAGAATATAGAATTTAAAAAACAAGAGTCCTAGAAAAAAACGATATGGCCATTTATTATTACAGTAAAGCAGCATGAAAGAATGAGAAAGAGATAGTAAAAGGGAGAGAGAGCCCTGAAGTCATTTTTCTGTGTTGCAGCCAGGGAGATATTAAATGGATATTTTCCTCCTTTTTTCTTTAGTTTCAGATGAGTCCCCTACTGGGCTTGGGGGCTTCTGCAGTTTACTTTCCAATGCAGGCTTCAGCATGGCCTAGCCAGGGAGATTGCTGCCTAGGGCTTTTTAACCCTTCTTCCCTGGTTGGTAATTAGGCCAGGTTTGGATGCGAAAAATGAAACATTATCTCCCATTACTTTTAAGAATGAGGCCTGAGGGCTGGGGATATGGCTCAAGTAGTAGTGTGCTCGCCTGGCATGCGTGAGGCACTGGGTTCGATCCTCAGCACCACATTAAAAATAGAGATTGTGTCCACCTAAAGCTAAACAATAAATATTAAAAAAAAAAAAAAAAAAAAAAGAATGAGGACTGAGACATGCTGCTGTCTGTTGGGCTGTTAGAGTTATTTTCCTCTCAGTGACAAACATTAAATTTTTTGCTTAAATTTAAGTTGAAGGTAGGGGCTTAACATAAGGCTCCTGTTTACATGGTTGGGGCTGGGACCTCACTCAGAAAGGAAAATACTAATTAACCTTTTGATAATTATTTTAAGTTAAGGGAGGACATATACCAGCTAGTTATACCCTTAAAATTTCTTCAGAAGAGGAATATTTGCCTGCTACTTGGCTGTTCACCATCTCTGTAACTTGAGGCTCCTAAGGTATATTATCTGAGGTGACAGGGGCAGTGAGATTTGGATCTTCTTGTTTCAGCAATTCAGTCAGTGTATGGGACTTGGGAAGCTGGCTGCACGGAAGGGAGGGGTGTTTTGCCCTGGGGACAAACCACCTTCCAGTTCCCCATTGCTGCACTTGGGACAGGGCTTGGGGGGCAGGGTTCAGGTTAGGGCAAGCTTTTGCCCAAAGTCCAGGTCATCCACTTGGGAAACAGGACGCAGGAGATGTATTAGAAGGTCTGGTGGGGCCATGAGCAGCCGTGGGTTTTTAGGCCTATGGATGGCTGAGGCTAGGAGCTGATGTTTAATTTTAAGAAACTTTTACTTCTCCTATTTGGTCTTGTCTTCCCTATTGTTAAAGATCTTGAAAGCAATATTTAGAAATTGCTTCTGGGAAGCCTTGGCATCCTTCTCTGTTTAATTTTTTTATGGGTATCAGGTGCAGACCTGCTGATAAATTGGACAGGGAGAAAGTATCAGCAGGAATATAAAGGTCTAGGGTAGTATATTTGTGAAAGAATCCTCCACGCCAGACAATTTGCTGGGGAGAATTCCAATTTTATTGCAAAAGGCTGTGTGCTTATATAGATCTAAGGAGAGATGGCAGGGCTTAGATAAATGGCAGGCCACCCGTTTATTGGCAAGTTCTTCCAGATATCGGCTCCGGAGCCCAGGAATTAGTTCTTATTGGGGCTAAGGTTCCCCACCAGTGAGATTTGAAATTGGCGCCGGCCGGGGAGTTCACACCCGCAGGAACTTTTTGCACCAGTGAAAAAAAAAGGGGAAAGTAGGAAGAGAAGGTCCTTAGGCGCTATGTTGGGGTTTTTCTCTGGGGTGCGGCTGCCGTTATACTTTTCCCAACAATTTGGTAATTGAGTGATGGAAAGATGAGACTGGTGGTGGATGCAGAAACAAAATGGCAAGGAGGTCTCTGATCTATGAGGTTTACTGGGTGTGCAAGGTTGGAGGGTGGAGTAGAAGTAGGCCTTCTTTAATGTTAACAAAGGATTTACTGGGCTGGGGATATAGCTCAGTTGTTAGAGTGCTTTTCTTGCAGCACAAGGCCCTGAGTTCAATCCTCAGCATCACAAAAAAGAAAAAAATCCCTTTACTGTCCATGTGGCATAAAGCCACAAATGTTTAGCAGGTGATTGATATCTAGTACCCCTAAGGGCTGTTGTAGTTGAAGTTTAGATTCAAAGCCTTCATGCAACACTAGGGAGTTGCCCTAGCCAGATGCTTTCAGTTGCTTTGAGTTCTCCCCTGTGTCTCACATACCAAATTTTTCTATATAAACTGAACAGCAGGGCTGGGGATGTGGCTCAAGCGGTAGCGCGCTCACCTGGCATGCGTGCGGCCCGGGTTCGATCCTCAGCACCACATTCCAACAAAGATGTTGTGTCCGCCGAGAACTGAAAATAAATATTAAAAATTCTCTCTCTCTCTCTCTCTCTCTCTCTCTCCCTCTCCTCTCTCCTCTCTCCTCTCTCCTCTCTCACTCTCTCTTTAAAAAATAAATAAATAAATAAATAAATAAATAAATAAATAAACTGAACAGCAGAGAGTGTGAAGGGCCTATGTACTATGGGGTAAGGAAATGCAATCAGTTTAGAGATTCAGCTGAAGCTGCATGAGCTACATGAGTTCCTGGATCTCAGAGATACGTGGGGGTGGCTAGACAATGAGAGGAAGGTGGGAGATAGGAGACAGAAAGCAAACCTCAGATCAGCAAGCTTTTCTTTCTTTTTTATTTTAAGATAATTTTATTAGCTTAAATTTAAAATAAATTTATTTTATTTATTTTTATGTGGTGCTGAGAATCGAACCCAGTGCCTCACATATGCTAGGCAAGCGCTCTGCCACCAGCTACAACTGCAGCCCTACAAGCTTCTCTTTATTCAGGATTCAGCAGCAAAGTCAATTGGTAGAACCCTGGTGTGGCTCTTTTAGGGGGCAGAAAATGGCAATGGGCTGTAGCAAGGGTCTGGGTTATATAGGCTTCGTTTAGGGTGGGACAGGAGGGTAGTTTGGGGGTTCATTGTATTGGGGTGGGCTGATTCATTAGAGTGAGATAGGAATGTGAATAGGAAATTTCCTGGGACTTATTGTATTGGGGTCAACTGACCCATGGGGGTGGTTAAGTGCAAGTCCCTTTGTGTTCCTTCACTCGGGCTGAAGTCTGGGCTTTTAAATGACAAAAACTTCAATTTTACCTAGAAAAGGCATAAGTGGGAATGTCCGTGGACTTAGTAACTCCATATCCTCCTTGACCCCAGTCTTTTTAAAAAATTTTTTGAGACAGGGTATGTATAAGTTGCTGAGACTGGTTAATTACAGACACATTTGCTACCACACCCAGCCATAAGCAGCTTTTGTAGTACAACAAACATTTACCTAGGGTTCTAAATACAAGGACATTTAAATAACAGACTTGTTGGATAAGATACTTAAAAAAGAAAGAGTTGATCTTTTAAATGATAGTATAACACTGAAGAACTTAACAGAATTTACTATAAATGAAAGTTATTCTATAAGGTGAAGTTTTTTTCTTTGTACTTTATTGTTATAATTCTAATGACAGTGCTTCATTTTTCCCTTTTTTTTTTTTTTTGTACCGGAAATTGAACTCAGGGGCACTCAACCACTAAGCCACATCCTCAACCCTATCTTGTATTTTATTAAGAGACAAGGTCTCACTGAGTTGCTTAGCACCTTGCTTTTGCTGAGGCTGGCTTTGAACTTGAGATCCTCCTGCCTCAGCCTCCGGAGCCACTTACATTATAGGCATGCACCATCGTGCCCAGCCTGAAAGTACTTCATTTTTTGCAAAAACATTTGAGTGTATGGCATGTGGTAGTTTGATCTGTCAGGCTACACATGACTGGTTGGTGACACTATAGGACCCTTGTCCCTGAGCTATGGCCAGGGTAATGGGGAATGGGCCTTACAGTGTGACATCTTGGAAGCCAAAATGGTAATGCATAAATTCTGATAGTTATAATATTTATGCTTTGGTTGGTAACAATGTGTCACACTCTTAAAATATTAATCCAGAAGAGGTTACATCCCAGACAGTTCTGGGTAAACACTTACTGCAACATGTATGGCAAAGTACTCTTGCCAATATCAGTTTCTTTCATTCTTTTTTCTTTTCTTTTCTTTTTTTTTTTTTTTTTTTTTTGTCAAAAACAGCACAATGTGCCATTAAAGCAACTCTAAATGTTCTGTTTGTTCTATTTAGCTACACTTTCAGTAGAAAGAAAGGTGATATTATGCTCATCTTATAAAGGAGTCAAGCCTCTCTTGCCCCAAGTCTTACAGTTTTTAGTTTCCCTTATATGAATTTGAGTTGTGCTTGCAATGGTTCTTTTCTCATTAGCATTCTAAAAAGATGAACAAAAACAAATTACTCCTTCTTTTATTTGTATCCCTTACAAATAGGAGAGAAGGGGAAGTAATATTCAAAATAGTCTTTTTAAAATCATAGTTCTCCTTAATTAATTTTCAAGTGTTTGGATGCTTAAAGAAGATTATTTGAAGACTTCTTTTGGAATCAAAGAGCATGGATCCCAGCAGTGACTACCATTTCCTCAATCAGATTTTGTGGAGAAGAGTGAAACTCACATTGGTTTGTGGCATTTTCGAGGGCGTGCTCCAGCATGTGGACCCTAACAAGATTGTTGTCCTGAAGAAAGGTCTTATTTATTTCTCATATTCTTCTGCCTTTTAAGAGATGACTGAGTATGAGTGATGACTTTGGGCTCCATTAGCAACTGGACAAGTGACATTATTCCTATTTTAGGGAGGGATGGAAATAAGATATTTCTTAACACAGCAGCATGGTTGCAGATGCCAGTTGATCCCCATTTCTATACTTTTATTGATGTGTTAGTGGAAATGTCTAATATATAATTTTTAATTGGGTATTTCTTTTCTCTACATAAACATCTTCAATTAAAAATAAAAAATCTCTTAGAAGCTTTTGGCTTCAACAGACAAATCACAAAAATGGTAAAGCATTAATTTTTTTCAACTGAGTTATATCCCCAGTCAAGAGTTTGTGAGCCACATCCTCAGAGTTTCTGTTTCTTAAGGTCTGGGATGGGCCCAAAATTTTGCATTTCTATCAAATTTTCCAGGGATAGATAGGGATGCTGTGTTTTGAGCCACACTTTTAGAGGACTACTGTTCTAAGCAGAGGTATGAGTATGTACACATACATAAAGACATTTAGAAAACCTAAGTAAATTTCAATATGAGGATATGGAGAGAGGTAAGAATAGAGAAGTAAGCAGATCAGGCAGATCAGAAGGACTTGAAAATTATACTGTTTGAACATTATTCTGAAGGCAGTGAGGAATAATAAAACATTTTAAAGTGGGAAGCATATGAATTTACAAGTTAGTTGCCTTTAAAAAAACTTTATATATATATATATATATATATTTTTTTTTTTTTTTTTTTGGTACTAGGGATTGGACCTAGGGACCCTGTACCACTGAGCTACATCCCTAAAACTTTTTATTTTTTATTTTAAGACAGGATCTTGCTAAGTTGCTTAGGGCCTAAGTTGCTGAGTCTGTTCTCAAACTTGATATCCTCCTGACTCAGCTTCCTCAAATTGCTAGGGCTACTGGGGTTCGTCACTTTACCTAGCAGTTGCCAAAAACCTTAATGCTGTGTCGGGAATCACACTTAGCTTCCATTTGAGTGTATGGCATGTGGTAGTTTGATCTGTCAGGCCACACATGACTGGTTGCATGTGTGGCCTAACAGATCAAACTACCACATCCACATGCCATGTTGTATCCAGTGGCTTAAACAAATTAGAAATGTATTCTCTCATATAAAAGAAGACAGGGATTGTGGCTCAGTGGTAGAGTGCTTGCGTGGCATGTGTGAGGCCCTGGGTTCAATCCTCAGCACCACATATAAATAAACAAAGTAAAAAAATCCATATTAAAAAAAAAGAAGAAGAAGACGACAGGTGCTGGGCATGGTGGCACACACCTGTGATTCCAGCAGCTCAAGAGGCTGAGGTAGGAGGATCTTTTGATCAAACCCAGCCTCTGCAAAAAGCAAGGTGCTAAGCAACTCAGTGAGCCCCTCTCTCTAAATAAAACACAAATTAGGGCTGGGGATGTAGCTCAGTGGTTGAGTGCCCCTGAGTTTAATCCCCAGTCTCCTCCCCCCCAAAAAAAAGACAGGTATCACAGGGTTGCTGCAACTTATGTCAGCAAGGATCCAACATTCTTCTTTTTTCTGCCCAACTATTCCTTAGCACATGGCTTCAAACCTCTAGGACAAATGATGGCTGGTAGAGTTACAGATAGGAAAACAAGGAAAGGGGGAAAGGATGTTTCTCTCATCTGAGTCATTCCCCTTAAAGAAATCTCCTGGAAGTTCAACAGTCCATACCTATCTGCAGGGTAGATTGGACACATTGAAAACCTGAATAAATAGCATGGAGGGGCTGGGGTTGTGGCTCAGTGGTAGAGCACTTGCTTAGTATGTGTGAGGCACTAGGTTCGATTCTCAGTACCACATATAAATAAATGAATAAAATAAAAATCCACTAACATCTAAAAAAAAATAAAAGTAGCATGGAGTAAACAACCAGCAGTAAATATCATGTGCTGGATTCCAAGGTGGTTAGTCCAGGTGTATTTTTAAATAGGCTAATTATAAAGATTTTTTTACATATTTTTATTAGTGCATTATAATTATACATAATGATAGGATTTGTTGTTACATATTTATACATGCACATGATATAACAATATAATTTGACCAATATCATTCCCCAGTATGATTATACAGATTTTACATAGTTGATATAATAAGTTATATCTATCATACATACTCTTTTTTTGTAGGGCATAGTACAGGGGATTGACACCAGAGTTACTTTACCACTAAACCCAGTCCTTTTTATTATTATTGAGACAGAGTCTCCCTAAATGGCTGAGGCGGGCCTCAAACGTGATCTTCCTGCCTCAGCCTCTCAAGCTGCTGGGACTACTGGTGTGTGCCACCACACCCAGTACATATATACTTTTTAATTTTTTTAGATGTAGATGGGCCAAATACCTTTATTTAGTTAGTTTTTTTTTTTTTAAAGAGAGAGGAGAGAGAGAGAATTTTTAATATTTATTTTTTTTAGTTCTCGGCGGACACAACATCTTTGTTGGTATGTGGTGCTGAGGATCGAACCCTGGCCGCACGCATGCCAGGCGAGCGCTCTACCCCTTGAGCCACATCCCCAGCCCTGTTTAGTTAGTTTTATATGGCGCAGAGGATGGAACCCAATGCCTCACATGTGCTGGGCAAGTGCTCTATCACTAAGCTACAACTCCAGCCCCGCAGAGTTGGTACTTTTATTTTTTTTAAAGCAGGATTCTCATGGGCACAGTGGCACACACCTGTAATCCCAGCAGCTCAGGAGGCTGAGGCAAGAGGATCTCAAGTTCAAAGCCAGCTTCAGCAAAAGTGAGGTGCTAGGCAACTCATGAGACTCTGTCTCTAAATAAAATACAAAATAGGGCTGGGGATGTGGCTCAGTGGTCAAGTGTCCCTGAGTTCAATCCCTTGTACCGCCTCAAAAATAAAATAAATAAATAAAAACAGCAGGAGTCATGTTGCCCAGGCTGACCTTGAACTTCTGGCCTCAAGCAGTTCTTCTGCCACAGCCTTTTAAGTAGCTGGGACTACAAGTGTCAACCACTGTATCAGCTGTTTGTTTGTTTGTTTGTTTTTAGAGGGGGCAGGTACCAGGGATTGACTCAGAGGGACTCAACCCCAGAGCCACATCTCCTGCCCTATTTTGTATTTTATTTTATTTTATTATTATTTTGGGGGTACTAGGGATTGAACTCAGGGGCAGTCAACCACTGAGTCACAACCTCAGTCCTATTTTGTATTTTATTAAGACACAGGGTCTCACTGAGTTGCTTAATGCCTTGCTTTTGCTGAGGCTGCTTTGAACTCATTATCTTCCTGTCTCAAGCCTCCTGAGCCACTGGGATTACAGATGTGCACCACCACACCCAGCCCCAGCTGCTGGTTTGTTTTTTGTTTTTTGTGTTGTTTTTTTTGTATATATTTTTTTAGTTGTAAATGGACATAATACCTTTATTTTATTTATTTATTTTTATGTGGTACTGAGGATCAAACCAAGTGCCTCACATGTGCTAGGCAAATGTTCTACTACTGAGCCACAATTCCAGCCCCACCCAATTGCTGTTTTTAAATTAATATTATAAGAAGCATATTCTCATGTTATTTAAAACTTCAATTTAATGATTGGACATTGTAAAGCAAAAGACTTAAACTTTTTTGTACTTGGACTTACAACTATTTTTTTAGGAATAGTTCCTAGAAATGAAATTACTGGACAAAGGTGAGGGATATTTTATTTTTATTTATTTCAGTACTGAGAATTGAATTCAGAGACACTCTAGCACTAAACTATATCTTTTTTTTTTTTTTTAACACAGGGTCTCCCATAGGTCACAGTGTCATATACCTATAATCTCAGTTAGTTGGGAGGCTGAGGCAGCAGGATTGAAAGTTTGAGGCCACGGGTTGGGAGGCTGGGGCTAGAGGATCATGAGTTCAAAGTCAGCTGCAGCAATTTACCAAGGCCGTGAGCAACTCAGCAAGACCCAGTCTCTAAGCAAAATATGAAAAAGCGCTGGGGATAAACAGGTCAGTGGTTAAGCACCCTTGGGTTTAATCCTTAGTACCAAAAGAAAGAAAAGAAGAAACAAGTTATTTTAATTTTTGCTGAGAGATGTGGAAATAAATAGATAGTACTTCCATCTAGAAAATGATAGCATGACTGTATATTGAGGACTTGACACGTAAACGTCTCCTAATTCTCTTACGCACAGAAGAGTTAGGAATCAGATTATTGTCTCTGATACTTTTAAGCATATAATATGACATAAAGTAGCAATTTTAAAAAGTATCATATTGCCTCTCTCAGTTTTAGGAAAATAATATTTATTATTAATCAAATGAATTACTTTCTATAACAGTGAAGAATGTGGAGACAGGCCGGAGTGTTCCAGGAGTGAAGATGTTTTTTGGGCATGAGATTGTGAATGGTGAGAGTTTCGTGTTCCCTAAATTCTGGTATTGGAATTTGTAATAGTAAACTTACTGCTCTCTGTCATTCCAATATTTGAAATAAAATGAGGTATTGGCTTTTAATATTGCATTTTTAAATTCTCAAAGTTGATGTTTGAGAAATATCCTTTCTTATATTGTTTCAGAGGATGTCTATGAATAGAATAGTCTCACAGAATTAGAATCATTTTGGTTTCTCAGTCTGAGGTCCACTCACAACTATAGAGTCAGCCAGCAAGCCAAGTCAGGAACCTGAATAGGAAGGGTTTGCCTTGGTCAGTAGTCTAGTCAAACACCACACATTCAGCATCTATTCACAATCCCTTTTCTGAAAACTAGAAGTCACATATGTGAGAATTCAGAATTGTTCTGAGTTTTTAGAAAATGCAACATAGACTAGATAACACCCTGTAATAAAACATTTTTTTTTTTTCTAGAGAAAGGGGTCGATAGTCACACTCAGTGAAATGAAGTGGACTATAAATAAGTTTGTCAAGTCAGGTTTTGCCACCAAGAGTTAAAACAAAAATTTTGTTCTCATAGCTTTTTAGATTTTTTATTTTATTTAAATGTAATACTAGGGATTGAACCCAAGAATCCGCTGTCACTGAGCTGCATCCCCAGCCCTTTTTATTTTTTGAGGCAGGGTCTCACTAAGCTGCTGAGGCTGGCCTGGAATTTATAATCCTCCTGCCTCAGCCTCTCACATCTTTGGAATTACAGGCATGCATTACTGCACCCAGCAACCTTTTGTATTTTGGAATTGCAGGATGTAGTTTGTTCTCATTTCTTTTGGCCAAAGACATTTAGTAAGTGTAGGTCCAATTGTTGCTTCAAGAGTAGCTATAGGGGCTGGGGATGTGGCTCAAGCGGTAGCGTGCTAGCCTGGCATGCGTGCGGCCCGGGTTCGATCCTCAGCACCACATACAAAGATGTTGTGTCTGCTGAAAACTAAAAAATAAATATTAAAAAAAAAGAGTAGCTATAGAAGCTCATCTAGTCTGCCCTTCAGATAAGTCAAATCCAATAAGAGAAAAACAGTTTGTGAGCAAGATGTACAATACACTTTCAAGAACTCAAATGATGCCCTCCAAGGAGAAATAAAGATCAATGCAGGGTGAAAGGGCAGAGGAACAGGAACTCTGGGATGTAGGGCTATGCATTTCTCACTGTTGGAGCATATCTGAGGAAAGTTTGAGGACTTCTGCAAACAAGACTTTCCAGCTGTATGAAAGATTGCTTTACTTTGTGAGAAAACTAGAATTTAGGAGGAGATAAAAATCTCACCAAATTAATGATTGCCAATTCAGAGCTACTTCAAGCTAGATAGGTCTGGATAGCTACCTCACTGTCCTTTCTTACTGAGTATGCTGCCATAAATGCTTTATACCTTGAACTTCTTTTTATAGTGGTGATGAAGATGGCGATAGTAAAAGTGAAATTCTTTTTGCTTTTTTTTTTTTTTTTTTTTTTTGGTATCAGGAATTGAAGCCAAAGGCACTCAACCACACAGGGTCTTGCTAAGTTGCTTAGGGCCTCCTTAAGTTGCTGAGACTGGCTTTGAGCTCACGGTATTCCTGTCGATGCCTCCCATGCCTCTGGGATTATAGGCATGTGCCACTCACTGAATCAAAGTGAAATTTTTACTTTTTTTTTAATTGTCAAAGGATCCTTATTTATTTATTTATATGTGGTGCTGAGAATTGAACCCATTGCCTTACACATACCAGGTAAGCACTGTACCACTGAGCCACAACCCCAGCCCTGAAATTCTTACTTTTGTTTTAATAGCCTTTTCAGGGCTGAATGTGTACCTCAATGACTGTGCTGGCCTAGCATGCACAGGCCCGGGTTTGATCCCCAGCACCACCAAGGGGGATAAATAGCCTTTGTAGCAGAGCAGAACTTGACTAGAACAGAACTGAATGGTGGTTGAGTCTGTAAAGAAGTGAAGGAATCACTAGAACACCTCCCTAATCCAAAGAAGGCTGACACTAACTAGTTCTATAATCTGTACACATATAATTTATTTTCTCCTAAATTCTCTCTGAGGTCTTGACCTTTATTCATAATTTTTAAGCTCAGAGGATGGTTTTCTCCTTTTTTGTCCCATGGCCTAATCAACCATGAAGAAATTTTCCCAGAAAACACCTTGAGTAAGAATTATCAAGAGCACAATAATGACTATTTGGCATTTTTAGTAAATTCCAATTTTCTGCCTTAGATTCACTGGTACCAGAAAAAAAAAAAGACATTTGAAATACTGTGGCCCTCTGAGAAACTTTTTCCATGAAAAATAAAAAATACTGAATGTCTGGGCTGGGGATGTGGCTCAAGTGGTAGCGCGCCCGCCTGGAATGCGTGCGGCCCGGGTTCGATCCTCCAGCACCACATACAAAGATGTTGTGTCTGCCAATAACTAATAAATAAATAAATATTTTTAAAAAAAATACTGAATGTACTGTATTGAATCTAAGATGTCAATTATAAGATTCTTACTTTTTGAACATTTAGAAAGAAGCTGCAATGCAGCTATAATGTGCAATTATTGTAAATCACAATCAATTTCAGAGCTGTTTAAAATGTGTATCTCGGAATCAATGAAATACAATATTTCCCTAGATTCCCTGAACAATTAGGTTAAAGCTAAATGGTTTCATAATATCCTTGGAATATTTCTCTTGTAATTCTTTTGGGATTTTCACTCTACTTTCATTGCCTTTCATGTCACTGAGCAATAATGACATTAGCCTGAGAGTTGCCAGTGACAGATCTATGTATGATTACCCTTCAACAGTATAGTGTGAGGGAAGGTGCATTAGAATTTGGATGAGTAAAACAAAAACTCTAGAACCACTGTGAATGACAGCAAAGGCAGCCTTGGGGATGTAAAAGGATAAGGGGGCCATATTGAGAAGTTTTAATCCTGCTAAGTAACCAAGAAGCTTGGGACATAATATTAGGAATCCATAGTACTTTTTTTATTTTTTTAATTCTAATTTGTTATATATGACAGCATAATGCATTACAATTCATATTACACATATAGAGCACAATTTTTCATATTTCTGGTTGTGAATATAAAATATATTCACACCATTTGTGTCTTCATACATGTACTTAGGGTAATGATGTCCATCTCATCCCACCATCTTTTTTGCACCCCTTACCCCTCCATAGTACTTTTTAAAAAAATATTTATTTAGTTGTAGATGAACACACAGTATCTTTATTTATTTTTATGTGGTGCTGAGGATCAAACCCAGTGCTTTACACATGCTGGGCAAGCCCTTGACCACTGAGGTACAGCCCCAGCCCCTCCATGGTACTTTTGTTTGTTTGTTTGTTTGTTGTTTTACTATTTATTTTTTAGTTGTAATTGGACACAATACCTTTATTTCACTTATTTATTTTTATGTGGTGCTGAGGATCGAACCCAGGGTCTCACACACGCGAGGCGAGCGCTCTACCGCTGAGCCACAACCCTAGCCCCCTCCATGGTACTTTTGATAGTCTTTTTTGCTGTATTTATTGCTGGCCAATGTAGCCCTTTGTGTACTAACACTTTGCTTCCAATTACTATTTGTAATACATAGTCACACTTGGGTCTGTGGGGCTGAGGATGATTAATTGCTTTCTGATTGGAAACTGTTGGAAGCTATTTGGTTATTTTTTCAGTGGAACTACTGGATGAAGTGGAGCAAGGTGCAGTGAGAGAAAAGGCATCATCTGTTAGGTAAGATGGGATAATTTTCTTCATTATGAGGTTTTCCAAATACACAGTAGGGAGAAAGACTTAACTCTCATCCACTAGCTGCTTGATTCCTAAAATGGCCTAAGGGGAGAGAAATGAGAAGGAAAATGTGGATGTCTCTTCCATCTCTTGATAGCATCCTTATGCCCATGTAAACAGTGTGTGAAAGGATCCTCTCTTTAATGGAGAACAACAGTCCCTTAATGTGAGGAAAAATCTGAATATGACAGTAATTAAAAACAAGTTCATCTAAGTGTTGTTCTTTTGTAAGGGTAGTCTAAATACAGAAAGAGCCAGGATAGATAAAATGAAGGATGAAGACCTAAATGTGTGCGAGCCTGCTTCACCTGCCTCTGAGGCGCCAACTACCTCTTTGCTAAATGACCTCAAGTATAGTCCATCAGGTGAGTGCTCTGAATTTTCTAGGCTCTCTTTATTATAGTTCAGAACTCTTTAGAATTGGCATAACCCTGAATCCAAATTCTATATGAAATGCTGAGCAACTGCTTCTCGGCTCAGAATTAAAATAAATATCATTTGATATGTGAGTGCATATTACAGCCGCGCATTGGAGATACTGCCCTCGTTGAGCTCTGGAGGAGGCAGATAACCAAATAAGAATAATGAGTAAAATATATTGTATTCTAGTCCCATATATCAAAAGGAAAAAAAGAAGATGATGATGATGATGAGAGGTATTTGGCTAGGCTGATAGAACATCCCTGTCAATCCCTAGTACATCCAAAACAAAAACCGTAAAAAACAAGGCATAGTGCTGGCATTGTGGCTCAGTGACAGAGTGCTTATCTCGCAAGTATGAGGTACTGGGTTCCATCCTCAGCACCACATAAAAATAAGTAAATAAAATAAAGGTATTGTGTCCTTCTACAACTAAAAAAAAATATTTTTTTTAAAAAGGCATAAAAGCCCTGAAATAGGACATGTCAGGGACTCAGACAGCAAGGAGATGAGTGGAACTGGAGCAGAGAAAGAAACAGTAGATGAGACTAGATGAATGGTCAAGGAGGAGTTTTTAGATCCTTGAAGGATATCAGCCTTAACTGTCTGAAGTGAGAAGAGAAGTCATTGGAAAACTTTTTTTTTTTAATTAAAAAAAATTTAGCCATTCTTGGGGCTGGGGATGTGGCTCAAGCGGTAGCTCGCTCGCCTGGCATGCGTGCGGCCCGGGTTCGATCCTCAGCACCACATACCAACAAAGATGTTGTGTCCGCCGAGAACTAAAAAATAAATATTAAAAATTCTCTCTCTCTCTCTCCTCTCTCTCTCACTCTTTAAAAAAAATTTAGCCATTCTAATAGATATGTAATAATATCTCTTTGTGGTTTTAATTTGCATTTTCCTGATGACTAAGAATGCTAAGGGTCTTTTTCTTGTGCTTATTTGCCATCTGAATATGGAACTTTTTTTTCATAATTTTTGCCCATTTTCTTATTGGCTAGTTTTCTTTCTCAGTGTTGTGAGTTCTATATTCTGGAAATAAGTTTTGTTCTCAGAGAAATGCTTGGCAAATGATTACTCCAAATATCTGTGGTTTGACTTTTCCTTTTCTTAAAATATCTTTTGTAGAATGGATATTTTTAATTTTTTTAAACTCTTTTTTAAAAAATATTTATTTTTTAGGTGTAGATGGACACAACACAATGCCTTTATTTTTATATGGTACTGAGGATCGAACCCGGGTCCCGCCCATGCTAGGCAGACACTCTACTACTGAGCCACAATCCCAGCCTGATATTTTTAATTTTGATGAATTCCCATTTATTCCTCTCTCTCTTTTAAAATGTTTTTATGGACACAATACCTTTTAAAAAAATTGATGGATATTTATTTATTAATTTATTTAGATATGGTGTTAAGAACCTGATTTCATCTCACTCCACTTAGAATGGCAGTTATCAAGAATACAAGTAACAATAAATGTTGGTGACAATGTGAGGAAAAAGGTACACTCGTACATTGCTGGTGGGACAGCAAATTGATGCAATCACTCTAGAAAGTAGTATGGAGATTCCTCAGAAAACCTGTGCCTCAAACATGCTAGACAAGCACTCTACCACTGAGCCACAACCCCTTTATTTTATTTATTTTTATGTAGTACTAAGGATAGAATCCAGTGCCTTACATGTGCTAGGCAAGTGCTCTACCTCTGAGCTACTGGGTTCGATTCTCAGCACCACATATAAATAAATGAATAAAATAAAGGTCCATCAACAACTAGAAAATAAGTATTTAAAAAAAATATATATATACAGAATCTGTTTCTCAATTTTTTAAACAAAATAAAAATTCTCTGGACTTTTAATTGGGATATATTGAATCTATACACAAGTTTGGGAAATATTGACATATGAACAATATTGAGAATTCCAATCTTTGAACCTGGTATATTTCTCCATTTGTTTAGATCTTCTTTTATTTCCCAGCAGTGTTTTATAATTCTTAGAGTTTTAAGTCTCTCATATCTTATATCCTATTTACCCATAATTATTTTGTATTTTTTAATTTTTTTTTGTGGTTGTAGATGGACAGCACGCCTTTATTTTATTTATTTTTGTATGAGGTGCTATGGATTGAACCCAATGCCTCACAAATGCCAGGCAAGTGCTCTGCCACTGAGCCCCAGCCCCAGCCCTATTTCATATTTTTATACTATTATAAATATTATTTTTTAAAAATTATAGTTATAGATGGACAGCATGGCTTTATTTTATTTATTTATTTTTTTGTAGTGCTGAGGATTGAACCCCGTGCCTCGCACATGCTAGGCAAGTGCTCTGCCACTGAGCTATAGCCCCAGCCCTATAGAATATATTTTAACTCCAATTTTTCACCGGAAAGTTTTTTTTTTGTTTTTTTCTTTGTTCTTTTTATTTATACATGGGAGTAGAATGTATTTTGACATATTATACATACAAGTTCATACATGGAGTGTAATTTCCCATTCTTATAGTTGTACATGATGTGGAGTTACAATGGTTGTATATTCGTATATGAACATAGAAAGTTATGTCTGATTCATTCTACTGTCTTTCCTATTCTCATCTCTCCTCCCCTCCTTTCACTCCCCCTCTTTTAATCTACCCACCACCTATTGTGAGTCAATATCCACATATCAGAGAGAACATTCGAACTTTGGTTTTTGGGGATTGGTTTATTTCACTTAACATGATAGTCTCTAGTTTATCGGCAAATGCCATAATTTCATTCTTCTTTAAGGCTGAGTAATACTCTATTGGGTATTGGGTATATGTATCACATTTCCTTTATCCATTCATCTGTTGAAGAGCACCTAGATTGGTTCCATAGCTTAGCTATTGTGAATTGAGCTCCTATAAACATTGATGTGGTTGTGTCACTATAGTATGCTGATTTAAATTCCTTTGGTTATATGCCAAGGAGTAGGATAACGGGGTCAAATGGTAGTTCCATTCCAGGTTTTTTGAGCAATCTCCATACTGCTTTCTAGAGTGATTGTACCAATTTGCAGTCTCACCAGCAATGTACGAGTGTATCTTTTTCCTCACATCCTCGCCAACACTTATTATTACTTGTATTCTTAATAATTGCCATTCTGAGTGGAGTGAGATGAAATCACAGTGTAGTTTCAACTTGCATTTCTCCAATTGCTAGAGATGTTGAATATTTTTTCATATATTTGTTGACAGATCCTATTTCTTCTGTGAAGTGGCTGTTAAGTTCCTTTGCCCATTTATTGATTGGGTTATTTGTTTTTTTGGTGTTAAGGATTTTTGGGGGGGGGGGGCGGGGGCGGAGGTTCCATTGAAGTCAGGGGCACTTGACCACTGAGCCACATCACAGACCCTGTCTCTAAATAAAATACAAAAGAGCTGGGGATATGGCTGAAGCGGTAGCGCGCTCGCCTGGCATGCGTGCGGCCTGGGTTCGATTCTCAGCACCACATACCAACAAAGGTGATGTGTCCGCCGAGAACTAAAATAAATAAATATTTTTTTTAAAAAAATGGGCTGGGGATGTGGCTCAAGCAGTAGCGCGCTCGCCTGGCATGCGTGCGGCCCGGGTTCGATCCTCAGCACCACATACAAACAAAGATGTTGTGTCTGCTAAAAACTAAAAAATAAATATTAAAGATTCTCTCTCTCTCTTTCTTAAAAAAATAAATAAATCTTCTCTGTTTTATGTGACTTTAAAAAAATGAAATAAAATACAAAAAATCCCCAGCCCTATTTTATATTTTATTTAGACACAGGGTCTGAGTTGCTTATTGCCTCACTGTTACTGAGGCTGGCTTTGAACTTGTGATCTTCCTGGCTCAGCCTCCCAAGACTGGGATTACAGGCAGGTACCGCTGCATCCGGCTCCTGGTGTTAAGTTTTTTGAGTTCTTTATATATCCTGGAGATTAATGCTCTTTCCAAGGTGCAGATGGTAAAGATTTTCTCCCATTTTGTAAGCTCTCTCTTCACATTCTTGATTGTTTCTTTTGCTGTGAAGAAGCATTTTTTAGAGAGAGAGAGAGAGAGAGAGAGAGAGAGAGAGAATTTTTAATATTTATTTTTTAGTTTTCGGCAGACACAACATCTTTGTTTGTATGTGGTGCTGAGGATCGAACCCAGGCCGCACGCATACCAGGCGAGCGCGCTACCGCTTGAGCCACATCCCCAGCCCCCATTTATTGATTCTTGATTTTACTTCTTGTGCTTTAGGAGTCTTGTTGAGGAATTCGGTTCCTAAGCCAATATGATAGAGATTTAGACCTACTTTTTTTTCTAGTAGGTGTAGGGTCTCTGGTCTAATGCCTAGGTCCTTGATCTATTTTGTATAGGGTGAGAGATAGGGGTCTAATTTCATTTTGTTACATAGGGATTTCTAGTTTTCCCAGTATCATTTGTTGAAGAGGCTATCTTTTCTCCAATGTATGTTTATGGCACCTTTGTCTATTATGAGATAACTATATTTATGTGGGTTTGTTTCTTTCCACTGGAAAGTTTTGATCAGAGGACTAACATGAGATTGAGGCTGGTATGCTTTCATGCTTGCCTTGCATGCATGAAGTCCTGGGTTCAATCCCCAGCTCCAAGAAAGAAAAACAAACAAACAAAATAACATGATGCGGATATCCTTAATTATTCTCAAAATAAAATGTGAGATGAAAGACATTAAAGTAGGGCTGGGGATGTGGCTCAAGCGGTAGCGTGCTTGCCTGGCATATGTGCGGCCCGGGTTCGATCCTTAGCACCACATACAAACGAAGATGTTGTGCCTGCCAATAACGAAACAATAAATATTAAAAAAAATTCTCTCTCTCTCCCTCTCTCTCTCTCTCTCAAAAAAAAAAAAAAAAAAAGAAAGACATTAAAGTAAATGGTTTGTCACCCTGATGTCACAGTATTCTGATTAAATTTGGAAAAAAAGTACACTATTGAAATCCATTAAAAATTATGTTCTAACTATATTTGGAATTTAAAAATATCTTCTGAGTCATATTCTCAGTAGGTTTATGATTAACTTCTTAAATCAATACATTAAATGTGGCAATAGATATTTTTTATTCCTATTGTGATCTTTTTTGTGAAGAATTTCATGAATAGTCTTATTTATACATTTTTGCATATGAGTATCTCTATCTTGAATTTAGATATGGTACATAGATGGCATACATATACACATACATACACAGATATATGTACATATTTTTTCACTTAAATTGGTCATCAGTGTTTATAAATTTAAATCTATGTAAAGAATAAACACAGTAGTGATGTTAAAAAAAATAATGATCTGACTTCTGAGATTTTTATTTTATTTTATTTTTTTATTTTTGGTACCAAGGATTGAACCCAGGGGTGCTGAGCCACATTCCCAGACCTTTTTTTTTTTTTTGGTGGTGCTGGTGATTGAACCCAGGGCCTTGTGCATGTAAGGCAAGCACTCTACCAACTGAGCTATGTCCAAGTCCTCCCAGTCCTTTTTTTGTATTTTATTTAGAGATAGGGTCTCATTGAGTTGCTAAGTGCCTTGATAATCTGCTGAGGCTGCCTTTGAACTCATGATCCTCCTGCCTCAGTCTCCCAAGTAACCAGGATTAAGGCATGCGCCACTGCACCTGGCCTGAAGTCTCTCTCTTTTTTTTAATATTTTTTAGTTTTCGGCAGACACAACATCTTTGTTTGTATGTGGTGCTGAGGATCGAACCTGGGCCGCACGCATGCCAGGCGGGCGCGCTACCGCTTGAGCCACATCCCCAGCCCCCTGAATTCTATTTTAAAAAGCTCACTTTATGCATAAAATTCCCAAACAGGAATGACAGAAGCATCTAGTCAATTTACACAGTAATGAGAAATAATAAATATTTCTATTTTTTTTTTTAAAAAAAAAGCTCATTCTGGATGTTATATGGGTACTGAAAGTGGAGCAAAGGTAAAAACATGGATACCAGTCAGGAAGCTAAGAAATAATTAAAACAGTTAGATATGGTGGCTTTAGACCCTGATGGTGGCAGTAGAGTAAGAAGTGTTGGAATTCTGAATATATGCTAAAGGTAGAGCCCATGGGGCATACTGACAAATATTGGTATGAGATAAAGAGAGGAATCAAGGACAATTTCAGGGGTTTTATAAGAGCAGCTAGAAGTGTGGAGTTGCTATTATAATGAGGTAGGAAAAACTATGAGTGGAAAAGGTTTTGAGAAGCTGATTAAGAGTTCAGTTTTGGTCAATTTAAATTTGAATAAAAGCTTAAGATGAGAAGCAAGGTATGAGAAAGGATTCATAAGTAAGCCCATAGATGATATTTATTTAAAATCTGAAACTAGATGAGGTCACCAAGAGAATGTAGGTACAAAGGGAAAATGTATGTGTCCAGTGGCACTCCGCCTTAGAGGTTGGGAGCTAAAGAGGGACTGGGGATATAGTTCAATAGCAGAACCCTTGTCTAGCATGTATGAGGCCCTATATTCAAACCAACACCACAAAAAAGAAAGACAAGGAAAAGAAGAAGACCTCTATGTTAAATTATACAACTAAATTATTGTTACTACTACTGAGGATTGAACACAGGGCCTTAAGGCAATTACTCTACTGAGCCATACCCCCTATAATCTAATTATTTTCAATTATATAATTTTTTAAAATAATTATTAGTACCTAGAGAACTCTAAAAAATTGGGCATAGGCCCATCTCCAGGGCTCATTTCTTTTAAACCATTACTTTGTTTTATAAACATGCTTTAAAAAAGTACATGATTGATTGGTGCTGGGGATGTGGCTAGAGTGGTAGCGAGCTCGCCTAGCATGCATGAGGCACTGGGTTCGATTCTCAGCACCACATAAAAATAAAGATATTTGTCCACCTAAAACTAAAAATAAATATTAAAAAAAAGTACATGATTTGCCAGGTGCATTGGCATACTCCTATAATCCCAACTTGGAAGGCTGGCAGGAGGATCACAAGTTCAAAAAGCCAGCCTCAGCAATTTAGTGAGATCCTGTCTCAAAATAAATATGGACTGGGGACGTGGCTTAGTGGTTAATTGCCCCTGGGTTTAATCCCTGACTCAATCAATCAATCAATCAATCAATAAAAGTGCATGTCTTGAGGTGTTCAAAACAAATCTTTCCAGGTGTGGGAGCACAAGACTGTAATCTCAGCCACTCAGGAGCTTGAGGCAGGCAGATTTCATGTTCGAGTCCAGCCTTAGCAATTTAACAAGACCCTCAGCAATTTAGAGAGAGCCCTGTCTCAAAATTAAGAATAAAAAGGACTGGAGATGTAGCTCAGTGGTACAGTGCCCTGGGTTCAATCCCCAGTCCAAAAAAAAAAAAAAAACATGCATATCTATGAGTAGGGAAATATTACAGATTACCAAAGGAAATGAATAGATAGTTCATTTGTAAGATTATTGCTGGCATAGTGGCACATACCCATAATCCCAGCTACTCAGGAGGCTGAGGTAAAAGGATTACAAATTCAAAGCCAGTCTTAGCAACTTAGAACGTGTTTCAGTTAAAAAATAAAAAGAGCTGGGAACATAATTCAGTGGTATACAATAGTATACCACACCTGGGTTCAATCCCTAGTATTGGAGAGGGGATAAGATTATAGTTAGTAGGACTTTTATCTACTCTCAATGGACAAACAGGATGCTAATTTGTATTTTCTTCGGGAGGGACTGACACAGATGATAATGAAACAACAGTAGACATTTGAGATACAATAGAGTAAGAGTTTATGAGTGTGGTCAAAACTGGTGGGAAGGCTTTTCTATTACCAAGGAAGATAAATATATTTAATGCTATGCTTCTCTTATAGAGGAAGAAGAGGTGACATACATAGTCATTGATCAGTTCCAGCAGAAGTTTGGTGCTGCAGTAAGTATTATCCTCAATCATTTCTAATATTGGGAATGGTATTATGTTTGTGTTTCATAGATTTTTTTTTAAACTTTATTTTATTTATTTATTTATTTTTATGTGGTGCTGAGGATCGAACCCAGGGACTTGCACGTGCAAGGCAAGTGCTCTACCACTGAGCCATAACCCCAGCCTGCCCGCCTAAAGATTTTTTTTTAATTATAAGATCTTTGATGCCTGACATGTTTCTCTATTAACTCAACAAAATATTTGGGGTGTTTGCTACATGTCGGGCACTGTTCTGAGATAATCAAGACAAAATTCTAACCCTCAAGGAATTTACATCCTTATATAAGATAGTAAAGAGGGCTGGGGTTGTAGCTCAGTGGCAGAGAACTTGCCTCACACGCGTGAGACACTCAGGTTGATCCTCAGCACCACATTAAAAAAATAAGGAAAATAAAGGTATTGTGTTTGTTTACAATTCAAAAAATTCTTTAAAAAGACAGTAAATAGATAATTGTGTATTAGCTGGCAGTCATTGCAATAAAGAAAAAACAAGGCATAGAGAATAGAGTGGTGACAGGGAGGTCCTATTTCATATGGATGGACAGGAAAAACTTCTCTGAAGAGATGACACTGGAATAGGGACCTGAAGGAAGTAAGGAAGCTAGTCGTGTGGGTATCTGGGTGAAGAATTTAAGCAAAGTAGAATTAGCATGTACAAAAAGCTGGAGGCTGAAGCGTTTCTGACTTGTGTGGAGGAACAGCAGGGAGGTTAGTGTGATTGGACCACAATAGAGAAGAGTGGTAGGGGATAGAAGTGGGTGGGAGGCAGATCAGGTCAGGCTTTTCAGTATTTTGATTTTGACCTGAGTAACATGGAAAGCCATTGACAGTTTCAGAGAACAGTCAGAAGTTATCTGACTTTGATTTTAAAAGGACCACCCTGGATGCTGTACCTAGGCAGTTTCTCAATAATCATGCATTAATTTGAGAAATGGCAAAAACTAATTAGCCTACAGACCAGTGCACAGATGGGCTTTAGGAGAATAACTGAACTTTCTGGTGGATGCAGGCTTGTACATGTGTGTGTGGGGGGGTGCATTTTTAAAGGGAAGAGTTTCAACAGATTCTTTTTTATTTTTCTTAAAACCTTTATTGAGATATAATTCAAATGTCATATGATTCACCTTTGGAAAATGTACAGCTCACTGGCCTTTAGGGTATTCACAGAGTTGTCTTTCTGCCATCATAATGAATTTTGGAACATTTTCAATACTCTAGAAAGAAACCCCACACTCCCCACCTTTTAGCCATTACTCCCAACCCTGTCTCAGCCCCCAGCAACCACTAATTTACTTTCTGTCTCTGTGAATTTAACTCTTCAGGACATTTAATATAAAGTCAGTCATGAAATAGGTGATCTTTGTTTATTTAACATAACGTTTGGAAATTTCATCCATGCTGTAGGGTATATTAGTATTTTACTTCTTTTTATCTTCTTATTGCTTAATAATACTATATTTATAGATATACTACATTTTATTCATTCACCATATATTTGCGTGTGTGTGTGTGTGTGTGTGTGTGTGTGTGGTGCTGGGGTTTGAACCCAGGGCCTTGTGCATGTGAGGCAAGCACTGTACCAACTGAGCTGTATCCCCAGCCCTCATTCACCATTTGATGGACATTTGAGTTGTTTCTACTTTAGGGCTGTTATTAATAATGCTTCTATGAACATTCATATACAAGTTTTTATATGAACATATCCAAATAAAACTTATTTTTCTTGTATAGATACCTTGTAGGGAATTTACTGGATTATTTAGTAACTTTTTAACTTTTTTTTTTTTAAAGAGAGCGTGAGAGAGAGAGAGATAAAGAGAGAATTGTTTTAAATATTTATTTTTTAGTTATTGGCAGACACAACATCTTCGTTTGTATGTGGTGCTGAGGATCGAACCTGGGCCGCACGCATGCCAGGCCCGCGCACTACCGGTTGAGCCACATCCCCAGCCCAACTTTTTAACTTTTTGAGGACTGGCCAGACTTTTCCAAAGATGCTGCCTGTGATATTTTACATCCTGACTAGTAGTATATGAGGATTTTTACTTTTTTCATATCCTTGTCAATACTTGTTATTATCTGTCATTTTTTATTATAGTCATCTGGCTTGTGTGAAGAGGTATTTCATTATGATTTTGATTTACATTTCCTTGATGTCTAAAGATGATGAACATCTTTCTGTGAGCTTATTGACCACTTGTGTGACTTCTTTGGTGAACTATCTATTTAGATACTTTGCCTTTTATTTTTTTTTTTTTTTTTTTTTTTTTGTACTGGGGATTGAACCCAGGGGTGCTTTACCACTGGGTGATAGCTGCAAGTCTTTTAATACTTTTTATTTATTTATTTATTTTAGTTGTAGTTGGACACAATACCTTTATTTTATTTATTTATTTTTATATGGTGTTGAGGATTGAGCCCAGAGCCTCGCACGTGCTAGGTGAGTGCTCTACTGCTGAGCCATAACCCCAGCCCCAAGACTTTTTATTTTTTATTTTGAAACAGAGCTGAGTTTCTTAGAGCTTCACTGAGTTAATGAGGCTGGCCTCAAACTTGCAATTCTCACACCTCAGCAATACTAAGTTGCTGGGATTTCAGGCATGTCACACCTCACACCACCCCCCTTATTTCTGTAATTCTGAACAGTAGTTATTGTGTTCCTTTCAGATGTAGTAAATTGCCTGATTTAGGGCACCACAGTTTGCCTAAAGAATCTTGGCTTAAATACTAGAATTTTTCTAGCACCATCTGTGAAAATAAAAGGTATCACTTATAATTAATTCTCATTAGCATTTGGGGTATGAGTGATTTATCTTCCAGTTGTGGAATACATTTGCCAAAACTAAAAAGAGGATCAGAAGTGTTCAGTGATGATTTATGCATGCTTGTGAATCTGAATCAGTGTTTTAGATTGGTCAAATTTGTAAGATGAGGCAAGGTACAATGGTGTACACCTATAATTCTAGCCATCTGGGAGGCTGAGGCAGGAGGATCACAAGTTTGAGACCAGCATGGGCAACTCAGCGAAAACTTGTTTCAAAATAAAAAGGGCTTGGCATGTGGCTCAGTGGTGAAATTCTCCTGGGTTCAATCCCCAGTACCAAAAACAAACAAAAAAATTAGAGAAAATGATGTACTTTGTTTATCACAGATGCCATTCATGGTGTTATGATGCCAATATTTGTTCCCTGGAATTTCTTTTTTTTTTTCTCCTCCTTTCTTTTCCTGTTTTTCTCCCCCTTTCTTTCCCCTTCTTTTTCTCCCTCCTCCTTTCTTCTTCTACTGGGATTGAATCCATTGACACTCTACCACTGAGCTATGTTCCTAGCCCTGTTTTTATTTTTATTTATTTATTTTTTTAGTTTTTAATTTTAAGATAGGGTATTCCTAAATTGCTAAGACTGACTTTGAACTTCTAATCCTCCTGCCTCAACCTCCTGAGTGCTGAGTTTACAAGTGTGTACCACCACACCTGTCCCTTTTCTTCCTTATCTTACTAGATGCTCCATATCAAGAAGCAGAGTGTCCTGAGTGTGGCTGCAGAAGGAGCTAACGTGTGCCGCCATGGGAAACTGTGTTGGCTTCAGGTGGAAGATTTTTTAAAATGTTTTATTTTTAAATAATTGTACATTCAATATATTATTAATTGTCTTCTCTCTGTTATCCCTGCTATTATTATTCTGTAACTTCTTGGGAATGTACTTCATATTTTTAGGGCTCAATTTATTCTTTTCAAAAGAAGGAACTTCTAATAGATTCACTTTAATAGCCATCATTGCTATCTCACAGATTCTGCAGGAGATCTTCTTTCCCAACTTTGACCATCTTTCTGAAGTTAGGTTTGATACATGTCTCTGCCACACTAGGTGAGTTTCCTAGAGATAGGGTACCATTATATCAAAAGAAGTTTGAAGTGAGCCTTAAATAACTAGAGGATGAGTAAGCTACCTTTGAGTCAAGCCAGAAGCATCAGTACGAAAAGGTGGTCAAGAGAGCAAGCTGTATCCTCAACCAGCGGTTTGAGTCACTATGAGAATATTTTTTCCAAGAATATAGCCAACTGAGTTAGCAATCTGCCCTCTTAAATTCCTCCTTCTGCAATATTCAACTTCTCTAAGGAAAAGGAATAGAGGTGGCTGAGCCTAATTTTGCTTGGTATTAGATTGCCTCTCTCTTGTTTCCTGCACTTAATTGGTAAACCTTAGCTCTTAGAAAACCAAGTTAGCACAAAAGCAAATTACTTAAACAAAAAAAAAAAAAAAAACTTTTCTCTAACAAAACAGAATGAAGGACTTTCTGGTAATACATGCTTGGATAACTCTAGGTTATTTCTGAATCTGTCCCCTTTAATTTCCTAAGTACCAAAGGGAATGACTATCCAATTAGTTATAGATGTCTTCTTTGTGACTGGAAGCAAATTAATGGGCACATTTTCCCCAGTCAAGCCTTTGGGTTTATGTGTTTAAATTTTTTTAAACAATCTCTGGCATTTTTAAAAAAATTATTCTTTTTATATATATATGATATTAGAGTGTATTTTGACATATTATACATACATGCAGTATAACTTATTCTATTTTTTTAAAGGTTTATTTATTTTTTATTTTTGAGAGAGAGAGAGAGAGAGAGAGAGAGAATTTTTTTAAATATTTATTTTTCAGTTTTCAGCGGACACAACATCTTTGTATTTGGTGCTGAGGATCCAACCCAGGCCGCACGCATGCCAGGCGAGCGTGCTAGCGCTTGAGCCACATCCCCAGCCCCACTTAATTCTAATTAGAATCTCATTCTTTTTTTTTTTTTTTTTTTAAAGAGAGAGTGAGAGAGGAGAGAGAGAGAGAGAGAGAGAGAGAGAGAATGAGAATTTTTTTTTTAATATTTATTTTTTAGTTCTCGGCGGACACATCATCTTTGTTGGTATGTGGTGCTGAGGATCGAACCCGGGCCACACGCATGCCAGGCGAGCACGCTACCGCTTGAGCCACATCCCCAGCCCCTAGAATCTTGTGTATTCATATATGAACATAGGAAAGTTATGTCTGAATCATTTTACTGTCTTTCCTATTCCCATCCTCCCTCCCTTCCCTTCTTTCTCCTTTGTCTACTCCACTGAACTTCTATTATTCACCCCATCCCCCAAAAAAGTTAAAACAATTTTTTTTTGCATGTTTTGCTTTTCACAGTCTGTTCTGAGATGTATCTACCTTCTAACAATATCAGAAATCACCTAGATCTATGATAGCCACCTTCTAACAATATCAGAAATCACCTAGATCTATGATAGCCACTGGGCATAATCTGTATTATTTTGTGCATGTTGTACCCATTTCAGTATTATTGCCATCATGATGGTGTTCAGCAATTTGAGCCCACATGGCTTAGTATTCTGTTTCAGATTTCTTCAGAACTGGGAAAGTGTTGTTGAGGATGACCAATTTCACTTTGCCCTGCCTATTCATCTTCAGAATGCCCTTGTACTCCAGCACATACTTTCCACTTAAGTTGATAGACTCCAGTGATGTTTTTGTCATCTTCCAGCATTAAGGTGTGGGATAGCTCCAACCAAGAGAAGCCACCAAGAGGGCTGGGGATGTGGCTCAAGCGGTAATGCGCTAGCCTGGCATGCATGGGGTGCTGGGTTCGATCCTCAGCACCACATAAAAATAAAATAAAGATGTTGTGTCCACCAAAAAAACTAAACTAAATAAATAAATATTAAAAAAAAAGAGAGAAGCCACCAAGATGGCTGGGGAATGAGAAAGATGGTTCCCACCCATGTCCCACGCGGGCAGTTGAAAATGGGGTTCCTCTTGGTGGAATGCACTAGCTGTCAAATAAAAGCTAAGGAAAATAGTATAGAAAAAAAAATCACAGGACACAGAAAATTTTAAAAGCAGGGGCAGGATGGGCTAGCCAATTTTAGGGATCGGGATCGAGCTTCTACACTGAAAAGAGCAAAATGGAGCCTACTCTTGCTTTATTTATATGAGGGATCATCAAAGATTTTCCATGGAATGTTCTTTGCCAAATAGGGTAGGAGGTTCCAACAGGTCCAGTTCCCAACAGGTTACACCCAACTCTGGAGCTACAGGAGGGGTCTTCCTATTTCAGTAGAAACAAAGGTCATCTGCTTCGGACAATCTAATGCACCCCTGGGATCCAAGGATAGTTCTCAAGGAAAAAACTAAATCTTTGTGGCTCCATTACTTGAGAAGACCCTCAAGTAATTCATGGGTGGTTTCCCGCAATGATTAATTTTTAAAAATTCTTTTTGTAGTTGTAGATGGATAGAATGCCTTTATTTTATTTGTTTATTTTTATGTGGTGCTGAGGATCGAACCCAGTGCCTCATGCATGCTAGGCAAGTGCTCCTGCCACAGAGCTATAGTCCCAGCCCAAAGATGATTTTTTTTTTAATTTTTTTAAATTAAAAAAAATTTTTTTGTAAGATGATTTTTTTAAAGAGAGAGTGAGAGAGACAGAGAGAATTTTTAATATTTATTTTTTAGTTTTCAGCAGACACAACATCTTTGTTTGTATGTGGTGCTGAGGATCGAACCCGGGCCGCATGCATGCCAGGCGAGTGCACTACCGCTTGAGCCACATCCCCAGCCCCTGATTATTTTTTTAAATCCAAGTATCACATCAACTGTGCATTAAAAGCCAAAAAAAAAAAAAATCAAATAATGGTAAAAGTTTAATGAGGAAAGAAAAATTCTTACTCTAATACTCCTTCAGAGGCAGTTTTTTTTAAAGACTTTCATTATACAGTTGTTAAAGCAAAGTAAATTTATGTAGCACATTGAAAGACAATTATATTTTCCAAAGCACAGTGAAAGACAATTCATTTGTAAAGGCTACTACTTTTAACATATTGAAATACTCAGAAAGATAGGTCAAAGCTGAGAAAGATTATTATTATTTTTAATAATATGCGTATTGCTGTATCTTGATTCATAAGTTTTACACATTTTCTGTGAACATTTACTGTAGTAAAAATGCTCCTTTTAGCACCTACATAGCACCTCCTAACTTAGTTACATCACAATTTTTAGTTAAGACAGAATTCAAGATTTATGTTAGTAATACTATGTCTTGAACTGTTACTTCCTGCTGATCCAGATTTTCTTTTCTTTTCTTGAACAAACTTTTTATTTTTCACATAATTAATAATTACTCAGTCCCACAAGACAGCCCCTCACTTTAGATACCAGTCAGAAGCACAGGACACAACCTGTATCTGATTATAAATTGGGAGTTCCCACAATTTGCTTTTCAGGTTTAATTAATTTGCTGTAGTAACTCACAGAACCCAGGAAAACATTTTTACTCACATTTACTCATATAAGATAAAGGTTATAAAGGATGCAGATAATCAGCCAGATGGAAGAGACCCATAGGGTAAAATGTTGAAAAAAGGGGTATGCCACCCTCCAGAAACTTCCTTATGCTTAGCTATCCAGAAACCCTCCAAACTCAGTCCTTTTGTGTTTTTATTTATTGTTTACTTTTTTAATTTTTTTGGTACCTGGGGATTAATAAACTCAGAAATACTTGAGCACTGAGCCACATCCCCAGCCCCATTTTCTTCTCATTAGCATATAAAAGACACTCATCACTATGGAGGCTCCAAGGGTTTCTGAAGCTGTAAGTCTGGAAATTAGAGGGGGATTAAATACATATTTCACATATCACAATTAGAATGGCATAGGTGAAACTGGTAAACATTAAAGTTAAGACTGTAGCTGGGTGTGGTGGCACATACCTGCAATCCCAGCTGCTTTGGAAGTGAGAAAGGACAATGGCGGGGGGCTGGAGATGTGGCTCAAGTGGTAGCTTGCTCGCCTGGCATGCGTGTGGCCCAGGTTCAATCCTCAGCACCACATACAAACAAAGATGTTGTGTCCACCGAAAACTAAAAAAAAAAAAAAAAATTCTCTTAAAAAAAAAAAAAGAAAAGAAAGGACAATGGCGAGTTCAAAGCCAGCCTCTTAGCAAGACCTTGCCTCAAAATAAAAAATAAAGAGGACTGGGGTTTGGTTCAGTGGTTAAATTCTCCTAGGTTCAATCCCTGGTACCAAAGGGAGTAAAAAAGTTGAGAAGATAAATAGTGGAAGTCTTACTCACCAGCTTATCCTTTTCTTTTCTTTGAAAAATTACAGTGATCGTGTCTGTTATACTGGAGATCCAACCCAGGGCTTCACGGATGCCTGGCAAGCACTTTACCATTGAGCTGTACCCCAAGCCCCACTGTATCTTTTTTAACTATGTAGGATCAATTTAAACCTGTTTTCCCTAAGAATCATTGAGTATCTATTATTTATTTAACACTGATGGTGTTAAATATTTTATCCATGTCTTTTTTTTTTTTTTTTCTTTTTTCATGTGTGCTGTACTGGGGATTGAACCTAGGGGTGCTCTACCACTGAGCTATATTTCTAGCTCTAGTCCTTTTATTTTATTTTATTTTGCTACCAGGAATCCCAGGAGTGCTTTCCCACTAAGCCACATCCCCAACCCTTTTTATATTTATTTTAGTTTGAGACAATGTCTCTATAAGTTATTTAGGGCCTTGCTAAGTTCCTGAGGCTGGCTTTGAACTTGTGCTCCTCCTATCTTACACTCCTGAGTCACTAGAATTACAGGTGTGTGTACCACCATACCTGGCCCATCTCTTGTATTCTTTTTTTTTAATATTATATTTTTAGTTTTAGGTGGACACAATATCTTTATTTTATTTTTATGTGGTGCTGAGGATCAAACCCAATGCCTCATGCATGCTAAGTGAGTGCTCTACCACTGAGCCATAAACCCAGCCCCACGTCTTATTTTTTTTTTAAAGAGAGAGAGAGAGAGAGAATTTTTAATATTTATTTTTTAGTTCTTGGCGGACACAACATCTTTGTTGGTATGTGGTGCTGAGGATCGAACCCGGGCCGCACGCATGCCAGGCGAGCGCGCTACCGCTTGAGCCACATCCCCAGCCCAGCCCCCACGTCTTATATTCTTTTTAAAAAAATTTTTTTTCTTAGTTGTAGTTGGACACAATACCTTTATTTTATTTTTATTCATTTTTATGTGGTACTGAGGATCAAACCCAGTGCCTTACACATGCTAGGTGAGTGCTCTACTGTTGAGCTACAACTCCAGTCCTATGTCTTATATTCTTGTTCTTCAGATCCACTTCCACACTTGCTCCTTATCCTAATGATGTGGTCTATTATAGGTGGCCACAAATAGCCGAGTTTACTTATTTGACATTTTCCTTCTGGGAAGTCGAGCTTTCAACAATGGACTTCAGATGATATTAGAAGACAAGAGAATTCTAAAGGTGAGTATTTAAGCTGATTTCTTTGCCAGAAAATTAGCAACCAGGTTCTAATAACTGTCTCCCTCTTCTGATTCCTTAGGTCATCCATGATTGTCGCTGGCTTTCCGATTGCCTCTCTCATCAGTATGGAATTATGCTGAATAATGTCTTTGACACACAGGTACTTAAAGGAAAACACTGGATTCAAACCAGTGCATGACATCTGGTAGAAAATAGTCCTTGTTCTGATAAATGATCAAAAGTCTCTCTCTCTCTCTCTCTCTCTCTCTCTCTCTCTCTCTCTCTGTGCACCATTTCTGCCCACTTCTTATATAAGATGTTTATACAATATGTGAGAACATTTGGTGAACTAAAAAAAAAAAAAAAAAACTGCAGAAAAGTTAAAATTACTTGGTCATTTGTTTTCCTCATTTTGCTCCAGAATTTGTCAAATAAGAAGCAAAATCCATTCTCCATGCCATTCAGAAACTTTGAGCAGTTTATGTGTCATTTAAAGTCTGACATGGGAAACTTTGTGAAATGAGCAATCACATATTGGTTTTTACCATCTCTGTACCTCAGGGGTATAGATTGTTCTGTCTATGCCCCCAAACCGTATTCTGGCCCAAAATAGCTGAAGAGGTATGATTTGACTCATATCTATGAGGCCTTGGAGAAATGAGAAAGCTGCTGGGCACAGTGGTGCATGCTTGTAATCCCAGTGCTTTGGGAGGCAGAGGCAGGGGAATTGGAAGTTGGAAGCCAGCCTCAGTAATTTAATGAGATCCTGTCTTTAAAATAAAAAAGGGTTGAGGATGTAGCTTAGTGGTAAGGTGTCCCTGAGTTCAATCCTAGGACCTAAAAACAAAAATGAAAAGAGGCGGGGACTGGGGTTTTGGCCCAGTAGTAGAGAGCTCGCCTAGTATGCATGAGGCACAGAGTTTCATCCTCAGTACCACATAGATATAAAATAAAGATATTGTTTCAACCTAAAAAAAAAAAAAAAAAAACAACTGAAAAGAAACCCAGGCATGGTAGCACATGCCTGTAATCCTAGCAACTCAGGAGGCTGAAACAGGAGGATTTCAAGTTCAAAATCAGCCTTGCCAATTTAGTGAGGTTCTAAGCAACTTAGTCTGTACCTGTCTCAAAATACCAAATAGAAAAGGCTTAGGCTGGGAATGTAGCTCAGTGCCCCTGGGTTCAATCCCTCCTGCCAAAAAAAAAAAAAAAGAGAGAGAGACAAAAATGAGAAATCTCTTGGGGCTGGAATTGTAGCTCAGCAGTAAAGTGCTTGCCTCACATGTGTGAGGCACTGGGTTCGATTTTTAGCACTGCATATAAATAAGTAAATAAAAGGTCCATCAACAACTAAAAAAATATCTATTTTTTTCCATAGATTTTTTTTAAAGAGAGAGTGAGAGAGGAGAGAGAGAGAGAGAATTTTTAATATTTATTTTTTAGTTCTCGGCGGACACAACATCTTTGTTGGTATGTGGTGCTGAGGATCGAACCCGGGCCGCATGCATGCCAGGCGAGCACGCTACCACTTGAGCCACATCCCCAGCCCCCAAAAAATATATATTAAAATATGAAAAATCTCTAGATTATGTTAGCTCTTAGAGCTGACTTACATTTTTGGCTTTTCTGTGAGAGCAGTAAAACCACCAGTTTTTAAATGGTTTTTTGAGGATTTTGTTTTGTTTTGGGTACTTGGGATTGAACCCAGGGGTGCTTTATCTCTGAGCCACATCCTCAGTCCTTCATTATGCATTCTTTATTTTCTTCTAGTTTTTAGGTTTATGCCAATAAAAGGGATACATATACCCAGAACTGTGAAGAGGAATTAAACTAATGAATTGGCCAATTATTTTTGAGCAGCAATTCCTAAAAGTTCAATTTCATTACTATGTATGATTCAATTTTGCTCTTTATACATGTTTATAATAAATTTTATGTTATTTATCTTATTTTCATATTCCTTTGGGGCTTCTCTCAAGAGCTTTGACTATATGGCATAGAGATGCCTTCTATGCTACTTACTCCAAAATGTAAGAGAATTGTTCATTGTTCCCTTGAGACCATCAGGTTTCTTTTTGAGGGGGTGAGGAGATGGGGTACTAGGGATTTAATCCAGGGGCAATTTACCACTGAGCTAAGTAACCAGCCATTTTTTTGAGATAGTCTCACTAAATTGCTTAGGTCCTCACTAAATTGCTGAGGCCAGCCTTGAACTTGCAATACTCCTCCTCAGCCTCCCGAGCCCACAACAGTGCACCTGCTCCATTAGGCTTCTTGATTAGAACTCATATGTATTTCTAGTGTAGCCTCCAGCATATATTTCCAAAATTTTCTTTTTAGATTTCCATAGTGCAAAAACAGGAATTTAGAATTTTACCAATTTGTTTTCCGTTAATGCAGTATATTTGTTTCCTATTCTTGATGTAACAAATCACCACAAATTTGGTGCTCTAAAACAACACAAATATATTATCAAACAATTCTGGATATCAGAAGTCTCAAATCACTTTTCCTAGGTTGAAGTCAGTGTGTCAGCAGGGTTTCTTATGGAGGCTCTCAAGGGGAGAGACTTTCCTTTACTTTTTTTTTTTTTTAATTTTTTTAATATTTATTTTTTACTTATCGGCAGACACAACATCTTTGTTTGTATGTGGTGCTGAGGATCGAACCCGGGCCGCATGCATGCCAGGCGAGCGCGCTACCGCTTGAGCCACATCCCCAGCCCTTTCCTTTACTTTTTAGTATCTAGTGACTACTTGTATTCCTTGCCTTATGGTCCCTTCCTCCATCTTTAAAATGCATCTTTCTTTTCTCTGTTACCACCACTGGGTCACCTTCTCCTCTGACCATAGTAAAATCTCCCTGTCTCCTTTTTAAAGTATCACTTGTGGGCTGGGGTGGTCACTCAGTGCTAGAGTGCTTGCCTAGTGTGTGTGAGGCCCTGGGTTGGATCCTCAGTACCACATAAAAATAAATAAATAAAATAAAGGTAATACATCCATCTACAAATAAAAATAAATAAAAATAAATAAATATAACTAATACTAAATACAGCTAAAAATTTTAAAAAAGAAAGAAGGAAACACTTGTGGGTACATTTAGAGTCCACCCAGGTGATACAGGATAATCCCCTCATCTCTAGGTCCTTAACTTAATCACAGTGGTGAAGTCCCTTTTGCCATATCAAATAATATTCAAAGGTTCCAGTGATTAGAATGCCATATTATGGGGATCATTATTCAGCCTACCATAAATAGTTATTGCAATTATTTTTTTAAAAAATTAATATTTTTTTAGTCGTAGATGGACACAATACGTTTATTTTATTTATTTTTATGTGATACTGAGGATCCAACCCAGTGCTTCAAACATGCACTGAGTCACAACCTCAGCCCCTAGGTATTGAAATTCTTAATTTGATTAGCTTTTCATACCAAAACTTTTATTAAAAAGTTGCTAATAGATAATAGAAAATAATTCTCAAATTTATTTTCCTTTGCCCAGTCCTTTCCTTTCTTTTCCTTTTGGTTCACATAGGCATCAAAGTATAGTAAATGACATTATACTAGGCAAATAAAGTGGATAAGAACACTTTACCCAGGTGTGGTGGCATATTCCTGTAATCCCAGCTAGTAGAGAGACTAAGATAGGAAGATGGCGAGTTTGAGGCTGGCCTGGGCAATTTAGTGAGACACTGTCTCACAATTAAAAAAAAAAATGGTGGAGGGAGGGAAGTTCATTGGATTAGACAAAGGGAAATGAGGGAAGGAAGGGGGTTTGGAAATAGGAAAGACAGTAGAATGAATCAGGCATAACTTTTCCTATGTTCTTATGTGAATACACGACTAGTATAACTCCATACTCCATGTTTTTTTTTTTAATTTTTTTTTTAGTTGTAGATGGACTTAATACCTTTATTTTCTATTTTTACATGGTTCTGGGGATCAAACCCAGTGTGTCTCACACATGCTAAGCAAGCGCCATACCACTGAGCCACAACCCCAGCCCTCCATGTATGTTTTTTTTTTTAAGTGATATCATACTCTTTTTTTAAATATTTATTTATTTATTTTTAGTTGTAGTTGGACACAACACCTTTATTTCACTTGTTTATTTTTGTATGTGGTGCTGAGAATTGAACCCAGGGTCTCGCACATGCAAGGCGAGCGCTCTACAGCTGAGCCAAAACCCCAACCCCTCCATGTATATTTAATATGCCAAAATATACTCTACTGTCATGCGTATCTAAAAAGAAAAAATAAAAAATTTTTAAAAACCTTTAAGGGCTTGAACTGGGTGTAGTCATGCATGCTATAATCCCAGGGGCACAGGAGGCTGAGGCAGGAGATTCACAAGTCCAAACCCAGCCTCAGCAATTTAGCAAGGCCCTGAGAGAAAGAGAGGGAGAGAGAGAAAAACAAAAACAGAAAAAAGTCAGTAGTTTCTACTTTTAAAAATTATTTCAGGGGCTGGGGATGTGGCTCAAGTGGTAGCGCGCTCGCCTGGCATGCGTGCGGCCCGGGTTCGATCCTCAGCACCACATACCAACAAAGATGTTGTGTCTGCCGAGAACAAAAAATAAATATTAAAAATTCTCTCTCTCTCTCTCTCTCACTCTCTCTCCTCTCTCACTCTCTCTTTAAAAAAAAATTTATTTCAAAATAATAAACAACTTTAAATTTCCTGGTGGTGTGGCCTAACGTGGATCCTTGGGGAAAATGGTATTTAAAGTATTTCTCTTAAAATAGTTTCTTGTTGTTGTTGGTTTTGGTACTGGGGATTGAACTCAGGGATACTTAAACACTGAGCCACATCTCCAATCTTTTTTTATATTTTATTAGGACAGGGTCTTGCTAAGTTGCTGAGACTGGCTTTGAACTCCCAATCATCCTGCCTCAACCTCCTGAGCTGTTGGGATTACAGGTGTATGCCACCACACCCAGTTTAAAATAGTTTTTAAGAGAGTTAAAACTAAAAACTTAAAATAGATATATATTTTTTTGGTACCAGGAATTGAACCTAGGGCTATTCAAGGTATATTCAACTACTGAGCCATATCTCCAGCTCTTTTTATTTTTATTTATTTTATTTAAGTTTTTTTTTAAATTGTCAATGGACCTCTATTTTATTTATTTATATATGGTGCTGAGAATTGAACCCAGTGCCTTACACATGCTAGGCAACTGTTCTACCACTGAGCCACAACCCCAGCCCTTATTTTTTTACTTTGAGACAGAGTCTCACTAAATTGCTTAGGGCCTCACTAAATTTCTGAACCTTGCTTTGAACTTGGGATCCTCCTGCCTCAGCCTACTGAGCCTCTGGGATTAGAGGCATGACTCACCACTACTGGCTAAAATAGTTTTTAATATAATTTTGAGATAGTTTTCTGTATACACTTAACTGGTTAATTTGTCTTTTTTAATACTGCAGGTAGCAGATGTCCTTCAGTTTTCCATGGAAACAGGTGGCTTTCTTCCAAATTGCATCAGTACTCTGCAGGAAAATTTAACTAGACACCTTAAAGTAGCCCCTAAATATCTCTTCTTTCTAGAAGAAAGACAAAAACTGATTCGGGTAAGTATTAAGGGATGTCCCATTTGATGTTATTTTTTCAAGTGTTTTCTTGAGCACCATTAATAGTCTATTATATTGCCAGGTACAATGGTACATGCCTGTAATCCAAGGAGCTTTGGAGGCTGAGGCAGGAGAATCACAAGTTCAAAGACAGCCTCAGCAACTTAATGAGGTCCTAAGCAACTTCATGAGAATCTGTCTGAAAAAAAATAAAAATAAATAAATAAATAAATAAATAAATGGTCTGGACGTTTCTAAATTGTTGGTGCCCCTGGCTGTTGGCTGCCATGTAAGCATATGAGCATTGCCAGAATCTTGGTTGTGCCAAGTAGAAAAAGGTTTCAGTTGGAGAAAAGATTTGTTGATTATCATTTTTAAAGTACTCTGAAATAAAACCAGACTTTCTTGAGCCTACCTGTAATCCCAGAAATTTGGGAGGCTGAGGCATGAAAGATTAAAGTTCAAAGCAAGCCGCATCAATTTAGTGAGACCCACTCTCAAAATAAAAAGGGCTGGGGCTGGGCAAAGAGGAGAGAGGGGTGGGGAAAGGGGTATGGGGGCAGGAAAGATGGTGGAATGAGATGGACATAATAAATTACACATATATAAAATATACAATTTGGTTAGTTTCAACATTGGTATATCCCTGTGAAATTATCACCAAAATAAGGGGGAAAAATCTGTATAGCTCCCTCTCCATGACCTACTGTAGAAATAGAATCAATCAGTATGTACGTATGGATTATTTCATTTAACAGAATTATTTTGAGAGTTATCATGTTATAGTATGATAATTATATTCTTTTTGTTGCCTAGTTGTATTTTGTGGTGTGCATATATCATAGTTTACTCATGTGTTGCTATGAATGGTATGAATATTTGTGGATAGGCTTTTGTGTTGATGTATACTTTTCACTTCTATCTGGCAAGTATCTAGGAATAGAATTGATAGATGATATTGTAGATGTTATGTTTCACTTCCAAATTGTTTTCCATTGGGCCTCTATTTATTCACATTCCCATCCAGAAGTATATGAAATTTCTAGTTCCTGTGCATCCTTGCCAACACTTGGTCACTCTTTTTAATTTTAGTCATTCTTATGGGTATTGACAATATATGGTTTTAATTCAACACTCATAGTGTTGAGCATCTTCTGTATTTATTTACCATCTGTATGTCATCTTTTTTTTTCTTTTTATGGCACTGGGATTCAACTCATGGGCACACCCCCTTTTTGTTTTGAAATATGTTCTTGTTAAATTTCCCAAACTGACCTGAACTTGTAATCCTCCTGCCCAGCCTCCTTCGTCACTGGGATTGCAGGTGTGAACCTCTATGCCTGACTTATTTATCATCTTTAATTTTAAAAAGTAAGGTAAGACCTGGCCAGTCACTGTGGCACATGCCTGTAATCCCAGCAGTTCTGGGGGTTGAGACAGGAGGATGGTGAATTCAAAGCCAGCCTCAGCAATGGTGAGAAGCTAAGTAACTTGGTAAGACCCTGTCTCTAATAAAATACAAAAATTGGGCTGGGGATGTGGCTCAGTGGTTGAGTGCCCCTGAGTTCAATCCCTGGTCCCCCACACACAAAAAAAGTAAATTAAGCCCTGCTTGGTGACTCACCCCTGTAATCCCAACTACACGGGGGGCGCTGAGGTAGGTGGATATCAAATTAGAGGCTGGACTGGCAATTTAGTGAAGACCTTTCTCAAAATTTAAAAAGGACCTTGGATAAGCTCAGTGATAGAGTGCCTCTGAGTTCAATACTCAGTACCAGAAAAACAAAAATTAAGTTAGGTTGTTTGCTTTCTTTAAAAAAAAAAAAAGTGGGGGTGGGGATATGACTCAGTGGTTAAGTGCCTCTGGGTTCAATCCCTGGTACCCCCACCTTGCTCTTACCCCCCAAAAAAAGTATTCTGAAATATAATTCCATGTTGGGATAATTGGGGAACTTTTGTAGGAATTTGGATTAAGCTGGGTGCTGTGGCACACCCCTGTAATCCCAGTGACTCCAGAGACTGAGATGGTAAGATTTCGAGTTCAAAGCCAGCCTAGGCAATTTAAGATGTTGTTCAGTGTTTAAGCAACTATTTCAATACCCAGTACCCCCCCACACACACAAAAAAAAAAGAAAGTGAATTAAGCTGATGGAAACAAAATTATCCAAGTTATTTCTCCCAAAATAATATAAATTTTCTTTATATTATGACCACCAGTATCCTTGAATATAAACTTAGATCATGACCATACTGTCTACAAATTTGGACATATACTCCAGTCTGCTGCCTCCAACTTCCAGAACTCCTGATTGACCAATCTCCTTGTGTCTCTCATGCACCCTGTATATATATATGTATGGGTATGGGTACATGCATGCACTCAGAAAGCTACTAATGGTGTGAAAGTAGGAGGTAAAAATAGAAGGGAATAACAGTATTTTAGATTAAGCAACCTTTATACAATTATTTTCTGTAAAGTTTTACTTTTCATTAAAAAAAAATTATTTGGGTGTTTCTAGGAGAATCCAGAAGTGTGGTTCACAAGACCTCTTCCACCCTCTTTGCTGAAAATTTTGGCCCTGGAGGCAACCTACCTGCTACCCCTTCGCTTGGTACTTATGGATGAGATGATGTCTGATCTAACTACCCTGGTGGATGGGTACCTAAACACCTATAGAGAAGGGTCTGCAGACCGGCTTGCAGGCATGGAGGTATGTGCACCTCCTTTTCTGCAGTTTTTGCCTCTTCCTCACGAGGGCACAATGATACCGATTCATTATAACCATAGTAACTTTCATGGGCAGACTTAGTGATAAAAATTCTTAAAGAGAATATGGTTTGTGCTTGATCCATCCCTTTCAGCACCTTTTCCCCAAATCATCATGTTTCCAATGAATGTTTCTGTCAATCAAGTGAACATAAGATTTTATGAATTATTTTTATGCAGCAAGAGTAACATAAGAGTGTATAAGTGAGCAGTTGGTGACAGATAGATAAATAGAAAATAAATAAATATGTACACACACATATATATATATAAAATAAGTCAACCATCATAAGTCGAAGACTGTCTGTATACGAGACAGAGTTTACAGCTGACAAAGCCCAAAATATTTATTCAATTCAATATTTATTCAACGTACTACACATTGTATACATATATATATATTAAAATACACACTGTACTTGACAAGTATGTAAAATTAATATGGCGATTAAAAATAAAGATGTAGGGGCTGGGGTTGTGGCTCAGCTATAGAGCACTTGCCTAGCTTGTTTGAGGCGCTGGGTTCGATCCTCAGCACCACATAACAATAAATAAAATAAAGATATTGTGTCCAACTACAACTAAAAATATTAAATAAATAAAGATGTATACAAACTCCACTTAAATGTATGATATTTTGCTTTTTTTTTTCATGTCAGACCAGAAATGTGCCAATATCATAGAAAGGCTTGAGGAAGGAACATCTCACACAATATCATGAAAACCTAATTATCATGTTTATGAACTACAAAAGACCTATATATTTTTATTTTAATGTGTTATTGGATTCTAGTTCCAAACATGGTTCAGTATTAGGATATTTCTCCATTTTCCATAGAGCCAAGAAAGATTTATGATTATCTCATAAATGCTGAAAAAAAATTTGTATAATCCTTTACATGCATTACTGATTAAAGTCAGAATGGATGGGTACTTTTCTAATACACTGGGCCAGGCATGGTGGTGCATGCCTGTAACCCCAGCACCTTGGAGACTGAGGCAAGAGAATCACAAATTCAAAGCCAGCCTCAGCAGCTTAGTGAGACCCTAAGCAATTTAGCAAGACCCTGACTCAAAATAAAAAATGCGGGCATGTAGCTCCATGGTGGAAAAAAATCCCAGTACCAAAAAACAACAACAAACAAACAAACAGCTGCCATAAGCAAAAAGAAAATTTAACAAAATAGTAATAATATAAAAGTTAATAGGTTTTCTAAATCTATATAAACATCTAGAAAATATAATAGGAGAAAACATCCTATGTATAGTTGTATCAAAAAATACAGGTTGCCAGGTGTGGTGGCGCATACTTGTAATCCCAGCAGCTCAGGAGACTGAGGCAGGAGGATTGCAAGTTTAAGACCAGCCTCAGTGACTTAGCAAGGCCCTAAGCAACTTAGTGAGACCCTATCTCAAAATAAAAAATAAAAAGGGCTGGGATGTGGCTCAGTGGTTAAGTGCCCCTAGGTTCAATCCCTGGTACCAAAAAAAAAAGACATATAAATGAAGCAAACATTTTAATATTACTGCACAGTGTAAAAGAACACTTAAATGAATGGGAACACTAGAAATTTTTAGCTATTGATTATTCCTAAATTAATCTTTGAATTTAATTCTATTCCTATAAAAATAGTAACACCATGGGGCTGGGGATGTGGCTCAAGCGGTAGCGCGCTCGCCTGGCATGCATGCGGCCCCGGGTTCAATCCTCAGCACCACATACAAACAAAGATGTTGTGTCCGCCGAGAACTAAAAAAAATAAATAAATATTAAAAAAAAATAGTAACACCTGGATTATTATGACAGATTGTCATTACAGGCTTTGTAAAAACCAGTAAATATGCAAGAATAGCCAGGAAACCTTGGGAAAAGGAGTATGCTGAAAGAAGACTGGCTTTGTAAAATATTAAAACAAAGCTACACTAAAACATTTTTTTAATTAACTTTTTTTAATATTTATTTTTTAGGTATAGATGGACACAACACAATGCCTTTATTTTTATGTGGTGCATGAGGATCGAACCCGGGTCCCGCCTGTGCCAGGCGAGCTTTCTATCGCCGAGCCACAATCCCAGCCCTAAAACATTTTTGACTGATACATGACTAAGCAGGTCAATGGAATGAAGTAGAGAGCCAAGAAATAAACTCAGTATCAATTTGCCAAGATGATTGTGATAAATTAGCATTTCCAATCAATGGGAGAGATTATTCAGTAAAGGGTCTTAGGCAATTAATTTACAAATATAGAGGAGGAGAGCCAGAGTTGGATTGTTCTCTTTCATTACAACAAAATAAACTCCTTGGATCAAGTAGTTGTATAAAAAAGTGAAATTAGATGGGGCTAGGGTTGTAGCTCAGTGGTAGAGCACTTGCCTAGCACATGTGCAGCACTGGGTTCTATCCTCAGCACTACATAAAAATAAATAAATAAAATAAAGGTATTGTGTCCATCTACTACTAAAAAAATTTTTTAGTGAAATTAGAAAATTATTAGAAAAAATAATTAAAAAATTTTAATACAAGAATTTTTTAACGTAACACAAAAATACTCTAAATTCATACATAAAAAATTCATAAATTTGACTTTGCAAACTTGGTGTGATAGTTGGGCCTAGTGACATGTGCCTGTAATAGCAGCTATTTGAGATGCTGAAGCAGAAACATTGAGAACAGGACTTTGAGGCCAGCCTGGGCAATGTAACTAAATCCTGCCTCAAAATGAAAAATAAAAAGGCCTGGGGACATAGCTCAGTGGTGGGTCACTCTGTGTGTGTGTGTGTGTGTTGGGGGGTGGGGGACACAACAGGTTTGGTTAAGTAAGTTACAATATGTCCACATAGCCCTTAGAAATGCTAATATGGAACAATCTCCTAAACATTTTCTTTTAGTAAAAAAACAATCAAAAACAAGATGCTGAAGAATATATAATGTATGATTCATTTGTGTAGAATGATTTTAGTTACCAACATTAAAAGTTAGGGGAAAAACCAAAGATGCCATCAAGACTGGGAGTGTAACTCAGTAGTGATGCACTTGCCTACCATGGGCAAGGCTCTGGGTTGGATATCTAGTATTGCAAAAATAATAAAAAAGTAATGCATTGGAAATATAAACATGTAATAAGGTGTATATGTATACACTTATAATCATATATGCAGACTTCCTCTGGTAGGTTACACAAGAAACAGCTTTTTAGAAGATGCATCTGCTAAGGCAACTGGGGCCAGGTTGGGAGACTCACTTTCCCTGTATAATCTTTACACATACATATGTACACACACATGTGGACTCATTACCTTTTCAAAATATTTTTGCTCAAAAATAGTACAATTATAGTTGAAGACACTAGAGGGTGATATATGAACACATTTGAATAGACTCTAGAGCACCTATTCTTGTCAGGTATAATAGAAGTGATTTTTAAGTACCATATTCAAAGGTTAGCTATCATAAACCTATGTTCATTTTCTTTTCTTAGCCTACATGTATGGAGCTTCCAGAGGAGCTACTTCAACTCAAGGACTTCCAGAAGGAGCGCAGAGAGAGAGCTGCAAAAGAATATAAGGTGAATGCAAAGGGACTCCTAATAAGGACTGAGCTACGCCCAAAGAAATCAGTGGCAGAGACAACAGGAAAAGAGGAAAAAGTCAGAGGCTTCTTATTTTGTAAAAATTCTAGAATAGATAAAGCTCCAAGTTTTACATCTCCGGAATTTCATGAGGATGTGAATTTTTTGAAAGAAGGAGCCAAACAAACAACAGTGAAGTCTCATCTACCTCCCATAAAGGAAGGAGAAGCCAGTGACAATTCCAGTAACAAACTCATTTGTCCTGAGTTAAAAGGGTTAAAGGAGCAAAGAATAACTCAGAAAGAACACTTTATAATACCCAAGCATGAGTTCCAGGCAAGTTTTTCTTTGAAAGAAGAGAGAGAACAGTTATTGATGGTGGAAAATAAGGAAGATTTCACATGCACAAAGCAAGAAGTTTCAGTGTCTTCTCTTCCTCAGGAAACCAGAGTGTCACCAGCTGACACCTTTCATCCTTTCAAAAAAGCTGTGATTTCCACACTCCCTCCCTGTCCAGCCTTGGAGAAAACAGATTCATGGATAAATCCTTTAAATCTGCCTTAGGATTTATAGTTTGTCCCTGAGGCCATAAAGATGGCTCATTTCTCTGCCATACAGGGCCTTTCGAAATGCTTAAGTTTCTCATGTTGTAAGTTTTGTATGCCTCCATTATAGGCTTCAGGGAAAATTATATCCTCTTGCTTACTGCTGAGTTCCTGATATTTGGGTTAGAATGAGAATAAATAACTAATGAAAGAAGTACAATTTCTGATTATGTCACTATGCAGAAATGTTGCCAGTGGACAGAGTAAATTATTTCTCATAATTTGGATTAAGAGGATTTGAAGAAGGGAAAAATCTTGGCCTTAGTATCAGGAAGGATCTGTCATTTAAAATTTTTGCTTTGTGTTTTGGCTTTCAGATTTGTTTGAAGGGGGATCTGCAAAATTCCTATTCATAGGCTGAAAAATATTAGTAGTACTTTTCTTAGTAAAAAAAAAAAAAGAACAAAAAACTAGAGGGTGATATATGAACACATTTGAATAGACTCTAGAATAGCCTATTCTTGTCAGGTATATAGAAGTGATTTTTAAGTACCATATTCAAAGGTTTAGCTATCATAAACCTATGTTCATTTTCTTTTCTTAGCCTACATGTATAGAGCTGCCAGAGGAGCTACAAAAAAATTGCCAGTACGTTTCTCCTCTTAAAATATAACTTTATGCCTAAATTCTGAATGTTTTATTGGTCTTATGTTTTAGACAAACAATAGTTGATGTTATTGTAGGAATCAGTATCTCAATTTTAATTTTTTCTTATTTCATTTACTTTCAGCAGTTTTTATTTATTTGTTAACAAAGCAGGAGCTTTGCATTTCTTTTTAATGTGTCTATTATGTGAACTTGAAGTTTGACTGAACTCTATTTGCCTGGAGTTGGTATACTTTCTTAGGGTAAAAGGGAGGCAGCTTGTATCGAGCCTTTTTTATTTTGAGTACTTGCAAATTACTCACATTCTTTGGCATAAAATAACCAATAAACCTGTTTTGGCATTAGGTTAACTCTCTCTTTCCTTAATGGGGTTAGGTAGGAAGACGTTGGAATATATCTGGATTTCCAGGTCTATAGTACAGTTTAGAAATCTATAATTTGACTGTTACAGGACTATATTACTTATTGCACTTAGGAGAAATTTAGGGACAGTCTAAGGTTAGGAACATCATTGTCTGTACCAGCTGATTCTGAGTGCTAAAGAAAGAATTGCTGTGCCCTTCCTAACTGCAGAACCCAGACTTAGTCTGAGATTAAGATTAAGGCATATCCAACAATAGTCGCCTCAGCCCAAAATTGTGTTGTCTCACCTTGTCTCTAGTTTAGAAAGTCACTTGGAGCTAATATGCTTGCTGGATCATTTTAGGTGAATGCATTTTCAGGTTGAGCCCAGAATGTGGTTACTCTAGGGTTACTCTAGAAGGGGTGTAAATTCCTGTAAAATTCTTAGAATTGTTTAGCTTCTTGTGAAATCATTAAGTTACTACTCATAGCACACACACATACAGACACATACACAGACACACTAGGAAGTATAAAATGCAATAGTTTTCATATTAAAAAAGGATTTTTCTTTCATTGCATAAGTTTTGTTGTGCTTGAATAAGAACATCTGAGCATGGTGGAGCAGACCTGTAATCCCATCTATTTGGGATACTGAGTCAGGAGGATCCTAGTTAAGGGCAGCTTCAGCAATTTAGCAAGTCTGTCTCTCTCTCTCTCTCTCTCTTTCTTGTACTGAGAATTGAACTCAGGAGCACTCAACTACTGAGCCACATCCCCAGCCCTATTTTGTATTTTATTTAGAGATAGGGTCTCACTGAATTGCTAAGTACCTTGCCATTGCTGAGGCTGGCTTTTAACTGGAGATCCTCCTGTCTCAGCTCCTGAGCTGCTGGGATAGCAAGAGCCTTTCTCAAAACAAAAAATAAAAATGGCTGGGGATATAACTCAGTGGTAAAGCCTCTGGTTCAATCCCCATGATCAAACAACAACAACAAACAAAAGGCTCAATATGATAGCCTTTAGCCACATGTAGCTATTTAATTTTAAAATTAAGAGCCAGGTGTGGTGGTGCATGCCCGAAATACCAGTAACTCAGGAGGCGGAGGTAGGAGGATGGCAAGTTCAAAGCCAGCTAAAGCAACTTAGCAAGACCCTCTCTCAAAACAAAATATAAAAAGGGCTGTAGACATTTAAGATGTCCCTGGTTCAATCCCCAGTACATAAATAAATAAATAAAACTAGAATTCCATTCCTCAGTTACACTTGTCACAATTCTAGTACTCAGTGGTCCAATATAGCAAGTGGTTACCATAGAGAACAGAACAGATTTAAAACATTATTGTCATTTCACAAAATTCTTCTTATTTTAACTTAATTTAATTTTATTTATTTTACTTTATTGGTGCTGGGGATTGAACCCAGAGCTTTGTGCATGCTAGGCAGGCACTCTTCCAACTGAGCTATATCCCTAGTCTTTTCACAAAATTCTTTTGGACAGTATGGTAGAGATATACTTTGACTCGCCAAACTAAATGAGCTTTTGGGGTGTTTTCTCAGTGTAACACTCATGTACTCAAAACTGCATTTTTCTCCACATCCTGATTTTAGCTGGGAGTTAGAACCAGCCATAAAGTTCTGTTCTTTGCTAGATAGGGTATACAAAGTACCTGGGTGTTCTATGCCCTAAGATTTCTTGGAAAAATCTTGATGCTTGTGTTTCAACCCATTGTTGAGTTCTTCCCCTTGTACTTTTAGAAACTTGCTCAAATCTACCACTAATTTTCTGCATCTGCCCTACTTAGCAGGGTTTTCTATATGTGACCTTTAAGTACAGACTAGTAATCTGACTCTTAAAATTTTAGAATTAGAAAATGAGGTTAAATGACTTCCCTGAACAAAAATGCAGAACTGAGAATAGAACCCATGTTTCTTGGCTTCTTGGCCCAGTCATCATTATTTTCAACTGTAGTAGAAAAGCCACTGTAGGGCTGGGGATGTGGCTCAAGCGGTAGTGCGCTTGCCTGGCATGCGTGCGGCCCGGGTTCGATCCTCAGCACCACATACAAAGAAAGATGTTGTGTCTGCCGAAAACTAAAAAATAAATATTAAAAATTCTCTCTCTCTCAAAAAAAAAAAAAAAAAAGAAAGGAAAAGAAAAAGCCACTGTAGAAGCTTTGCCTTTTATCTTTCTAAGGACTTGATAAATCCTAACATGACAAGGTAGAATTTAAATGTCCTATATGCCTTTCATTATTTTGACACAAAACAAGCCCCAGCAGCCTGTTGAGATGAAGCCTGAGGTATATCTCTAACACAGGGAGCCTGGGGGAAATTAACTTCATCTATTGCAACTAGGTACAGTTATCAAAAAGGTTTTATTACAAAAGAAAAACAAGTAAATAAGTTACAGAAAATCTAGAAAATAAAGAGGAAAAAAATTCTCAACTACCATTCCACTTTTTTCAACCTTTCTTGGTATTCTGACATTTTTCTCTGTATTCTCTTACTCTTTCATCATACAAATGTACACTTGAAACAGAATTACAACCATACTATAAATACTTTTCCTGTGCTTTTTTTTTTTTTTTTTTTTTTTGGTGTATTTTCCATTTTAAATCCTAAGGGCCAACATATTCAGTCAATGTTTCATTTTTAAGTTAGCATACTATTTAATAGAATTTGGAAAATACAGAGGAATAGGAAAAAATGTCTCCTCTATCCCAATGGAAAAAGCAAGTAACACTTTTGTTCATTCCACCTCTACAGGTGGAATTTCTATCTGCCATATAGTTGTAATCATATGTGTGTATATTTCCTGATTTATGAATGCTTTCCTATGCTGTTTCACAACCTTTACAAAGATTTTTTTTTTAAAGAATTTTTAATATTTATTTTTTTTTAGTTCTCGGCGGACACAACATCTTTGTTGGTATGTGGTGCTGAGGATCGAACCCGGGCCGCACGCATGCCAGGCGAGCCCACTACCGCTTGAGCCACATCCCCAGCCCCCTTTACAAAGATTTTTAAGATGGCATTTATCTAAGAGGATGCAGTATTGTTTGTATTTAATGGACTGTATTTTGGTATTCAGTTTTTTTCCAATTCTTCATTTTATACATAAATGTTTTCCATGTTTGATTGTTTTTTGGTTCTGGGGTTTGAACACTGGGTGTTTTATCATGAGCTGTAATATCACCTGTTATGATATTACATATGTGGTATCCCTGAAAAGCTCACCAGTGAGACATGCAAGAAGGTTTGGAGGAGAAATGATTGGGCTATAGCCTTAACCTAATCAGTTAATTAATCCTTGATGGGATTAACTGGTAGCTGGAGGCAGGTGGGTGTGGCTGGAGGAAGTGTTTCGTTGGGGGCATGGCTATACGGTATATATTTTGTATCTGGAGAGTGGAGTCTCCCCCTTTCTCATCTTCCCCTCCCACCTTCTCCCTCTCCATTCTCCCTCCTGCCCTCCTCTCCTCTTTCTGGTCTTCATGAGAGCTGTTTTCCTCCACCACACTCACTTCTGCCAAGATGGTTTTTTTTTTTTTTTTTTAATATTTATTTATTTTTTAGTTTTTTTGGCGGACACAACATCTTTGTTTGTACGTGGTGCTGAGGATCGAACCCAGGCCTCACGCATGCCAGGCCAGCGAGCTACCGCTTGAGCCACACCCCCAGCCCTGCCAAGATGTTCTGCCTCACTTTTAACCCAAGAAATGGACCCGGCTTTCGGGCTGGGGATGTGGCTCAAGCGGTAGCGCGCTTCCCTGGCATGCGTGCGGCCTGGGTTCGATCCTCAGCACCACGTACAAACAAAGGTGTTGTGTCCGCCGAAAACTAAAAATTAAATATTAAAAGATTTTTAAAAAATCTTAAAAAAAAAAAAAAAGAAATGAACCCAGCTTCAATTTAGACTGAGATCTCTGAAACCATGAGCCATCAAATAAACTGTTCTTCTGTAAAATTGTTCTGGTTCGGTCTTTCAGTCACAGTAGCAAAAAAGCTGACTAAAACATCACCCCTTTAGATTTTTAATTTTTAGACAGGGTTTTGTTAAACTGCTGAAGTTATGTTCCATTTATGATCCTCCTGTCACAAGCTACTGGGATCATGGGCCTGTGCCACCATTCCCAGGTATAGAAAGCATTTCTTTTTTTTTTTTTTTTTTTTTTTTTGGTACTAAGGATTGAACCCAGGAGGATTTTTACCACTGAGCTATATTACCAGCACTTTGTATTCTTTATTTTGAGACAGGATCTTACTAAGTTGCTGAGGGCCTTGATAACTTGCTGAGGCTGGTCTTGAACTTGGAATCCTCCTGCCTTAGCCTCTGAGTCCCTGGGATTCCAGGCATGTGCACCACCCAGCTTAAATAGCATTTCTTAATTTTTTTTTTTTTTAAAGAGAGAGTGAGAGACAGAGAGAATTTTTTAATCTTTATTTTTTAGTTTTCGGGGGGCACAACATCTTTGTTTGTATGTGGTGCTGAGAATCGAACCCGGGCCGCACGCATGCCAGGCGAGCGCGCTACCACTTGAGCCACATCCCCAGCCCAGCATTTCTTAATTATATGGAATAAAAAAATATCCGCATGCCTTGAACATTGTAAAGAGAAAGTATTGTTTTGTGGAAAAAAAAAATTCACAGTTTGTATGTGTTGAATTATATGTGTTTTAGTGTTGGTTTGCTGTAAAAAGAAAAAAGCCCTCTAAAGATAGGAAAGAGAGATGTAGCTTTAAATGCTTATGTAACAAAACAAAAAAAGATATAAAATTATTGATCTATGCTTGTACTTTAATCTAGAAAACTAAGAGCAAATTAAAGTTGGGGTAAGTAGAAAATGAAAAAAATAATGATACAATTCAATAAAATTAAAAGAAGACAGAGAAAGTCAATGAAACCTCAAGTTAATTCTTTGGAAAGATCAATAAAGTTGATCTTTATAACCAGATTGAACAACATTGAAAAAAAATCTATTTTACTGATATCAGAAATGAGAGGCTGTCATTGCAGATTCTATATATATTAAAAAGTAAATAAGTGTCCTGGGGCTGTAGCTCAGTGGCAGAGCACTTGCCATGCATGTGGGAGGCACTAGGTTGATCCTTGGCATTACTTAAAAAAAATACACAAATAAAATAAAGGCATGCTGTTCATCTACAACTACAAAAACAAAACAAAAAAATTTTTTAAGTAAATAAGCACTGTGACACGTGACTGTAATCCCAGTGGCTGGGAGAGGCTGAGGCAGGAGGACTGAAAGTTCAAACCCAGCCTCAGCAATTTAGCAAGGCCCTAAGCAACTTAGCAAGGCCCTGTCTCTAAATAAAAAAAGAGAAAGGGCTGGGGATATGGCTCAGTAGTTGAGTGACCCTGAGTTCAATCCCCGTTCCCCCAGTCCCCCGTCAAAAAGAAAGTAAATACAGGTGGCTGGAGTTGTAGAGTGCTTTAGCACTTTAGTACTGGGTTCGGTCCTCAGAACTACATAAAAATAAATAAAGGTATGTGCCCATCTATAACTTAAAAAAAAAGTAAATAAGGGTACACTATGAAAATTTCTATGCCCACAAATTGAATAACTTAATTGAAATAGACAAATTCATTGAAAATCATAAATAAAAGTGAATCAAGGAGCAATTGAAAATCTAAATACCTCTAAATGAATTAAAGAAATTTAATTCATAATTTAAGAACTTCTCACAAAGAAAACTTTTTAACCAGATAGCTTCATTGATGAACTTCTATCAAATAATAGAAGAGATAATATCAATCCTTTCAGGGACTAAAAAAAGGAAGGGTCATTTTCTAACTTATTTTAGGAGATCAGCATAACTCTGATACCAAACCAGACAAAATTGCAATAAAACTATAACCTACAACTATATTTCTCATGAACAAAGATGCAAAAGTCTTTGACAAAATATTAACAACTAGAATACAGAAAAAAGGTAATACAGGCTGGGTTGTGGCTCAGTGGTAGAGCGCTCACCTAGCAAGTGAGAGGCCCTGGGTTCAATCCCCAGTACCACACAAAAATAAATAAAATAAAGGTATTGTGTCCAACTACAACTAAAAAATATTAAAAAAAAAAAAGAAGAAAGGTAATACATTAATACTGTGTGAAGTTATCCCAGGAAAGGAAGTATGATTTTATAAAAAAGTATAATGCTTCATAATAGGAGAATAAAGAAGAATGAATATATGAGTTTCTCAATGGCTAAAGAGAATTTTTTTTTTTTTTTTTACAAAATTGTACATTTGTGGGCTGAGGATGTGGCTCAAGCAGTAGCGCGCTCTCCTGGCATGCGTGCGGCCCGGGTTCGATCCTCAGCACCACATACAAACAAAGATGTTGTGTCCGCCAAAATCTAAAGAATAAATAATAAAAAAATTCTCTCGCTCACTCTCTCTTTAAAAAAAAAAAATTGTACATTTATTTATTTTTTTTTAAAGAGAGAGAGAGGGAGAGAGAGAGAGAGAGCGAATTTTAATATTTATTTTTTTTAGTTATTGGCGGACACAACATCTTTGTATGTGGTGCTGAGAATCGAAACCGGGCCGCATGCATGCCAGGCGAGCGCGCTACCGCTTGAGCCACATCCCCAGCCCCAAAGTTGTACATTTATGATAACAAAAAGCCCAACAAGCTAGGCTCAGTGTTGCATACCTGGAATCTCAGGAACTCAGGAGGTTGAGGTAGGAGAATCGAAAGTTCAAGGGCAGGCTCAGCAACTTGGACGTTGCCTCAAAATAAAAAAATTAAAAAACTAGGGATGTAACTTAGTGGTAAAGTGCACCTGGGTTCAATCTCTAATACCAAACAAACAAACAACAAACTAGTTTGGAGATTACAAGGTCACGAGCACATCAAATCCAACAGGGCCAGGTATGGTGGCATAGGCCTATAATCCCAGCAACTCAAGAGACTGAGCCATTAGGATCGGAAGTTCAATGGCAGGCTCAGTAATTTAGCAAGGCCCTAAGCAACTTAGCAAGCATTGTCTCAAAATAAAAAGGCTGGAGATATGGTTCAAATAAAAAATAAAAAAGGCTGGAGATATGGTTCAGTGGCTAAGTACTCCTGGGTTCAATCCCTGGTACTAAAACAAAGAAAAAAATCCTATGGGGTGTATAAAAAACATAATAGGACACATAATTAAATTCAGCAAAGTCAGAGTATATAATATTATGCAAAATGTAAATGTATAAAAACTACTAACAGAGCTGGGATTGTGGCCCAGTGATAGAGTGAGTGCTTGCCTAGTGCATGTGAGGCAATGGGTTCAATCGTTAGCACCACATAAAAATAAATGAATAAAGTCATTATGTCCACTAAAAAAAGGGGGGCTAGGAATGGAATTTAGTGATAAACTATCCCTGAGTTTAATTCCCCAGTACTGAAGGAAAAAAAACAAAAACACTTAAATAGTATCCAAAACATGATGTTTTCAGGGATACTTTTTGGGGGGGTATCTGGCATAGAACCCAGGAGCACTCAACCACTGAGCCATATCCCCAGCCCTTTTTAATATTTTATTTAGAGACAGGGTCTCACTAAAATGCTGAGGCTGGTTTTGAACTTGCAGTCCTTCTGCCTCAGCCTCCTGAGCCACTGGGATTACAGGCGTGCGCCACCACACCTGGCTAGGGATACATTTTTAAAAATGTTTAAAGCCTGTTAAACAAACCCACAAAATATTGTTGAGAGAAATTAAAGAAGACCTAAGGGAAAATATACCATGGAAAAATAGGTATTGTTATTAGTACTTCCCAAATTGACCTACAGATTTATTACAATCCCAATAAAAATTCAAGCTGGATTGTATGTAGAAATTGATTCCAAAACGTGTATGGAATGCAAAAACTCAGATTAGATAAGATTATTACCAGAGTCCTAGGCCAGAGATCTGACTCTGGGAATCCAATAAATCAGGTCCAGCCACTTGCCCCCCAATTCAAAAGGGGAGGGTGAAAATCATGAAAGAAACTTCAATCAGTGTAGCCACACCAGGAAGACAAGGGAACCCATGTCCTTGGTCCTGTCTTTGTGGAGTTGACAATGATTTTGAGATTTCATAGAAAGGGGATTGAGGACAATGGTGGGAGATCTGCATAGCTGGAGAGATTGCACAGCTGCCACAACAGGTGACCTAGGTCAGGCTGGTCTGGTGGATCTTCATTCAGGATTTTCTTGGTGGCTTTTGTTATGAGAAGAAAGTTCCCCTTGTCTAGACCATAATTTGTTGTTTGGTTGGTACAAGGGACCGAACCCAGGGTCACTTTACCACTAAGCCACATCCCAAGCCCTTTAAACAGAGCCAAGTCCTTTTAATAGAGTCTTGCTAAATTGCTGAGGCCGTCCTTGAATTTGCTATTCTCCTGCATCAGCTTCCCCAGTCACTGGGATTATGAGCATGTGCCATCAAGTCTTAGGGCATAGTTTTTTGTTTTTTTTTTTTAATAGTTGTAGATGGACAAAATGCCTTCTTTATTTATTTTTATGTGGTGCTAAGGATCAAACTCAGAGCCTCACACATGGTAGGCAAGCACTCTACCACTGAGCTACATACAGCCTCAGCCCCTAGGGCATAGTTTTGACTTTTGTCACAAGATGTTTATCCACCAGGCTTCTTGTTTCTGGATTTCACTGTGACTGCAGAGGGGGAAAAAAAAGCACAAAGTATAAAGTAAGTAAATAAATAAATAGATCTTATAATGGGATATCATCAAAATTTAAAAGACCTGGCCAGGTTGGTGCATAACCTGTAATCCTAGTGACTAGAGATGCAGGAGAATAGCAAATTCAGGGACAGCCTCAGTAATTTACTGAGACCTTCAGCAATTTAGGAAGTCTTTCTGTCAAAATAAAAAAAAAAAAAATTGGGATGTGTCAGTGGTATAGCAGCTCTGTGTTCAATCCCTAGTACCAGACCAAATCAACCTAAGCAAACTAATGTATAATGACAGAAAGCTGAGCAGTGATTGCCTGCGGCTAAGGACTGTCATTGAGGATTGACTGCAAAGATCTCAAGGGAGCTTTTTCGGGTGAAATAGTGTTCTATATCTTGATTACAATGGAGGTTACATTAATGCAAACTTTTTTGTTTTTATTTTTATTTTATTTATTTGTTTGTTTATTTATTTATTCATTTTGGTACTTGGAATTGAACCCAGGAGTGCTTTATCACTGAGCTACATCTCCAGCCCTTTTTATTTTTGAGTCTTTCTAAATTGCTTAGGCTAAATTGCTGAGGCTGACCTCAAATTTGTGATCTCCTTCTTCAGCCTCCAAAGTCAGGATGACAGCAATACCTGGCTGATACAAACATTTGTTGAAACTCATTAAACAGTATACTTAAAACAGGTGCGTTTTGTCGGGCAAGGTGGTACGTGCCTGTAATCTCAGCAGCTCAGGAGACTGAGGCAGGAGGATCTCGAGTTCAAGATCAGCCTCAGCAAAAGCACAGTGTGAAGCAATTTGAAATCCTGTCTCTAAATAAAATACAAAACAGGGCTGGGGATGTGTCTCAGTGGTCGAGTGCTGCTGAGTTCAATACCCCCAAATAAAAACAAAACAAAACATACCAAAAAAAGGTGCATTTTATTGTATTAAATTATGCTCAATAAGTTTATTTAGAAACATTCGGTAGGGAGTAGTGGTCACCTGTATAATCCTAACGACTAGGGAGGCTGAGGCATAAGGATCACAAGTTCAAAGATAGCCTTAGCAACTTAACAAGACCCTGAGCAACTTAACAAGACCCAGTCTCAAAATAAGAAATAGAAAAATAAAGGACTGGGGATGTGGTTCAGTGGTAAAATACCCCTGTGTTCAACCCTCAGAACAAACAAACAAACAAACAAAAACGTTTAAAAGGGGAATTTAGCTCAATGGTAGAGCACTTGCCATGCATGAAGCAATGGGTTCATTCTCTAGTAACGCACACACACACACACACACACACACGAATAAAAATAGTGAACAAAAATAATAAATGTGTTACTATTATAGTTGGAAAATTTAAACAAAAATGTAAAAGAAACAGTAATACATGCATATGGTTATAAAATAAATGCTACAGAAAGACTTACAATGAAAACAAATACATATTTTCCTGATCGTATTCACCAGAGGCATCCACCTTTAATTTTCTTGTGATATAAGTGTCACAAGAACTGAAACTTTAAACCTTGGTTCTTGTGTTTGACAAAAGAAAATTTAAAGTCAGACACCAAAAGCCATGCAGGAGAACTTTATTATAAATACAAGCAGAGTGAAAGTAAAGTAAGGCTCAAGCAAAGAGCAATCTCAAGAGAGAGTGGGTCAGGGCTGGGGTTGTGGTTCAGCGGTAGAGTGCTTGCCTAGCATGCATGAAGCACTGAGTTCGATCCTCAGCACCACATAAAAATAAATAAAGGTATTGTGTCTATCTACAACTTAAAAAAAATCAAAAGAAAAGAATGTGTATATTTAAAAAAAGATGAGAGAGAGATAATCATCTTTGAGCAGAGAATGACAAAGGAGATGATGCATGGTGCTGCCTGCCTGTAATCCCAGCAATTTGTGAGCCTAAGGCAGGAGGATTGCAAATTCAAAGTGTAACTGTGGTCCACTTTATGCTTTGAATATAGCTTTTGCTGCTGTGTCACTGTGACTTATTTTTGAAAAGGACATATTTTTTTTCTCTTCCTTTCTCTCTCTGCCTCCCTAATCTCTCCCTCTTCCCAATCTCAGTAGAAACAGGATTACCTTTTTTCCCTATCCATCCTTGAGCACACACCTACCACAGGAACAAAGTAATTCAGACCTGGGGATGACACCAGAAGATCTAAGAAATTACTGTCTCCCAAATTAACTGCCGCAGTCTGGCTGGGCACAAATAACCGTGCCGACACAAAGCACTTGTATGTTCAAACAGGAAACTTTATTGCCTGAACTCCACCAGCACTCCATGCACACTTCCCCGGGAACTCTCCCAGTTCTCCACTGGGCTCCGCACCTACTCTCTTGGACCCTGGGAGAACTCAACAGGAACTCCAAAGTAGCAGGCACCCGAGGCAGCAAGAGCCGCCCTATTTCCAGACAGTAAAGGTCTATATACAATTGAATACACAGCTTAACATAACAATCATCATCTCAATGGCTCGCTGGCGTCACCTCTCAACTACTCCCTTCTAGCAAAATGCCATGCGTCATCCATCATCCCTACTCGGCTGTGGCCCTCAACATCTCCCCCCTTCTGTTTAATTAAACAACAAGCATGTGGCTTAGGGACCGTGCCTGTCTTAGGTTGTCCAATACTACACATGGTTCTTACCCATCATCGGATGAGCTGACCTCAAGGTGTCAGCCTCCTGTCTTAGGTTGGTACCGTTGCAATTGGATCTTACCCGTCATTGACAGCCATACTTGTGGATAGGCCTTTGCACCAGTGGGGGGGTGAGGTTCTTTGCCTCACCTCTGTTGGCCCCCAAATACCAGTGGGGGGTGAGGTTCTTTGCCTCACCTCTGTTGGCCCCCAAATTTGGCCTTTGCTAGCAGAAGGGAGGAGGATGCAAAATGCCACGACACCAAGCCAAATGACAGCTCTTTTTGGAAAAATTGTACCACCGATGACACCATCAGCAAAGATGCCCCAGTACTACCACAATTTGCTGCACCAACAGATAGTTCACAATGCATACGAGTGATACATAGTCCAGGCAAGTTCTGCAAGCAGTTCAAAGCAGAGAAATCCATCAATATGTCCATTTCCTCCCAAAGTAAATTGACTCCTTGATTGAGCATCACTTGTTGAGTTATTATTCATTGATGCATCAGTTTATACAGTTTACTGTGATAGCTATCGAAGAAGCTGTAGTTTGGTTTTATCTTTGTCTTCACCAGCACTGGGATGAAGATAAGAATTCTGGCAATGATGGCTAAAAAAAATTATGTAACATTCCAGCAGGCACTAAAAGAAAGCAATTTTCTAAACAATTTAGTATCCTGAATAGAATTAGATATAATGAAAAGGAAAGGTGAAAGTAAACAAACAGATCTGTTAACCTCCTTTTTTGTTCACATTTTAAAACAATCCAGAAAAGGATACTTGTACATGATAATACATATTTGGCGGCCACCTAAAACAGATTACTTCCATGACTCAAGGTCAGGAAAATTCATATACTTTAATAACATTTTAAGTATTTTTAAGTATGGGATCATGAAATACAGTGGCCCTCAACAATTAACAAGTGAATTACAATTCCAGACAGAGAACACATGGATTGTGGACTCTGATTAAACTTCTTTAAAACACCCATGTTCCCACTGATGGGCAGAATCACAGTCTCTGGGACAGGAGTCCCCTGCGTTTCTCCTTCTAGCAGAGCAATACAACTCTGATTCCATTTTCTCAAAACCAAGTCCTTGTTATTGCATTGGCATCTGGGACAAGGATGGAGATTTCCAAAACAAAAGCCAGACTCAACAATTTAGGGAGGCCCTAAGCAACTTACTGAGACCCTGTCTCAAAATAAAAACAGCTGGAGATATGACTCAGTGTCCTTGGGTTCAATTCTCAATACCTAGATAGATAGATAGGTAGGTAGGTAGATAGATAGATAGATAGATAGATAGATAGTTACAATGGTAATGACTTTAAGAAAACTTGTGACCTTGCCATGTATTTCACTGCTCATTGCTAGCTACTTCCTGACTTTAGGAATTGAACCCAGGTGTGCTCAACCATCGAGCTACATCCCCAGCACTTTTTATTTTGGGGACAGGGTCTTCCTAAATTCCTTAGGCTAGCCTCAACCTCCAGGGTTGGGATTACAGGCAAGTGCCACCAAACCAGTCTGAAGCATCCACTTTTTAATACTTAAACATTTTTTCCCAATGAACTAAAGTATAATGTGGTGAAGTGGAAAGTGGTGAACTGATGAAAGACATTTGATTGTAAGAGCTTCTGATCTCTCCAAATTGCAGGAATAGCTTCTCTGATTTGTATGAGACACTTCCACATTCTGGAATTCTCAAATTCCCCAAAGTGCATTATTGTTCATAACTTGAAAGCCACCTGATGGCTAAATCCGGAGTATTTGAATAAGAATTTTATAATGCAAACAAATTCTAATTAAAACATTCCTTAGAGCCAAAACAGCAAGTTCCAGGAAAGAGTGAAAGAAGGGAAAGAAATTCTCCTTATTGTGCAATTTGTTGGGACATCATCCATAGTTTGCTGCATAACCCCCTCCCTTTTTTTTTTATTGGTGAATTATAGTTACACATATTGATGAGATTTGTTGTTACATAATTGTATAAGTACACAATGCAACAATATAATTTGGCCCATATCACTCCCCAGAACCCACCCCCCCCCCGCCATCCCATATTTTGCTTTTTAAGAAGCCATTGAAATAGCAAAATTTTGACGTAAAAGGAAAGGAAACTCTTCCTTAGCCTATCTTTCTGAGAAGGCCAACTTAAAAGAAGTAAAATATAAATGTAAATATTTAATGTATGACTTTCACATACTTATACTTGCCTATGAAGGTAACTATGAAGTTACCTGACTGCAGTGTCTCACATAGAAGGCTTTATTTGTATATTTACTAGCAAACATTTTGAAGTGACTTTTTAGAGCCCGGCACTGGGCTGGGTTGGGAAATCAGAGATAATAGACAGAGTTCTTTCTCTTAGAACTTAAAGAGTCTAGTGAAAGGCATGTAGAAAAAGTGTAACTGAAATAATAATTATGTTCAAGGTGTACCAGTGCATTGTGTAGGCATTAGGGAGGCAGAGAAGCCCTGGAGAGCATATAGCACTTGCCCAGCAGCTGAGATGGGAATCAAGGAGGTCTTTTGGGTTTTTTTAGTGCTCTACTACTGAGTTATGCCCCTAGACTTTTTAGTTTTTTTTTTTTTTACTTTTTAGTTTTTAATATTTGAGACAGAATCCCACTAAATTGCCAAAGCTAGCCTCATATTTGCAATCCCCCTGCCTCAGTCATCCCAATCACTGGTGGGATTAAAATCATCAGCTCAGCTCAAAGAGCTGCTGCCTCTTCTTTCTTTCTTTATTTATTTAGGGCACATAACCAGTAAGCCACATCCCTAGCTCTTTTTTTTTTTTTTTTTTTGGTATTTTTTATTTAGAGACAGGGTCTCACCGAGTTGCTCAGTGCCTTGCTAAATTGCTGAGACTGGTTTTAATTCATGATCCTCCTGCCTCAGCCTCCTGAGCTGCTGGGATTACAGTAGTGTGCCACTCTGCTCTGCCAGGCTCAAAAACTTTCTTAAAAGTTGGGGAAGTGTACACTTTGGGTAAGAGAACTATGAAGAGTTCATTATTGCAACAGGGAAAAACATAATATATGATGGAGAAAGGCAACACTGGGAAATAGGTCGGGTCCTTTATTTATTTATTTATTTCTATATTTATTTATTTATTTATTCATAAGCAAAAGAACTGACTTGGCTAATGTAAGCAAAAAGAGAATTTATTGGAAAAATGAATGACTCTTAGAATTGACCAGAAAGCTAGACAACTAGGCTTGGAAATAGCTGCAGAAATGTAGGTAGCAAGAATTACTCAACTGTCAGAGTGAGTGCCTATATATATATTCCATCACTGCATAATCTGATTCAAAATTCTGAGGTGGGAATGGAAGAATAGGAAAAAGTTGATTAGTGTATACTAATTTACAATTAGGAACAATAAGTTCGGGTATAATATTGCACAGTATGGTAACTGTAGATAACAATAATATACATTTCAAAAAGCTAGAAGAAAGTGTATTGGAAGTTTTCACCATAAAGAAATGATAGCCAGGGTAGTGGTCCACACATGTAACCTGTAATCCCAGCAATTTGGGAGGCTGAGGCAGGAGAATCACAAGTTTGAGGCCAGCTTGGGCAATTTAGTGAAATGTCTCAAAATACAAAATGAAAACAAGGCCAGGAAGATACCTTGATGGTAAATTGCCCCTGGTTCAATCCCCAGTATTATAAAGAAGAAAATGATAAATGCTCAAGCAGATATATATTTTTAACCTGATTAAACATTTTCATACAGTGTATACAGATAAGAAAACATCATGTTACATCATTCATATGTACAACTTTATATGTCATTTAACAATAAATTTAATTTAGCAGGGCGTGATGGTGCTCGCCTATAAACCCAGTGGCTCAGAAGGCTCAGGAGAATGGAAAATTCAAAGTCAGCCTTATTTTTAGTGAGATCCTGTCTCAAAATAAAAAATAAAAAAGGTTAGGGATAGAACCCAGTTATTAAGTGTTCCTGGGTTCAATCCCGGTACAATTGATTAATTAAAATGAAAAAATCCTGAGGAGAATTTCAGGTTTTTTTATAATGAACTTTCCCATCCAGGACACCCTGATTTATTGTCCTATCAATACAAAATGGGAACGGTAATTCCTTCAAAAGAAAACTACTTACTGTTGGAGGAAGGGGAATTAAAGATATGCCCTCTTGAGAAGTACAGGTTTTATCCTAACTATAAGAAACCATTGAAGAATTATGAGCAAGGAAATTAAATGATCAGAGATGTAGATTATAGGTCATCCTTCTTTAAATTGGAGCGCTGGCTGGGCAAGGTGGCACAGGCTTATAATTCCAGCAATTTGGGAGGCTGAAGCAGGAGGATCACAAGTTCCAGGTCAGTCAAGAATTTAGCAAGACCCTACCTCAAAATGAAGAATAAAAAGGACTGTGGATTTGGCTCAGTGGTTGACCTTTCCCTGAGTTTAATCTCCAATACCTAAATAAATAAACAAATGAATGAATAAATAAATTGGAGGATGGATTAAAAAGGGGCAAGAATTATATGTGGAGGTCTTCTATAAAAATTCTGTCACTGTCAGGCATAGTGATGCATCCCTGTAATCCCAGCTATTTGTGAGGCTGAAGCAGGAACATCATAAGATCCAGGCCAACATGGGCAACTTAGTGAGATCCTGTCTCAAAATGGAAATAAAAATGACTGGGGGATGTAGCTCAGTGGTAGAGTACCCCTGGGTTCAATCCCTAGTACAAAAACAAACAAACAAACAAAAGAACTAAATGACCAACTGACTATGATATGGGTGAAGAGATTGGAGTCTTGGTTGACTCCTAGATTTCTGGTGGGCATCTGTTTAGGAATTGGTGCCATTTAAAGAGAGGAATACATTAAGGGAATAGTTGAGGAAATGTGATTTGATATAAATTGAATTCTATGTGCTTCTCTTTTCTCACTTGGAATTTCTAAATGGAAATATCTAATAAGCAGTTGGATATATAGGGAATAGAAAAGAAAAATGATCCAAGACAGATTGTAGTATGTAAATGGCTCTTAAATTCATGGACATGTACAATATTTTCCATGGTTTGATCATAGAGCGTAAAAGAAAAGAAACAAGAAAAATTATATTCTAAAAAGAAGAGTAAAGGGGAAGAGATTACACTGAAGCCAAAAAGAAAAAAACCAAATAGTAAGAAAATTAGGAAATTAGAATAATATCATGTAAATAGAAGATAATTCATTTGTAGTTTGATGAATACTCATTGTGAGTACATAAAGCATGGATTATTTGTAACTCATCTTTATAATTCACCATTGAAAGTATACAATTCATTATTTTAGCATGTTCACAGGGGTGTACAACCATTACCATATCTAATATTAGATTTTTTTTTATATACTGGGATTGAGCCTTGGGGCATTCTACCCCTGAGCTGTATTCCCAGATCTTTTTTTATTTTTCACTTTTTTTTTTTATACTGAGGATTGAACCCAGGGGTGCTTGGCCTCTGAGCTGTGACTCCAGTTTTATTTTTTATTTTAAGACAGGGTCTCACTAAGTAGATGAGGCTAGCCTCAAACTTGCAATCCTACTGCCTCAGCTCCATGAGTGGCACATGGAATTACATGCATGTGCCACTGCATTCAGTTAATTTAAAAATATTTTATCTCCCCTAAAAGAAAGACTATACCCACTAGCTGTCACTTTCCATCTCTCCTCCACCTTTTTCCAGACCTAAGCAACCAGCACTTTGGATAATTCAATGAATGAAAGCATATAATCTGGTAATTTGTGACTGGCTTTTTTTTTTTTTTTAGATATTGATGGATCTTTATTTTATTCATTTATTTATATGCGGTGCTGAGAGAGTTGAACCCAGTGCCTCACATATGCTAGGCAAGAGCTCTACCACTGAGCCACAACCCCAGCCCCAATGACTGGCTTTTTTCACTTAGCACAATGTTTTCAAGGGTTATTTATGTTCTTGTATATATCAGTACACCATTCCTGCTATGATTTGGATATAGTTTGAATTTGTTCCCCATGGGTTCATTTGTTGAGAGCTTGGTATTTAGTGTGGTGATGTTAATAGATGATAGGTCTTTTAAAAGATGGGGCCTAATGGGAGGTCCTTATGGCTCCTCCTCTCACTTTGGCTTCGTCTACCTTTTTTATTATATGTTAATGACCTTTATGTTATTCATTTATTTATGTTCGGTGCTGAGAATTAAACCCAGTGCCTCATACATTCTAGACAAGCTCTCTACTACTGAGCCACAACCCTAGCCCATGGGTTCTTGTATTTCTGTGATCTCTCTCTCTCCCACTTGGAGCATTGATTGGTGAAGTGAGTTACAACTCAGTTCTTTGCACTTTAAAAGGTCAGTTTTCCTGGGTATAAAATGGTTGATTCACATTTTCAATGACTGAGTGTTTCAATGTGTTACTCCATTTTCTTCTGGCATAAAATTTGGCTGTTGAAGGCTATTAGTTAACTGATTTTATTTCTAATTTTGTGTCACATGGTATTCTTGCCAGATACTCCAAGGATTTTTGTCTTTTTTCTTTAAAGTGAAATAATTTTTCTAGAGCTTAGTGTGGTGGTTCATGCCTGTAATCCCAGTAACACACAAGGATGAGGCAAGAGAATCACAATTTCAAGGTCAGCTTAGGCAACGTGAGGAGGTCCTGTCTCAAAATAAAAAATAAAAAGGACTGGGGGATGTAGCTCAGAGACAGGGCACTCTAGGTTTCCATACCCAGTACCACAAATAATAATAATGATAATAATAATAATTTTTCTAGATTGTATCTTAGTGTTGGTCATTCTGGATTAACAATTTCAGAATCAGAGCATGCTTAATATTTATTTATTTATTTATTGGTACTGGGGATCCAACCCAGGGCTGCTTAACCACCGAGTCACATCCCCTTTTTTATATTTTGTTTAGAGACACGGTGTAAGTTGCTGAGGCTAGCTTTGAACTCATGATCCTCCTGCCTTAGCCTCCCAAGCCAACACACCTAGTCAGAGCATGCTTTTTCTTTTTTCTTTTAATATTTATTTTTTAGTTGTAGTTGGACACAATACCTTTATTTCACTTATTTATTTTTATGTGGTGAAGAGGATCGAACCCAGGGTCTTGCATGAGTGAGATGAGCGCTCTACCGCTGAGCCCCAGCCCCAGCGATGCTTTTTTAAAATATTATTTTAGTTGTCAATGGACACTTATTTTATTTGTTTATGTGTGGTGCTGAAAATTGAACCCAGTGCCTCACACATGCTAGACAAGTGCTCTACCACTGAGCCACAACCCCAGCCCCCCCAGCTCATTTTTTTAAAATATTTTTTCTAGTGTTGATGGATCTTTATTTTATTTATTTATATGTGGTGTTGAGAATCAAACCCAGTGCCTCACATATGCTAGGCAAGTGCTCTACCACTAAGCTACAACCCCAGCACCCCCAGCTCATTTTTTAAGTTTTATTTTGAGATAAGTTCTCACTAGGTTGCTGAGGATCTCACTAAATTCCTGAAGGTGGCCTCAAATTTGTAATCCTCCTGCCTCAGCCTTCCAAGTTACTGGGATTATAGGCATGTGCAGCCTCATGTTTTCTTTTCTTTAATATTTATTTTTTAGTTGTGGTTGGACACAATATCTTTATTTATTCATTTTTATGTGGTGCTGAGAATCAAACCTAGGGCCCCACACTTTGTAGGTGAGCGCTCTACCAATGAGCCACAACCCCAGCCCTATGTTTCCTTTTTTAAAATAAAATATTTCACTGTGTAATTTGTTCTTGTGTTTTTTTATTTTAGTCATTATTCTTTTTTTTTAAATTTTTAATATTTATTTTTAGTTCTCGGCGGACACAACATCTTTGTTGGTATGTGGTGCTGAGGATCGAACCCAGGCCGCACGCATGCCAGGCGAGCGCGCTACCACTTGAGCCACATCCCCAGCCCTAGTCATTATTCTTTAAAAAAAATTTTTTTTAGTTGTAGATGGACACAATACCTTTATTTATTTATTTAATGTGGTGCTGAGGGTCAAACCCAGTGCCTCATGTGTGCTAGGCAAGCACTCCACCACTGAGCTATAACCCCAGCCCCAGTTTAGTTGTTTTCTTTTCTTTTTATATTTTTATCAGTTGTTGATGGACCTTTATTTAATTAATTAATTTATTTGCATGCAGTACTGAGAATTAAACCAGTGCCTCACACATACTAGGCAAGTGCTCTACCACTGAGCCACATCCCCAGCCTTATTTTGTATTTTACTTAGGGACAGGATCTTACTGAGTTACTTAGCATCTTCTATTGCTGAGGCTGGCTTTGAACTCTAGATCCTTCTGTCTCTGCCTCCCGAGCTGCCTAGAGTACAGGTGTACACCACTGCGCTTGGCCTAGTCGTTATTCTTAACATGGTTTTAAACCCTATACCATTAATTAATTTTTTAGATTTTTGTCACCTCATTTCTGAATATTTCCTATCCTTATTTATGTTCTTTCATATCTTATATAATATTAATGCCTTTTAGCTTTGTATGCAAAAATACATTAGAATGTTGATCTGGTTTTGAATATGACTTTCTGAAATGATTTTATTTGGATGTTACTTTTGCTTCTTAGAGTATACTTGCATGGAATTTGAATAGCAACTTTTTTTTTCCCTCATATTTATGTGCAATTGTTTTTTTTTTTTTTTCTTAAAAATTTAGAAGAGGCTAGGGTTGTGGCTCAGTGGCAGCGTGCTTGCCTTGCAGGCTTGAAACACTGTTTGATCCTCAGCTTGACATAAATAAATAAAATAAAGATATTGTGTCCAACTACAACTATTTTTTTTTAACTTAGAAGAATACTTTATTCAATTATTTTTTTAACTTCAAAGTTTCCACTTTTCTTGTTTTTGAGTAGTCTTAAAACTATGGTGGTTTTCTTTCTGAGATTTCCTGGTTCTCTTTTCCTCTTCTACCTTTATCTGTAGTTTCTTTTTCCTTCTCTCTTGTCCCTTCCCATCTCAGTTTTTATTTCATTTCTAGGAGTTTCTTCTACTACAAATGTAACCCCAGTTTTATTTTTTCCTTCTTTCTTGTCCCTGCCCGTCTCAGTTTTTATTTGATTTCTAGGAGTTTCTCCACATGGTGGGAACTTATCCTGGAAGGGAGCCATGGTTAGTTATTTTCCACAGTTTGTAGGGTCTAAATTACTCTTGCCTGTATAAATCTTCATACTGCAGAATCTTCACACTTGCTTGCTATTTAAGTGGGCAGTACTTGGTTTCAGCAACTGTTCTTAAATTGGCCATTAATGTATTCTAGTTCTTCTTAGGTCTGTCAAATACCTCAATACTTCCCTGTTTTTTTCCTACATGGATGTTGATACATTTGGGTTTGTTCCTACCTGTTTATACTTTCAGGCTATGGGTCAACTTGTTTTGTAAATATTATTCTCTGGTCTTGCTTTCTAATCATTCTGTTTTTATGTGGGGATTTGGGAAGATCTGAAGACCATGCAATCAATTCTACTGCTACTATCTTTCCAGAATCTTGGTTAGATTTTAATCCTTACTGAAAGGCCTACTACTGTGGTTTCCATATTGAGTATTCTTTGCTCTCTCTCAGATCACTTGCTCTGGGAATTCAGCTGCCCTGTTAGAATTCAGCCCTATGTAGAGGTCAACCTGCCAAATAATTTAGGGTTCCAGCCAACCACCAGTAAGGGACTGTGTCTTCAAAAACCACATAAGTGAGTTTAGAATTGAACCCTCTTTTTGAGCCTTTAGATGACTGCAGCCCAGTCCACCATTGGCCTGGCACCTCATGAGAGACCCTGAACCAGAATTACCTAGCTCAATTGATTCAGGATTACAGGCTCAGAGGAACTACAGGATAATAAATTTGCTTTTTGCTTCTTTAAACTGCTAAATTCTGGGTAGTTTGAAATAACTTATATATCTATGAACATGTGATCCCTCTTTGTGGGCCTAGATGTCTTGCTGCTTCGTTGATGTTTTTCTAACATTTTATCACACAACATTTCCCATCTACAGCAAAGTCAAAAGATTCTGTAGTGACCACTCACAAACACAATACCTAGATCTCTATTTTTTATTTTTTGGTACGACACTTGAACCCAGGGGTGCTCTACCACTGAGCCACATGCCGAGCCCTTTTTATTTTTTATTTTGAGACAGGGAAATATAAATAATATAAATAAAGTAATAATAATAATAATAATAATAATAATAATAAAAGTTGTTTAAGGCCTCTCTAAATTGGCTGAGGCTGGCCTCAAACTTATCATCTTCCTGCTCAGTCTCCCACGTTATAGGCTTGTACCACATGTCAGGGTTCTTCCCAGTTTTTAGTTGAATTCTGTTCATCTGAGTTTTCTGTAGTTCTCCCAAGTTCTAGGGAGAATAAATATATTTCTTCCATGTGATAGCAGTTTGCTTGGAGATGAGTATCGTGACTTTGCTGAGCCGCCTTTCACCCTTTAGTGCTCCTTTCTTATCTTTCCCTTGTTCTCCTGCTTCCACTATTTTTTAGCTGTGTTTGGCTAGTCCTGAGCAGTGGTGGAAGAAACCCGAAGGGAGAGACCAGGATATCACAACCCCCCATTCTGCCCTGGATGGTATCTCCAGCATTGGCTGAGTTGCGTCTCCTCCATGGCTCCTGCCATGTTTTCAGCTTCTAAACAAAGATTCAGATTCCTCAGTACCAGTAATACCACTTTTTCACTTACTTCCATCAGGCAAGTGTCTTCCTGCTGTTGATAATCTCTGGACTGTCGCATCATCCACCATTGGCTTTTCATCTCCTCCATTAGCTGTATAATTAATTCCCTGCGTTAATTACCTGTTTCAAATTCAAATACTTGGGTGCTTCCTGTTTTCCTGGTATGGAAACACACACACACATACCATATCATTTTTAAGGAAGATATATGCCATAAGAAGACACCTGCAGTGCTCACCAAGTCATCTGTGATTTCTCCCAGAGATAGGACATTGTATCATATGGATTTGTGTTAGCTGCCATCCATGTAATGACTGTAGCAATAAGAGAAATCCTGTTTTTGGAGATGCATTGCAGTTAGATGACAAAAACTTTCAATAATGATATTTTGGAAAACCTTGTATTCATGGGCTGTATATGTAGGGAAGGAAGTGAATTTTGGACTAATATCCTAGAAGTGAGACCAGTAGAACCATGAAAACCAAGGAGGAATTAGGAAATTAATGTCAAGCAGATGACCAGAAAGCTGATTGTATTGAAAATCTCCCTTCAATAAGAAAAATTAAAAGGCCTAGTCAAAATGAAACACAAATACCAATGAAATTTTGTGAGTCATTGCTAATGTTTAAAAAAACCAACAGGGAAATTGAAGTATTGTTCAGCAATAGTGTTTCTCGTTGTAAGATATAGGTTAAATATTCCATTTGTGTTATTTTTTAAAAATATTAATAATGTAACATTATTATTTTTTATATTTCCATCTATGCTGCAGATACTGAACAAATAATAGAAATTAGGAAAGAATGAGCACTAAATATTGAACTTCAAAAAATGTTTCTGGAAATCACCATATGCAACTGTGATCTCAACACTAATAAAATAATGGAATAAATATTTAAAAAGAAAAAATGTGTAAGCCTCTAAAGAATGAAGGAATCCTGACAAATCAACAGCAGTGTTGAATTGTAAACAGTGGACATTGCCAGATTGGTGTGAGTGGTTTTCTGGGGAGTTTTTGGATTAAGAATTCCAGGAACAAGAGAAGCAGCCAAGTGTTAGATACTCGGTATTGAGCTATCAGTATAGCATTTTGATCTACATCTTGTGAAATCTCAATTACGAAAATAATTGAAGTGATTTCCAGGTGAGAGTGATGACTGGAAATGTTCAAGGAAGTCTTAGAGGAACAAATGAGCAATGCCAGGGAATTTTTTTTTAAATTCTTTTTTATTGTGAAATATACATAGAAGTTAATATAAAAAATATACTGTTTAAAGAAAATCTAAAGTCAACACCAACTTTAAGAAATATACCTTGTTCTCATATTACAATTCCCTTTCCTCTCTCCACCCCTAGAGGTAACCTTATCCTGATTTTTTCAGGAGGGAGAAGACAGGGACTGGGAATTAAACCCAGAGGTACTTAACCACTGAGCTACATACCAGCCCTTTTAATTTTTTTTTTTTATTTTGAGACAGGGTCTCACTAAGTTGCTTAGGGTCTTGCTAATTTGCTGAGGCTGGTTTTGAGCTTCCAATCCTCCTCCCTCTGCCTCCCAAATCACTGGGATTACAGGCGTGTGCCATTGCTCCTGACTTTGAAAACCAGTTCTATAAAATTAATCTGAAATGCAGGTATCATGTTCACCACATCATAATTTAAAAAAAAATTTTTTAGTTGTAGATGGACACGATACCTTTATTTTATTTATTTATATGTGATGCTGAGGATCAAACCCAGTACCTCACACATGCAAAGCAACTAGCACTCTACTACTGAGCCACAACCCTAACCCCAATTGTGAAGAAAATGGAGTTAACTTAGACATTATGGGGATAATTAAGTAAATTATCATAAATCTAAATAATGCATCTATTAATAAGGTTTGAAGAATTTTTAATAATGTGGGAAAATGGTCATATTACATATTTTAGAAAGCAATCATCAAAATTGAATATCAGGTGAGGGGATGGAGGGGAAAGTTTGATCAATGGGTACTAAGTTACATTTAGATAGGAGTAATAAGTGCTATTACAGAGTAGGGTGACTACAGAGAACAACAGTACATTAAAAAAAAAAAACTCAAAGAGTATATTGAAAGTTTTCACCATAAAGAAATGATAAATGTTTGGGAAAATAGATATGTTTAACCTGATTTAAACATTATATAATGTACACATGTATTGAAACATGTTATCAGTATGTACAATTTTTAGGAATGTGCCACTGTGCCCAGCTCAAATACCTATTTTATTTATTATTATTATTATTATTATTATTATTATTATTATTATTATTGGTATTGGAGATTGAATCCAGGGGTGCTTATCCACTGAGCCACATCCCCAAACCTTTTTATTTTTTATTTTAAAATATGGTCTCACTAAGCTACTTAGGGCCTCCCTGAATTGCTGAGGCTGGCTTTGAACTTGGGATCCTCCTGCCTCAGCCTCTTGAGTTGCTGGGATTATAGGCCTGTGCCATCATGCCCAGTTTAAGTATGTATTCTTGGTTTTGGGGTTTTTTTGTGTGTGTTGGGGGGAGAGAGGGTACCGGGATTGAACTCAGGGGCACTCAACTCCTGAGCCACATCCCCAGCCCTATTTTGTGTTTTATTAGAGAGAGGGTCTCACTGAGTTGCTTAGGACCTCACTAAAATGCTGAGGCTGGCTTTGAACTCTTGGTCCTCCTGCCTCAGCCTGGGATTACAGGCCACCATGCCTGGTTGCAAGTATTACTTACTTCAAGTATGGTGAAAACTTTCAATATACTCTTTGAGTTTTTTTAAATGTACTGTTGTTCTCTGTAGTCACCCTACTCTGTTGTTCTCACTGAGTTCCAAGAAAGAATCCTTAGTCATTGTAGAGCATGTTCCAGAGAAACTTCAGAATTGGAATTGTAGCTCTTGTTATCATTTACAATTAGGATAATATTTATATATTTTGTCTGATTTATAGAAGTTTCTTTGGTTAGTAATCCCACTTCATCTGGGTTGAGAGAATTGAGAGTTTCTTGAGTGAGAATGATACTTTTATAAATTTTCTAAAGTGATTTCTCTAAGGAAGAGAGATAGGATCAGCAACGCTTACTTAGTTCTTGACTTTTCCTCATGTATTCTGTCCTTCAGGAAATCTCTGATGCCCCCAGGCTGGATTAGATGTATCACTTAGCTCCCTATGCATATTGCTACATTTGTATTCACTCTGTTCATAATGTTTGGCCACTGTGTTTGTTTTCTTCATCAGTTGACCTCCTTGAGGGCAGAACCAAGCTTTGCTCAACTTTGCATCCCATGTGTCTGGTACATGGTCAATATTCAATTTATTGGATGAATTAATAAAGAACAAATAAATGTATGGCAGATTGTACAATAGGCTGGTGAGAGTAGAACTGGATACAGGAGAATATCAAAAAGGAGATTTTGCAGACCATCATACTGAGGAGCCAAGAGAACAAGTATCAGATTTTGGGAGTTAGTCTTGGATGGACCAAATGGCAACATAGGGGAAGCATTCCCTGTGATGATGCTAGTCATCAGGGAATAATGGGAATTTACTGGCAAACAGATTATTTCTCAAGTCAGTCTTGATCAGTCTGGTTCCAGGCCTGTCTGCCTCACAATCACTATGTACTGATTCATAATGCAGATATCTAGGCCTCCTCTCAAACCCTTCTGAGGCCAAGGAATCTGCCTTTGGAACAGCTGCCCAAGTGGTACCCTTAAGTACCCTCCAGTCCATTGGAGTGGTGATTGAGTGCTACAATTTGAGCTCTGATAATTTACTTTGAAAAACAGGATGCATGTCAATAACACCTGAGAAACATAAACCTACCACAACCATGAGTCTATGGCCACACTCTCCCTAATTGGTATTCATTAAGTCTAGTGTAAATCCTAAGGATATATATGTGAGAAGTAGGTGACAAATAGGAACAAGGATTTGAGGATTTAGCTCAGTTGGTAGAGTGCTTGCCTAGCATACATAAGACCCTATTTTCAATTCTTAGTACCACAAGAAAAAAAAAAGTGGTATAAACTCAGCAAACTGAGTATATTTTTGGACATTCCAAGTTATCCAGTTTGAGAACAAGAATACTTTTCCCCAGGAAATTATGAAAAAAAGTATATATATATAAATATATATAAAGTATATATGAACACAGTGAATACAAATGTAGCAATATGGATAGGGAGCTAAGTGACACATCTAATCCAGCCGGGGGGCATCAGAGATTTCCTGAAAGACAGAATACATGAGGAAACATTAAGAACTAAGTAAGGGTTGCTGATCCTATCTCTTTTCCTCAGAGAAATCGCTTTAGAAAATTTATAAAAGTATCATTCTCACTCAAGAAACTCTAAATTCTCTCAAAATTATATATAATATAATATATATATTATAATATTATATATATATATATATATATATATAATTTTTTTTTAAAGAGAGAGTGAGAGAGGAGAGAGAGTGAGAGAGAGAGAGGATTTTTAATATTTATTTTTTAGTTCTTGGCGGACACAACATCTTTGTTGGTATGTGGTGCTGAGGATCGAACCGGGCCACACGCATGCCAGGGGAGCGCGCTACCGCTTGAGCCCCATCCCCAGCCCTATATATAAAATTTTCTTTTTTGCACTGGGGATGGAACCCAGGGGCGCTTAACCACTGAGCCACATCCCCAACCCTTTTTATATTTTATTTAGAGACAGGGTCTCGCTGAGTTGCTTAGGGCCTTGCTAACATGCTGAGGCTGGTTTTGAACTTTCGATCCTCCTGCCTCAGCCTCCCCAACTGCTGGGATTACAAATGTGTTCTATTGTACCAGCTTATCATATATTTTTACTGGTTTGTTACTTATATACTCTATGTAAACAGTACACTAAATACTATAAGAAATCCCCAGCACTGTGGGGGGAAAAAGAAAGAAATACAATAAATACAATATTATTGTATAATCTACAGATCTTTTTCAGGTTTTGCCAATTGTCTTTATGATATCCTTAACAGCAAAAGAAACTCCAGGAATATATATATTGTATATAATTGTCATGTTTTTTTAGTATTCTTTATTCTAGAATAGATCCTGAATTTTTTTTAAAAAAATTGTATTTCATAATGTTGGTATTTTTGAAAATTTTATTCAAGTTATTTACTTTTTGCAGCAATGGGTATCAAACCTAGGGCTTTGAGCAAGGTAGGAAAGCACTCTATACCTCTGAGCTACACACCCAGAGTGCAAGTTGTTTTGTTCTTTTTTTAATTTTTTTTTTTTTTTTAGTGTTGATGGACCTTTATTTATTTATTTATTTATTTGCAGTGCTGAGAATTGAACCCAGTACCTCACACATATGAGGCAAGCACTCTACCACTTTTGAGCGCCAATCCCAGCCCCAACAAGTTGTTTCTTAATTGAGCTCTTATTTTGAGATGATTATAGAATTACATGCAGTTTAAAAATAATGCAGGTCTGGGGTTGTGGCTTAGCGGTAGAACGCTCACCTAGTATATGTGAGGCCCTGGGTTCAATCCTCAGCACCACATAAAAATAAATAAACAAAATAAAGGTATTGTGTCCAACTACAACTAAAAAATAATTAAAAAAAAAAAAAAGAAATAGTGCAATAGAATGTGGTACAGCTCAGTAATAGAGAGCTTGCTCAGCATATGGGATGCCCTGGGCTGTACTCCTAGCACCACAAAAAGACAGGAAGAAAAGAAAAATAATGCAGACAAATTCCCCCCCAAGGGTAATATCTTGAAAAACTATGGTGTATTTCAAACCATGACATTGACATTAATAGTGTCAAGATATAAAATATTTCCATCACCAGAAGGCTCCCTCATGTTCCCTTTTCCTTATCACTCCCACTTTTCTTCCTGGCTTCACCCCTCCTAAACTCTGGTAATCAGCAATCTGTGCCTATTTCTATAATTTCATAATTTCAGGAAAGTTCTAGCCAGGCTCCGTGGTGCACACCTGTAATTCCAGTGGCTCTGGAAGCTAAGGCAGGAGGATGGAGAGTTCAAAGCCAGCCTCAGCAACTTAGTGAGGCCCTAAGCAACTTAGCAAGACCCTGTCTCAAAAAAAATATAAAAAGGTCTGGGGACATGGCTCAGTGGTTAAGCAACTCTGGGTTCAATCCCTGATACAAAAAAGAAAAAGTTTTACAAACACAATCATACAGTATATAATCTTTTGGATTGCCTTTATCATGCATATTATGCTTTGGAGATTCATCTAGGTTGCACGTAGCAATAGTTCCCTCTTACTCAGTAGTATTCCATGGTGTGGATTACCACAATTCTTTTAACCATTAACCTGTTGAAAAATATGTGGATTGTTTTGAATATTATGAAAAAAGCTGCTACAAACACTTGTGTAAAGTTTTCTTTGAGAACATGTCTTCATTTCTCTGGGATAAAGCCCAGAAGTGCAACTATTGGGCTGTTTGGATTTTTAAGAAACTGCAATTGTTTCCCAATGGCTGTACCATTTTTGTATTCCCTACAGTGATCTGTTTTCTCCAAATCCTTACTAAAACTTGTACTGTTTCTCTTTTTTATTTTGGCAATGGGAATAAGAATGAGGTGTATCACCTCTATTTTGCATTTCCTGGTGGTTAATGATGTCAAATATCTTTTCCTATGTTTGTTTGCAATCTTCTTTGTTGAAATGTCACTTTGTGTTTCTTGCTCATGGATTGGGCTATGGTTTGAACATTGCCTCCAAAATTCATGTTAAAGTTTAATTGTCTGTAGTCTCAACTTCTCAGTAGGCTAAGACGGAAGGACTGCTTTACCCCAGGAGTTCAGGGTCAGCCTAGGCAACATAACAAGACTCCATTTCTTTTCTTTTCTTTTCTTTTCTTTTTTTGGTGGGGATTGGGGATTGAACCTGGGTCCTCCACCACTAAATACATCCCAAAGCCCTTTTAATTTTATTTTGAGACAAGTCTCTCTAAGTTGCCTAGGTTAGCCTTGATCTTGTGATTTTCCTGCGTCAGCCTCCTGAGTAGATGGAATGACAGACATATATATCCATTGTCCCATTGTACCTGAGACTTCATTCTAAATAAATAAATAAACAAACAAAGAAATAAATGCCATTGTAATAGTATTAAGAAGTGGAAACTTTAAGAGGTTATTATGTCACAAGGGTTTTGCCCTCATGAATGCATTAATGCTATTTTTATGGGGTTGAGTTCCTGATAAAATGGATGAGTTGACACAACTTTCTCTATTTGCTTGCTTTCTCTTCTGCCATACCATGCCATGAGGCAGCACGAGGACCCTTACCACATGTGTTTCCATGCTCTTGGACATCTCAGCCTCTACAATCATGAGTCAAATAAAGTTCTATTGTTTATGATTTATCCAGTCCATGATATTCTGTTATAGTAGCAGAAAATAGACTAAAATAGATTATTTGCTTTCAGTTTCTTTCCTCTTTGCTACTGAGTTTTTTTTTTTAAAGAGAGAGAATTTTAATATTTATTTTTTAGTTTTCGGCGGACACAACATCTTTGTTTGTATGTGGTGCTGAGGATCGAACCCAGGCCGCACGCATGCCAGGCGAGCGCGCTACCGCTTGAGCCACATCCCCAGCCCTGCTACTGTTTTGAGTCTTCTTTATATATTCTAGTTACTTGTCCTTTGTCACATATGTGGTTTGCAAATATATTCTTCCATCCTATAGCTTGTCTTTTCATCCTGTTTGTTTTTTGGGTATCAAGCATTGATCCCAGGAGCACTTTATTGCTGAGCTATACCCCATCCTTTTTTTTTCAAAGAGAGAGAGAGAGAGAGAGAGAGAGAGAGAGAGAGAATTTTAATATTTATTTTTTAGTTTTCAGCGGACACAACATCTTTGTATGTGGTGTTGAGGCTCGAACGCGGGCTGCACGCATGCCAGGCAAGCGTGCTACCACTTGAGCCACATCCCCAGCCCTACCCCCATCCTTTTTAACTTGTAATTTGAGATAGGGCTAAATTGCTGAGGCTGGCTTTGAACTTGCAATCCTTCTGCCTCAGCCTCCTGAGCTGCTGGGATTACAGGTATGGGCCACCTTGCCCAGCCACAATTTTGAGGTCAGCCTTGACAACTTTGTAAGACCTTTAGCAACTAACCAAGACATTGTATCAAAATAAAATAACAAGGATTGGGGATGTAGCTCAGTGATAAAACAGCTCTGGGTTCAAACCCCAATACCAAAAAGAAAAAAAAAAGGGGGCAGGGGCTGGTGAACTGTATGGTAGGTTAATTATATACCTCAATACAGTTGTTAAAAAGTCAGGCACAGGGCTGGGGATGTGGCTCAAGCGGTAGCGTGCTCGCCTGGCATGCGTGAGGCCTGGGTTCGATCCTCAGCACCACATACAAACAAAGATGTTGTGTCTGCCGATAACTAAAAAATAAATATTAAAAAATTCTCTCTCTCTCTCTCTCTCTCCCTCTATCACTCTCTCTTTAAAAAAAAAAAAAAAGTCAGGCACATATGGCTGGGATATATAGCTCAGTTGGTAGAGTGTTTGCCTTGCACGCACAAGGCCCTGGGTTTGATCCCCAGCACCCTAAAAAAAAGGCACATATGTTCAGGTCTATATTTGGGGTTCTCTAGTCTGTTCCTTTGATATATGTGATATATCTGTGCATCTCTCACCAATACCATACAGTTTTTTTTTCATTTTTTATTTATTGTTTTTAGATATATATGACAACAGAGTGTATTTTGACATATTACACATATGTGGAATATAACTTATTTTAATAGGATTGCATTCTTGCAGTTATACATGATGTGGAGTTTTACTGGTCATACATTCCTATATGAACATAAGAAAGTTATGTCCAATTCATTCTACTGTGTTTCCTATTCCAATCCTCCCTCCCTTCCCTTTATTCCCCTTTGTCTAATCCAATGAACTTCTATTCTCCCTGCCCCCATTGTTTCCTTTCTATTTAGAGAATTCCTTTAGCCAATTTAGGTTTGATGACTACAATTTCTCTTCATTTCCCATTTTTCTATGAAGGACATTTTCTCTAAGTATAAGATTTTGGACTGTCAAGTTTAAAAAAAATCTCTATAAAACATAATAATACTTTATTTTGCCTTCCATAATTTCTGATTAGAAATTCACTATCAGGCTGGGGGTGGGGGTGTAGCTCAGTAGATAAGCACTTTCATGGCATTCATCAAGGCCCTAGGTTTGGTCTCCAGCATCTTATAAAAATTTTTTTCACTGTCATTTGAATTTTTAAGTGATGTGTTATATATAATCTTGGCATTGACTTCTAGTAATTGTCTTTATTCATTATGAGGATTTTTCTGGTTCTGGGCGATTCTGCATTGAAACCTGGATATTTTCATATTAGATTCAGGATCTCATTCAAACAATATTTAGTTGGCTTTCTTCCACACTATTCCAGCCAGGGAAGGGTAGGGGACAGCCATCTTTTTACTGCCAAGTGGAGATAGAAGTCCTTGCTTTCTATTTATTTCCAAATGGGATGCTCCCCCTTACTACCTGTTGGGTGTTGAGAGTTCCAGATGCTCACAAGATCTCTGCTGATATCCTGGCATACAGGTCCTTGTTATCTCCAGATGGGGATGCATATCCCAGCTCCTTAGTTCATTTTCTCTGGTGCCATCTTGGCAAGAATATTGGGGTACCTTTTTACAGCCTTCCACAGAAGCCTAGGTTTTCCACCAGCATTTGCTGGCATCAATATGTGCTGGATGTTTTTCTTGTGGTATTTGGCTGGAGTTGTACAATTATTATGTAAACATTTTTTCTTACTATGCTGCTTCTTTCCTGGTCCTTTGGCAAGAGAAAGCAAGCTTTTATATCTGTATCCACTGACTTCATGATTGTCAGTTTCTTCAGATCCAAATCTGATATATGAGACAAAAGGAAACCACAGGGAATTCACCATGATATTGTTCCTTGAGTACTGAGGTCCTTTGTTGGTCTGTTTTCTCTCCACCTTTCCAACTCTTATGTTTATTTTATAACTAATATCTGGAGATATTAATTGTAATTAGTGGTAGGAATAGGGAAAAAAAAGTTTATCTACTCCATCTTCCTTGAAACCAATGATTTTGTGAGATAATGTTCATCAATTTGTTTCTCTGATATCCCCTCATGATTTTATTTTGGTTAATTTAGCTATAATTCTACAGAAGTGATATTGAGTTCTTTTCAGTGCATTATATTGGAAGGTACATGCTAGTTTTCAACATCATTGGTGTTAACTTTGTTTTTACTTGGTAAAAGTGATGTTTGTGCCAGGCTTCTCCATTGTGAAGCTATTTTACCTTTTGTCAGTAACAAGTACCTTCCAGGGAGATACCTGACCTTTGAGGGGTATCTTCCTGAGTAGAACACTCGCCAATAAGTGAAGGCTATCAATAATTCTCACCCTGCCCCTAGCTGCCCATTGTTGAATCTAAGTTCTGGGCAAATGAGGAGGCTACCATCTTCTGCCCAGCCCTCATAACTGAAGGAGGTTATGTGTTGGGTGTGGCTCTTCTGAAAACACTGGGGCTGGCTCTTAAGGTGGTGGTTTCATACCAAAAGAGGCAAGCCAAAACTTGTGCCTACTGCACATCCATCCATCTAGTTCTTAGCTCCTAGGGTGCAAAGATCATTGGTGGAGAATTGCGTCATTGTTCCTCCCTCAACCCAGAGATTCTGCCTAGAGATTTTGCCTGTTTGTCAAAAGACAAACACCAAACACCATCAACAAAATCCCCTATCGCCTAACATGCACAAGGCCCTGGGTTTGATCCCTGCACTGGGATAAACACACACACACACAAACACCCATACATGAAAAAAAAATTAAAAACTATTAGAAACTTTCTGTATTTTCACACTCACAACTAAATTTATTGCATCTTTCCTCTTGCCAGCCTTCTGACTCAAGCATCATCTGAAAAAGATCAGTTGTCATTATCACTAAACATATCTAATTTATTTTCTTTGCATTTTGACTACTTAACCTACTGTCTTAAAGCTCCAATGTGCCCTAAGTATTTCAAAATCCTTGCATAGTGCCTCAGAGCTCTTCACCACAATGCTGATTTTCCCTTCCTTCCGTTCCCTTTCTTTGGAACCCAGGAGCATTCAACTACTGAGCTACATTCCTAGCCCTTTTAATTTTGAAGCAGTGTCTTACTAAATTACCCAGCCTGGCTTCAAACTCATGATCCTCCTACATTGGCATCCTATGTCACTAGAATTCCAAGTATGCACCATTGGGTTGGCTCTTCTGATTTTCTTTTAGGTATTATGATAAAACAAAAATTCTAAGAGGTCCTAAATTTAAATTACAAGGTCTGGAAAATGTTGTGAGGAAGAAATAAGGTAAGATAATTAGTTTACTGGTCAAGAAAAAACTTCTACATTCCTGAATGTTGAAATTTGACTAAAATTCTAAGATGGTTGACCACCAGGGAACACTGCTTCCAGTTTATGAATGAACTTTTCTATTAGCTACAACCTATATATAAGCAGCCAGTACTTTTCTTTGCTTACTATTCTATCCCCAAAATTCCCTGCTTCACATTATGTCATCCCACTTATCTATAGCCTAGGTAGAGTCAATAAATATTTTATAATTTTCTTCGCCTAATTTTTATTATAAAAATGCTCTTGGTTCTCAGGTTTGGTGGAGATCTTTCCAGCTAGTATTTAGCCTTCTAGCTAGTAATTGCAGAATTTTTCCTAGGAAGTAGTTTCTTTATGAATAGCATCAGTTACAACTCAGTAAAAGCCCTCTTTTATTTAAGAGAATTTTTGTTTCAAGAATTTTGGTTTAGCCAGGCATGATGGCCCATACCTGTAATCCCAGTGACTTGGGAGGCTGAGGCAGGAGGATTGCAAGTTCAAAGCCAGCCTCAGCAACTTAGTGAGGCCCTAAACAGCTTCGTGAGACTCTGTCTAAAAAATAAAATAAATAAAAGGGCTGGGGAAGTGGCTTAGTAGTTAAGAGTCTTGGTTCAATCCCCAGTACCAAAAAATAGAAAACAACAACAACAAACCGCAAATAACTGCATCTCCTGTTGATGCCCATTATAAAACTGTCAGGACATTCCATCCTTTATTGTGAACAAGACTTTCCTCTAGTATGACTTAGGCTGTATCATAAATTTTTTTTAATATTTATTTTTTAGTTTTAGGTGGACACAATATCTTTGTTTTATTTTTATGTGGTGCTGAGGATTGAACCCAGTGCCTCATACATGCCAGGCGAGTGCTCTACGACTGAGCTACAGCCCTAGTCCTATACCATAATTTTTATGTGATAAAAATGTAGTTCAGGGCTGGGGATGTGGCTCAAGCGGTAGCTCGCTCGCCTGGCATGCGTGCGGCCCGGGTTCGATCCTCAGCACCACATACCAACAAAGATGTTGTGTCTGCCGAAAACTAAAAAAAAATAAATAAATATTAAAAATTATCTCTCTCTCACTCTCTCTCCTCTCTCACTCTCTCTTTAAAAAAAAAAATGTAGTTCATCTGGGGAGGGGGGGATAGAAGGGCAGCACAATACAATATACACTAGTATGGCCCTATGTATAAACGTGGCTGTATAACCAATGTGATCTTGCAATCTGTACACATGGAAAAATAAGATTAAGATTACGTACCCCCCCAAAAAAAGATTACGTACCCCATTTGAATCAAATGTATAATATGTCAAGATCATTGTAATGTTTTGAGCAACTAATAAAAAATTTATTTTTTTAAGTTTTTTTTTTTTTTAAGAAAGAGAGAGAGAGAGAGAGAGAGAGAGAGAGAGAGAGAGAGAGAGAGGGAAATTTAGTACTTATTTTTTAGTTTTTGGCGGACACAACATCTTTGTATGTGGTGCTGAGGATCGAACCCGGGCCGCATGCATGCCAGGCGAGCACCCTACCACTTGAGCCACATCCCTAGCCCTAATAAAAAAATTTTTAAAAATGTAGTTCATCCTTTCAATTAGGGATTTCAGTAAATATTTGAGTGCTAAGAACTTAAATTTGTGTGGGATTTTTGTTGTTGTTATTTATAAAGCCCTTTTAGATGAAGATGCACATACCCCACAAATTAACAATTTGAATCATAGGTACACACCCCCAGGGACTCCTGAAGGAAGGATACACAATATAAAACAGAAGGCAGGGCTGGGGTTCTGGCTTAGCAGTAGAGCACTTGCCAAGCATGTGCGAGGCCCTGGGTTCGATCCTCAGCACCACATAAAAATAATAAATAAAATAAAGGTATTGTGTCAACTACAACTAAAAAATATTAAAAAAATAAATAAAATAAACAGAAGGCAACTCTTACAACGTATTAACACATCAGATATAGCAATATCTGAGAATATCAAGAAATTAGGAATAAGTCTAATAAAAGTGGTCCAAGACTTCTACAGAAAAAATTATATATTGTATATTAAGCTAGGAACACTCGTGCATGCCTATAATCCCAAAGACTCAGGAGACAGAGGTAGAAGAGGTTGAAATAAAATTAATAAATATAGGATACAATATTTGTGGGCAGATTTAATATCAGGAAATGCCAATTTTCTCTAAATGAATTCAATGTAGTAAAATCAAAATACCAACCATATTTTTTTTTTTAAGAGAGAGTGAGAGAGGAGAGTGAGAGAGAGAGAGAGAGAGAATTTTTAATATTTATTTTTTAGTTCTCGGCAGACACAACATCTTTGTTGGTATGTGGTGCTGAGGATCGAACCCGGGCCGCACGCATGCCAGGCGAGTGCGCTACCGCTTGAGCCACATCCCCAGCCCCCAACCATATTTTTAAATAAAATTTCTATTACTAAAATTTAAATGGTTCCCCTTCTCGGTCTATTCCCTAAAGACCTAACAAGAGCATGCTACAGGGACACTGCTACATCGATGTTCATAGCAGCACAATTCACGATAGCAAGATTGTGGAACCAACCTAGAAGCCCTTCAATAGATGAATGGATTAAAAATGTGGCATTTATACACAATGGAGTATTACTCTGCAATAAGAAATGACAAAATCATAGAATTTGGAGGGAAATGGATGGCATTAGGGCAGATTATGCTAAGCGAAGCTAGCCAAGCCTTAAAAAACAAATGCCAAACGTCTTCTTTGATATAAGGGGAGTAACCAAGGACAGGGTAGAGCTTGAGAAGAAGATTAACATTAAACAGGGAGGATAGGCGGGAGGGAAAGGGAGAGAAAAGGGAAATTGCATGGAATTGGAAGGTGAGCCTCAGGGTTATACATAATTACATATAAGAGGAAAGGAGGGGTAGGAGAAAAATGATATAAGTGGAAGAAACGATTTATAGTAGAGGGGGTGGAGAGAGAGAAGGGGAGGGGAGGGGAGGGGAGGGGAGGGGAGAATGGGATAGACAGCAGAATACATCAGTCACTAGAAAGGCAATTTGTAAATCAATGGAAATGTAACTGATGTGACACAACAATCTGTATACGGGGTAAAAATGGGAGTTCATAACCCACTTGAATCAATCTGTGAAATATGGTATATTAAGAACTATGTAATGTTTTGAACAACCAACAATAAAATAAATAAAAAAAAAATTTAAATGGAAGAGTAAGGGTAAAAGACCCAAAGTAGCCAAACACTTCTGAAGAAGGACTAAGGCGAAGGACTTGCCTACCAGGTATCAGGACTTATTTTGAAATTATAGTAATTAAGACAAACTGCCTTGGGCCAAGGAGAGACAAATTGATCAGTGGAATGCAATAAAGCACAGGAATAAACTGTTGAATGCTAGAACTTTAGTAAAAACCAGAGCATGATAGAGGAGTGGGAAAAGAGGCAAATGGGTTTGGGGCAAAAAAATGGAAAGTGATGAAATTGGATTTTTGTTTTCTATTATATGAAAAAGTCAATTCCACTTGAATTAGAGATATAAATGAAAAAAATTAAACTCAGTGGAAAATATTGGTGAGGGCTAGGGATATAGCTCAGTTGGCAGAGTGCTTGCCTCGCATACACAAGGCCCTAGGTTTAATCCCCAGCACCACAAAAAAAAAAAAAAAAAAAAAAAAAAAGAAAAAGAAAATATTGGTGGGTATTTATCAGACTTTGGACAAGGAAAACTATCTTAAACAAAGCACCAAAAATATTTTTGTAGGCCAGGTGCAGTGGTGCACACCTGTAATCCCAGTGATTTAGGAGGTTGATGCAGGATGATTGTAAGTTCAAAGCCAGCCTCAGCAATTTATCAAGGCCCTAAGCAACTTAGCAAGACTCTGTCTCAAAATAAAAAATAAGGGCTGGGGTTGTGGCTCAGTGGGAGAGCACTTGCCTAGCATGTGTGAGGCATGAGGCACTGGGTTTGATTCTCAGCACCGCATACAAATAAATGAATAAAATAAAGGTCAATCAATGTTTAAAAAATATTAAATAAATAAATAAAAAGGGTTGGGTATGTGGCTCAGTGGTTAAGTGCCTCTGGTTCAATTTCCAGCATGTATGCATGCACACACATATCAATCTATCATCTATTTTTTTAGTGTGTATAGCTATCTATATTTATATCTTTGTAAAGCTAGGAATGGTGACACATGCCTATAGTCCCAGCACTTAAGAGGAGCCGTTAAGCCTATGAATTTGAGACCAGCCTGGGCAACACAAACCACAAGGCTGGACTTGGTGTCATGTGCCTGTAATCCCAGAGACTCAGGAGGTTGAGACAGGAGAATGGCAAGTTGGAGGCCAGCTGTAGGAATTTAGTGAGATTCTGTATCAAAGTAAAAAGGGTTGGGGATGTGGTGTCCTTGATTTCAGTCCACAATACCAAAAACAAATAAACAAAACCAACATTAAAAGCATTATTATAAAAGATTGATAAATTTAGCAGGATGCAGTGGTGCATATCTATAATCCCAGTGATTTAGGAGGCTGAGGCAGAAGGTTTGCCTCTTCAAGGTCAGTCTCAGTAACTTAACAAGACCCTGTCTCAAAAGAAAAATAATGAAGGGCTAAGGGTATAGGTTGGTGGTAGAGCCCCTCTGGGTTCAAATCCCAGTACCACAAAAATGAATAAAAAATAAATAAATAAAAATAAAATATCAACAAAATTGAATGTATTAAAATCAAGAATTTTTCTTTAAAGAGGATATTCTGAAGAAAGTGAAAAGGTAAGTAGTAGTCTGAAGGAAGACATTCATGATAGGATTAGCAAACAGCTTGTATGAAGAATAAATCAAGAATTTTTATCGGAAGAGCATTTTTGCAAAAAAAGTTGGTCAAATTATACAAAATTGCAGTTAGACAAGAAGCAATAAATTCAAGACAATATAGTGACTATAAAATCATTAAGAATAGTTTTTTTGGGGGGAGGGGGGAGATTAATGGGGCTTAAACCTGGGTAATTAACCACTGAGCAACATCCCCAGCCTTTTTTATTGTTTTTTGTTTCTTATTCTGCTTTAATATACCAAAATATCTGTGCAAATGGGACTGTGCTACAAAACAAGTCAGAATCTGTAGACAAGTACGTCTCACTTACAGGAAAACTGATTGGAGAGAAGGCACATTACATTACAATAAAATTACATTTTATTGGATTACATGTAGACAGTAAACTGGGGGAAATATTCACCAAGGAGAATGGAACTTCTGCTGTCATTTTGTAGGCATGTCCTAAAGAAGAAAGCTGGCCTCACTCGCTGATGCTCAGTCTCCACCTTGCACTGTAGAGTAAACAGCGTCTGATGCTAAGGAGAGATACCCACACAGCCTCAGTGCAGAAGGGCATGAAAAGGAACTGACATAAGCCTGTGGGTCCTCTTCCCTCTCTCACACAGCTCCCGAGGGGACTCAATTGGAAGTGCTTTGCAATGTGCTGTTTATCAACAACTATGAAATGGAAAAATCAAATCCTAAAAATCTGGGTAGATACACTTTGTTTCTGTCCATATTCTTCAATCAGATGACATGGATAGGTCCTGGGATGGAAGGACATACAGCAGCTGGCAGGTCTTCCTAGGTGATTACAGTGGGTGCACTGTATCTTGTCTTCTCCTGGAACTGGGACACCTTTAGAGCAATAGAAATAAGTGTGTGTGGGGGGGAGGGGGTGCACGACATGACCTGGGGGTTCTGATTGATTTTGGCAACATCCTTCTCAAAGCTGTCAATGTATAGTTGAATGGTGGGCCCTGCATTCCCAGTGCCATTTAGTTGGAAGATGATGTGAGAACTGTTTGCAAAAATGACTCACAAGCCCTGATTTCTTGAAATGCTTCCTCCATGGGGTCCCTGTATTCAAAGTTATCAGCTTTCTCCAAAGTGTAGACTTTGTCATTTGCAGAGAATTGCTTCCCCACAAAGGAGCAAACATCAGAGTCTCCAGATCCTTCCTCATCTTGCTTGCACCCTCTGCTTCCACCTCCTCGTAATCACTTTTTCCAATGATCTCTGCAAATGTCCTTTGAACTGTGTTTGCAGGTGGCAAGAATGGAGAGCCCTGAAAGGACAGCCCACAGTCCACCTTTCTCACAAATGTGATCAGAATCAGTGCCAAAGCCCTCGTCCTCTCAAAGGGACAGTTTACTTGCATCTGTCAAATTCCCCAAAAAACTTCCAGCCAGTTGGGGTCTCATACAAAGCCATCTTTGCAGCGTTAGCCACCCAGTCCAGAGCACCACTTATAGGCATGCTGCGTGCAAAGCCACAGACCCTAGTCCGCTGGAAATATGGAATGCTGCAGATATTGGCAGCAATGATAGCCACAGAGTCTGAAGGGTTCACAAAGAACCCATGCTTGCCCAGAATCATGTTTTGATTCCCATCTCCATTGAACACAGCCCAAAGTCATGCTCTCCAGACTTCATAGTCTCCACTTGGTCAGCTGGGGTCAGGGGAACACAATTTTTTTTTTTTAAAGAGAGAGAGAGAGAGAGAGAGAGAGAGAGAGAGAGAGAGAGAGAGAGAGAGAGAGAATTTTTTAATATGTATTTTTTAGTTTTCGGCGGATACAACATCTTTGTTTGTATGTGGTGCTGAGGATTGAACCCGGGCCGAATGCATGCCAGGCCAGCGCGCTACCACTTGAGCCACATCCCCAGCCCCAGGGGGAACACAATTAACTGCTGAATTTTCTGGGGTTCCGAGTGCCGAGTTCTTCACAGAGATTCTTCTTTATGGGTCCACAACTCCATGCATGGCATCCATATGGATCTTTAGCCTGTTCGGACCAGAAAGAAGTTCTTTCAGTGCATTGAAACCAAAGATATTTCTCAGCATTGAGGCATAAGCTTCCACTGAATTCACAATTTCCACTGTGAAAGGCTTTAACTTGTTTTCCAGGTCAAACTGTTGCTTGGCCAGAACACCAAGGTCCACTTTCAGATCAGGGCAAATTTCATACTGTTTGATAGCTTTGCTGATTTGGAAAATTTTATCAGTTATTGCTTCTGGAGCAGGTTCTCTGTTAAAAAAACATTAAATTTGATTCCAAAATCTCCATTAGGTCTCCTGGGTTGTGGCTGGCTGTCAGAATGATCCCACCAATGGCTTTGATTTTTCTAATGATGTAGGATACAGCAGGGGTAGAGAGATTCTATTCTCTCCATGCCCTTCTGACACATGCACTAATCTGATTATAAGTTTGCAAATCAAAATTTAACTGTTGTTCCCAATCAGTAAATTGTCCTGTACTAGTCAACATGTCTACCATAATATTAATTCCATGCCTTCTATTAATTTCTGCCTGCTTGGAGCAGAAATCCACACAATTAGACCTCCACAGTAAATACGCGCCTCTGGAAAGACACACTTTTGCTAGTGTGACCCAATCATAATGTGGCAGAGCTTCACTAGATATTGATTCTATCAGGCTTTGAACAAAAGGTAAGTTCAGGCCATGTGGAGCAAGCAAATTTTAATTCTTTTAATGTTTAAAAAAAATGGCAGAGGGGCTGGGGTTGTGGCTCAGTGGTAGAGCACTTGCCTAGCATGTGTGAATCACTGGGTTCGATTCTCAGCACCACATATAAATGAATGAATAAAATAAAGGACCATCAACATCTAAAAATTAAAAAAAATAAAAAAAGAAAGAAAGGAAAGAAATGACAGAGCTGGGTGCGGTGGTGCATGCCTGTAATCCCAGGGGCTTGGGAGGCTGAGGCAGGGGGATCTCAGTTCAAAGCCAGCCTCAGCAAAGGTGAGGTGCTAAGCAACTTAGTGAGAATTTGGCTCTAAATAAAATACAAAATAGGGCTGGGGATGTGGCTCTGTGGTTCCACAGATGTGCCCCTGAGTTCCAAAAAGAAAGAAAGAAATGGCAGTATAAATTCGTACACATTGATTTTGCTCAAAAATTGGAAACAGTTTAAATCCTGAAATATCTTCTCCTTCCAGTAATGAGATTCTGAGACCACATGGAGTGGGGAAACGTCTGTGGCAGACAGGTTCCAGGGTGTAAGCCTAGGCCTTCCCCAAGGGAGAGTGGCTGGAGCAGGACCATTTAAATGCAAATTATGGAGGTCTGCTTCCAATTCAACTCTTCCTCTGACTGAGAATCCTCCTCCCAGTCCCCCAGTGCAGCCCTTCCCCCCTTTTCCTGCACCTCTCTTCCTAATGAAATTTTATCTGGGCTGTTTCCAGGCCTTTTGCTGTGAACAGCGAATTGGGCTCTGGCTCTGCCCGCAGGCTGTTTTCCTGGTTTTGTCTGCAACCAGGAAGCCTGCTTAGATTCTGCCCTAAGGCTGGTTTTTTTTTTTTTTTTTTTTTTTTTTTTTTTTTTTTTTTACTTTCAATAGTTACAAATGGGGCGTGACTTTGTTCCAGGCTTAATTTTTCTCACTGCCTTAGGTACTTTAGGTTACCAGCTTGGATCTAAAGTCTCCCAGGACCATCACCAATATCTTGGTCCAAAAATAAACACATCCTCTATTGTAGTCCAATTCTTTTTTTCTATATTTTCGATCATACTTCTGGGCAGGTCAGCTGAGATGAGTTTTTCCCAAGTATGAAAATCAAGTGATTCCTCTTCACAAAACCATGGGCAAACTTCCCTGTTTCTAAGAAATGAGTAAGCTGGGATCTTTTTATATTTTTTCCTTTTTTTTTTTATTATTGTCTTCAGAATTGTAACAATTTTTTTTTCCTCTGAAGACAAAGAGTTTCCCATGCTTAATGTCCCACAATAAAAAACTTTCCTCTCTCCTCTCTCTCAATATACTAATTCACAATATGCTAAATAACAAGTACACTTTTCCAGAAAGAGAGGGCCAAACACCCACTAGTTAGCTTTTAATCCCACGTGATGAGGGCCCCCGGTCAGGTGCCAGTTCCTACCCACATTCTGTGCCGGTACTGGGAATGAAGTTACCCTCAGTGGAATGGGCTGGCTGAGAAATAAAGGCTAAGAGAAATAAAACTGCGAAAAAACTGCAGAATATAGAAAGCAGTTTCAAAAGCGAAGCTGGGGGGGTGGGGGGAGGGAGGCTAATCTGCCGGATCTAGCTTTCTCCACAAAAATGGAGCCTGTGCCTGCCTTATTTACATAGGCCTTACCATAGAATGTTCTCCACCAAAATAGGATAAAGCTGGGCTGTTTAGTTCTTAATAGGATACGCCCATCTCCAGTACTACTGTGAGGGGCATTTCTTTTTTTTTTTTTTAAAGAGAGAGTGAGAGAGGGGAGAGAGGAGAGAGAGAGAGAGAGAGAGAGAGAGAGAGAGAATTTTTAATATTTATTTTTTAGTTCTCTGCGGACACAACATCTTTGTTGGTATGTGGTGCTGAGGATCGAACCCGGCCGCACACATGCCAGGCGAGCGCGCTACCGCTTGAGCCACATCCCCAGCCCCCCCCCTTTTTTTTTTTTTTTTAAAGAGAGAGTGAGAGAGGAGAGAGAGTGAGAGAGAGGGAGAATCTTTAATATTTATTTTTTAGTTCTAGGCGGACCCAACATCTTTGTTGGTATGTGGTGCTGAGGATCGAACCCGGCCGCACACATGCCAGGCGAGCGCGCTACCGCTTGAGCCACATCCCCAGCCCTGTGAGGGGCATTTCTAGCAGAGGGGACGTACACGTGCTTTAGGCAATCTATTGACACCAGGAAAACAACGGAAAGTTCCCAGGGCCAGGCCTATCCCTCTCTGGCTCCATGCAGAGTGAAGGTCATCAGGTGTTTTACAGATGGCTTCCTGCAGGGATTCTCCTGCCTCAGCCTGCTGAGTTTCTGGGATTACTTTGTGCTATTCTGCATCAGACAAAAGCAGATTTTTAAAGGATTCTTTGTGTGTATGTAGTACTGGGAATTAAATGCAGGGCTTTGTGCATGTTAGGTAAGTGCTTTACCTCTCATCTATATCCCTTAGTGCACTAAGAGATTTTAAGTTCTTACCAGAAAAAAAGAAAAATTTAAGTATGTGAGATAATGCAAGTGTTAATTACTATGGTTCTAATAGACTTATAAAAAAAGAATTGCCACTACTTCTTCCTTACTGCTTACCCAGTTTCCATTCCTTCCCTTCTTCCCATCCTGCCCCCATAGGAAATCAATCACATTAGTTTCTGGTTAATTGTTCTTGAATTTCTTTTGGACAAATAAGCAAACAACTGTATGCTTTCTTTCTTTTTTTTTTTTCCCCAAATGCTAAGTGGAGCTACTCATTAATCCTTTTTGTGATACGTTGGTTTTTCAGAGTTGCTTAAAGCTCCAGCTTTTATATATATAATTTTTTAATTTTTAAATTGTAGGTGGACACAATACCTTTATTTTTTATTTTTATTTATTTATTTTTTTTTAGAGAGAGAGAGAGAGAGAATTTTTAATATTTATTTTTTAGTTCTCCGCGGACACAACATCTTTGTTGGTATGTGGTGCTGAGGATCCAACCGGGCCGCATGCATGCCAGGCGAGCGCGCTACCGCTTGAGCCACATCCCCAGCCCCCACAATACCTTTATTTATTTATTTTTATGTGGTGCTTAGGATCGAACCCAGAGCCTCCCACGTGCTAGAGGAGCGCTCTACCACTGAGCCACAATCCCAGCCCTGGATACAATATCTTTGTTTCATTTTTATATGGTGCTGAGGATCCAACTTAGTGACTCTCACATGTGCTGGGCAAGCACTCTATCACTGAACCACAACCCCAGCCCCTGATATGCTTTCTTATATCCATCTTTCTAACAAAGTGTAGCATAGTAAGTATACTTTTGCCCTTAAGCAAAATCAATTTTGTAAAGTTGGTGAACTGGGGCTGGAGGTGTAGATCAGTGGTAGAGCACATTTAGCCAGCTTGAGGCCCTGAGTTAAATGCCCAACACCATAAAAAATGTCCAGTAGCATAAGAAGGCTGTATGACATTAAGGAAATGTTTTCCCGATTAAATGCTAAAGGTCAGATTGAAATAAAGTATAAGACATGAAGAACTGAAATATCAACATATTTAACTTTCAGGAAATTCTAAAAGTGTTCTACTGCTAGTTTCTGCACTAAATTAAGTTTAGTAAATGTGCGGCAAGAGGCTTATACTAGAGTTGCCACAGGTAAATCCAATTATTCCCTTTTCAGAGACTCACTTGGACTATGGGAATAAGTGTGTTCTCATGTTCTAGAATCCTAAAGCTAGGGCAGTGTATTACTTAACTATGCCATTTCACCTAACCTGTCAGTGTCTTGATTTCTGAGGCTAAATGGAAACCCCCAATTAATTACTGTATAAATACCAGGCACTTCCTGGGCAATCTACAACTTTGCCCAATGGGGCCAGAAACAGGATAAAATATCAGCTCTGAGTTTATCCCCTCAACTGACCTTATAGGTAACAAACCTCAAAATCAGATTTGTGTGCCTATTATGCAGCAAACACCAAACACTGAATGAAAGTTTTTTCAAGAAGATAGGAGATGGGTCTCAACTCCACTGTTTCCCAGAAAGCCCAGTCATGGGTTTTAGAAGGGAAAGGGCATAGAAAGGGGAGTCCAGGGGAGAAACGGGTGGTTTTGATAAAAACAAATTTTCAGATTTGATGCTAGTGGACTTTTGGCAGACCATTGAGAAATCTATGGTTCTGCAAAACAAATCTTGTAAATCATCAAGCAAAGCTGTTAGTTCATTTTTTGGAACAAAGACGACAAAATTGGAATTGATAATTACAGAAGTGTGAACTAGGAGTATATGCTTAAGATTTGGTCAGCTTTAGCAAAGAATATACTGTTTGGTTTTTAAATTTTTGGAAGGGGAAATGGTTCAAATCTCTTACAAGACAGATTTAATATTATTATAGAGCTATTATAAGTCTCAACTGTCTATTTTACCATCCCTCAGTCTTATACAAATAGGCACAAAGATCATTCTGGCTACTTCTTGCTGAAAAGGGTTGAAGTATGTGGGATGAAGGAATGAACTTGTTTCATCTGAAATCTGAAATATTCACAAATACTTGAAATAAACTCAAGCCTCTGAAACCACAGCTTGACCTCTTTAGTAATACATTTTAAAACACATTTAATTATAAGAGAAATCAGAAATAAGCTCAGTAAAAAGGACATTCCTAATTTTTTTTTTTAAAGAGACAGTGAGAGAGGAGAGAGAGAGAGAGAATTTTTAATATTTATTTTTTAGTTCTCAGCGGACACAACATCTTTGTTGGTATGTGGTGCTGAGGATCGAACCCGGGCCGCACGCATGCCAGGCGAGCGCGCTACCACTTGAGCCACATCCCCAGCCCAACATTCCTAATTTAAGCAGTCCAGAAAAGATAGGTTCTTGTTGTTTTTGTTGTTGTTTTGGTACCAGGGATTGAACCCAAGGGCACTTTACCACTGAACCACATCCCAGTCATTTTACTTTAATTATTTTAGAGTCTCACTAGGTAGCTTACAGCCTTGCTAAATTTCTGAGCTGGTTTCAAACCTGGATCCTCCTGTCTCAGCCTCCTGAACCACTGGGATTACAAGCAAATGCCACCATGCCCAACAAGTAAAGATAATTATAGTGCCCTAGGTATCTAATAAAAGTACTGAGAACTAGTTATTTTCTCCTAGGGCTTCGGGCATATTTGTTGCTAGAATGCTTGTTTTCCAATTTTTTTTTTTTAAATATTTTTTAGTTGTTAATGGATCTTATTTATTTATTTATTATGTTGAGGATCAAACCCAAGGCCTCACACATGCCAGGCAAGCACTCTACCACTGAGCCACAACTCCAGCCCTTGTTTTCCAATCTTTTTAAGGTGAGTTTCACCTTCAGCACAAGTGTTAATGTAAAAACAACAGTAAGTATTTGATATAGGGCTGGGGATGTGGCTCAAGCGGTAGCGCGCTTGCCTGGCATGCGTGCGGCCCGGGTTCGATCCTCAGCACCACATACAAACGAAGATGTTGTGTCCACCGAGAAATAAAATAAATAAATAAATTCTCTCTCTCTCTCCCCCCCCCTTTCCTCTCTCTTTAAAAAAAAAAAAAAAAAAAAAAAAAAAGTATTTGATATAGCACAGACCCTTGCTTGTAAAAATAGACTATAGCAATTGGGTTATTGAGCACTACTTTAGGTAAGTATTCTATATCCTTTGCTGCATGGATTTGGCCCAGGCAGTTTTTATTAATTATAATATCTAGGGTGATAGATTTTCAAACAGATATTCATGGGCTCCTATCTACTACCAGGGCAAGACAGTTTTATTGAATGTATACCAAAACCCTATTCCTGGTAACCTGGGAAATAGCAGACTTGGTTCTGTTTTGTGGTGCTGGGGGTTGAACCCATAGCCTTACACATGCTAGGCAAGCACTATTATTGGGGTAATCCCTGTATTTTCTTTTTTTTTAATATTTATTTTTTAACTTTAGGTGGACACAATATCTTTATTTTATTTTTATGTGGTGCTGAGGATCGAACCCAGTGCCTCACACATGCCAGGCAAGCACACTACTACTTGAGCCATATCCTCAGCCTAATCCCTGTATTTTCTTAGTTCTTGAAATAGAGAGCTGGCTCAGTGCTCAATTTCTTGGAACTGGCAAATGGAAACTGGCATGGCCACATAATCTAATAGATAAATTCCTCCTATTTTCCAGCTGCCTGGAAATATATATGCTCATGGGATTCCTTCAGGGATCTTATAAACAGGTATTCTATTAAGAGCACAAAGGATAATTGATAAATTACTTAAAATTATCTGAGTTTCAAGGCAAAGCTTCCTGGTTAGATCAAACCAGGGGTCTATAACTAGTGGAAACATAAATTTTGGTTGGCATCATTTGTTGGGGGCCATGATTAAAGCCTGGGGTTATTGAAAACACTGTTAAAGATTTAGAAGAGTATGCACTCTGAGTATCCCTGGTAGAGTCTTCAGTATGCCAAACAAAGGGGAGGGTTGGCTGTTTCAGTGCTAGACTGAATCAAGGTCATCCCAGGAGGCAGGAGCCTCATGTTCACTTTTGCTTTCACAGACTCTATCTGAACTGTTACTGAGAAATTATAATCTAAATATTCTGTTGATTATAGCTGTATTGATGGGCTCAGGACAATTTGCAACCTCGAGGTATTAGGCAAAATTCAAGCTTCTCTATGGAGGAGTAAAGAACAAACAGGAGTAGGGGTGTGTGAGGTCTTGGGCTGGTTACCCTTACATATTATGTTACTTTGGAGGGCTTTTTATTTATTTAATTCTAAAAAGATGTAATAATTTCAGTGAGCTGATTTCTAGCACAGTTTATGAAATATACTTATTGACAAATAACTAAGTAGACAAATTAATTTATATCAAACAACTGGAAAGCTCACACATATCAAGAAATAATTCAAGCATTTATGGTTCTTATAGGTTTGAAATTAAATCTTTTTTTCTTTTTGGAACCAGGGATTGAACCAAGGGGTGCTTAATTACTGAGCCACATCCCCAACCCTCTTATTACTATTTTATTATTATTATTATTTGAGGGTCTCTGTAGGTTGCTCAGGGCCTCGCCAAGTTGCTGAGGCTGGCTTTGCATTTATGATTCTCCTGCCTCAGCCTCCTTAGCTGCTGGATTAAAGGTGTGTGCCACTGTGCCTGGCTCAAATCTCCTTTAAAAAATTAGTGCACCAGGACTGGTTAACCCATTAAATTATCACCTTTGAGTAGGAAACCCAAAGCAGTAAACAACATTTTAAAAAGAAAAATTATAGCTTCAAAATAAGCGACTATTCCTCTCATTTAAAAAAAATGTACAATTTTTCTAAAGTATAAAATAGGAAACATGGAGAAAATACTGCACATCTTAGCTGAAAAAACTACGGGGAAAAATCTCTTTATATATAGAACTGAGATGAATTCATATGATTTTTTTTACAAATATTCACATAAGTAGTTTAGAAAGAAGTCTACCTTATTGATGAAAGCTTTCAACCCACCCTTGTATTTGTGAATTTTCTTAGTTCAATAAAAAATTATAATGTTTTCATTATATATTACATATAAAGCAAGATTATTTTTATTAATAATTTCTCTGAAAGATAAGGAAAACTTATGGCACGTTTTTACAAAGCAAAGCAAACTATGAAGCAAGGAGTGATCCTATTGTGTTCAAAGCAGAAATATGTGACTTGTATTTTAATTTTGAACTAGCAGAGAAGGGAAAGAAGAAAGGCAGGAAATAAAAAGTGAGACTAAATAGACAAAGCTGCTAAGATACTCCACTTTGGGTTCAGTTTCTCTTTTGAATTCTCACCAAGTTGAAAAGCAAAGATTGCTCATCCCCAGTATAGGAACAATAGAAAATAAATGGAAAAACTTATCACTATGATCCAATAACACCTACAAAAGTGAAAAGAGGGCCATGTGTAGTGGTGCTCATATGTAATCCCAGCAATTTGGCAGGAGGATTGAAAATTTGAGGCTAGCCTCAGCAACTCACTAAGGCTCTGAGCAACTAACTTAGTAAGACCCTGTTTCAAAGTAAAATAAATAAATAAATAAAAAGGGTAGGGGATGTAGCACAGTAGTCAGGTACTTGCTGCCTAGTATACACAAGGACCTGGGGTTTGATCCCTAAGAACAAACACACACACACACACACTTACATACCTCCACACTTCTGTTGTAAGGGATGATTAAATGTTTGAGACTTAGGGATGTAGCTCAGTGGCAGAGTGCTTGTCTAACATGTGTGAGGCAGTGGGTTGGTTCAATCCTTAGCACCACATAAAAATAATAAAATAAAGGAATGCTGTCCATCTACAACTACCAAAAGTTTGCTTTTAAGTTGTGATCCTTCTGCCTCAGCCTCCCGAGCTGGAATTGCAGGCGTATGCTGCTGTGTTGGGCCCCCAAAGGTTTTTTTTTGATGATGTGTCCAACAATCAGTTTTACTGCCTTAGCCATGGTGAGAGATCATGATTACAGGATTATCTTCCCATGTGAATAAAAGCGTGGAGAAAACAAGAAACAGAAATCATAACGGTTAGTTTGCTGGGGGGGAGGGGCATGATAAACTTGCAAAATTGCTTAGTCTGCTCTCAAACTTGCAATCCTCCCATTTGTGCTTTGCACCCAGCTTTGTTCCCATCTTTTCATGTGCAAAAGGTCAAAAGGCTTCCTTAAATCTGGGAAGCCTAAAGCTGGGGCACTAAGTAGCTTTCTTTTCAGCTGGTTGAAAACCCAGTTGGCATTCCCTACCTTAAGGATTCTAGGTCTCCCTTTAATTAAAACCTCAAAATGGCCTTAGCCCAAGTTGGGAATCCAGACACAGCAAAATCTGGCCACTCCCAGAAAGCTAAACAATTTTCAGTAAGTAGTGGGTATAGCTACACGGGCAATGATTTCTTTGTGGTTAGGGTTCAAATTTCTGTTCCTTAGAGAATTCAATCCTAAGTATTTTAACAGTCTTCAGATTTGTGTGTGTGTTTTTCCCTTAGGGACTTTATGTCCCCTATCAGTCAAGGAATTTAAGGTCTCTGAACAGTATTTCCAATGAAGCCTCTTTTGTTTTCACTTGTAACCAAAATGTGACTGACATATTATAGGATTCCTTCTTTTAACTGAAGGTCCTTTAGGCCTTTGGTTAGTATTTCTCCAGAGCATAGGTGAGTACTTCTGTGGAAACAGTCTGATAAAATTGTTTGGTGTTGGGGGCTGGGGTTGTAGCTCAGTGGTAGAGCACTTTTGTAATCAAGTGTGGGGCACTGGGTTCAATTCTCAGCACCATATATAAATAAAATAAAGTTTCATTGAAAACTAAAAAAAAAAAAAGTTTTACATTTTTTTTTTGTGTCTTGCCATTCAAAGGCAAATAAATACCTTTTGAGTTTTCTCTGGTGGGAAGCAGAAAAAGGCATCCTTTAAGTTCTCGTACAGTGAACTAGTGTAGGTCTCTACCTACCTGGTCAGGAGAATGTACCGGCTGGGCACAATAAGGCATACATACAGCACCATTTGATCAATGTTCTTTGCAATTTGACTTTTATGAAGGGAAGATAGGCATAGTATGTGGGGCGTGACATGGTCTTTTTAAAAAATTTTTATTTGTTTTTAGTTATACGTGACAGTACAATGTATTTTTTTAAATAGTAGATGGACATAATACAATTTTTTTATGTGATGCTGAGGAATGAACACAGTGCCTCATACATGCTAGGCAAGCTATCTACCAACTGAGCTACAACCCCAGCCTAGTACAATGTATTTTGACATATTATACACGCATGGAGTATAACTTCCCATTTTTGTGGTTGTACATGATACGAAGTTACACATTGGTTGTGTTATTCAAATATGAATATAGGAATGTCATGTCTAATTCATTCTGTCTTTTGCATTCCCACCCCTCTCCCACTTCCCTGTCTAATCTGGTGAACCTCCACTCCTCTCTGCCTATTTTGAGTCCATCAACATATCAGAGAGAACATTCCTTTGTTTTTTTGGGTTTGGCTTATGTCACTTAGCATGATAGTCTCCAGTTCCATCCCATTTCTGGAAAATGTCATAATTTCATTCTTCTTTATGGCTCATATTCCACTGTGTATATATACAACAGCATAGTTTTATTAAATTTTTCTTTTAAAAAGTTCATCCAGAAGTTGGGCATGGTGGCACATGCTTGTAATTCCAGGAACTGGGGAGCCTGAGGCAGGATTGCAAGTTCAAGGCCAGCCTCAGCAACTCAGTGCGTCTCTAAGCATCAAAGTGAGATCCTGTCTCAAAATAAAATATAAAAAAAAGGGGTTGATGATGTGGCTCAGTGTTCAAGTGCCCCTGGATTCAGCCCGCAGACCCCAAAAGAAAAATAAATAAATGAAGCACCATCAGGAATGGCTATATTCTTTTTTTTGTGCCTTATTTTATATTCCCTTTTTATCCGCGTCCCTGAAGTACTAAGCATTGAACTCAAGACCTTTTGCATGCCAGGCAGGCACTCTACCATTAAGACAGACCGTAAGCCTTTATTTTGGAACAGGATCTCACTAAGTTGCACAGGCTGCTTGCCTCAAATTTGCAATTCTCCTGCCTCCCAAGTAGCTGGGATTACAGGTGTGTATCCCTGCTTTTAAGGGACTTAGAACCCTTATAAAGAAATGCCAATGGGTTTTCAACCAGATGAAGGGAAAATTATGTAGTGCTCCAGTTTTGGCATCCCAGATGTAATAGTCTTTGACTTCTTAAAAAGTCTTCCTTGCTTGCAGCAATATTCACAGAAACCCAGGGGAAAAATAAAAGATTATAAGAACCAAAAAATATTAATTTCTTGATTACATGAATAGCTGGGAACAAGACTTGGGTTATTAACTCAGAATCTCAAAAGTCATTTTTGCTAACCTATGGTTTACTTCTCAAAAGCATATTATTTGAAGTCAGGTTATTTCAAGGCCTTCTTCTAGGAGCACCTCGATAGTCAGGGCATGTCCTGGCTTCTCATCCATCCATATGTCCTCTTTCACCTGGTTCAAGATGTCTTTTAGTACCTCCACAGCTTCCCCCGAGTTATTCTGTAGCAGTAGCATCTGGAGGGTGTAGGCCTGTTCAGGTGATACTTCGATTTCTTTTTTTTGGTACTGGGGATTAAACTCAGGGGCACTACACCACTGAGTCACATCCCCAGTCCTACTTTGTATTTTTATTTAGAGACAGGGTCTCACTGAGTTGCTTAGCACCTCACTTTTGCTGAGGCTGGCTGTGAATTCGTAATCCTCCTGTCTTAACCTCCTGAGCCACTGGGATTACAGGCATGGACACTTCTGTTTCAAGCTATCCTGGTGAAAAATTTACCTGAGATTTTAGTTTTGCAAGTCAGGCATATATAGAAAGCTATGTTTTAAGTTCACCTAGGTGGGATTCCAAAGGCTGCAGTAATGGCGAGGTTAAGATTTTCCCTGATTCCCTACAGACAGAGGTTTATTGAAGTAAGTAGCTTCACGTTTAAGGGAGAATGAGGCAATCTCTTTTTTTTTTTTTGAGAGAGAGAGAGGGAATTTTTTAATATTTATTTTTTAGTTCTCGGCGGACACAACATCTTTGTTTGTATGTGGTGCTGAGGATCGAACCCGGGCCGCACGCATGCCAGGCGAGCGCGCTACCGCTTGAGCCACATCCCCAGCCCCAGAATGAGGCAATCTCTAGAGAAAGAGGCTTTTGAGGGTAAAGTAAGGAATATAGTAAAATGTGGACTATTTCCAGAGGGAGAGACAGCTTTACATGGTTTTTTAAAATTAGGAGATAAGTGTGTATTAATGACAGAATAAGTGTCCCCATGTCCACAAGTGAGGTCATGTTAAATCTAAGGAAGTCCTTTAACTTAATCATTCTTCTTCAGAAATTCCTCTTAATTCTGCCATTTGAGAGTTGTTTTTTCGAACTATTTCAACTTCTTCAGTTTTGGACAATCTTCAATGCAGTGTTCTTCCTTGCAGTAACTGTACTGATTTTCCCTAGAGGTGGCTGATGTTTGCTTATCTTTTTTGGTTCTTCTCATAATCCTTTATTTTCCCCCCGGGTTTCTGCAAGCAAGGAAGACTGCTGTTGCATTTTCTGTTGTTTTTTTTCAAATCCCATGCTTCGTCTGTTACTGTACAGTTTAAAAACTATTTGTACAATGTGTGAAGCACACATCCCTAAAGATGAGAAGTTAATGTTCACCATTTTTTAAAGTTTTCTGGAGCCTCAGAACTGGCATCCATATAGCACTGGTATTCTTAATAGACAGAGCTCTGAAGGATCCTCCTGAGGTTTTTGTTTAACCTCTTGAACACTCTTAAGAATCTCTACTTTAGGGACTTTTCTTTGAAGTCCTGTCAGCACGCATCTACTATAATTTTTGAGATATGGCGATCCATGGTTATTATGTCGAAATTGGGTTCAATTGTATGGACACCTTTTTTTTGGGTTCTGCTCTAGCATGATTAGATAGAGCCGTGTGGCTCTAGTCATTACCATAATATTCACCAGAGCCAGTGTGTCAGCCCTGGTGGGTTGACTGATAAGTAGCAAAAATGGAGACAAATAAATCTTCCATGTTGGATCGATTGTTCTGATATGAAGGGCTATTGGTTGATTTGGAGCAGTTATTTCTTCGTCTTTCTCCCCTTCTGTACCAGAAAGTCTGGGCTCAGGTTTTCCTGTCTGTTGAAAACCATGATTTGCTATCTCCGTGAGCAGCTTCATTTTTATATAACATGAAGGAGTGCATATGGAACTTCTTTCCACTTACCTTCTCTCTTACAAAATAAATTTATATTGTCAGATGATATGATAACTTAAGGACCTGTTCATGGACCATTTCCTCCACAGCTAAAGCCCATTAAAACCAAGCAACAAAAAGAGATCATTTTCTTCCTTTTCAAAGGCTCATAATTGAACTCAAGTAGTTGAACTCAAAAAGATACATCCTAATAGGCTACAATCTAAAACCAGATTTGAGTTGCCCACGACACTGGGGCAGACAAAAAACACAGTAAACAAAACAACTCCTGCAGGAAGATCTAAGGGCTGAAGTCCAACAATTCCTTACACTTATCCAAAGCGATGATCCATTTATCAAACTGTCCTAGGCAGTCGATCCTTTTACATGGAACCTAAGAAGAAAACAAGGGAAAAAAAGAATTCGGTGGTCTCACGTGCCGAGGCAACTCATCCGACTGCTTTAAATGGAATGTGCACCAAAGCTTACACGTTTCTCTGTTCCAAGAAGTTTTAAGCCTGGGTGGGTGACACCGTCTGAAGACGATTTGGAGAAGTCCCCAAGCGAACGGTGCCCAGGCAGGTGCAGGCACCCTCAAGCGCCTATATCGTATCTGCATGCACCCACCAAAGGCATAAAACTTACCGCTAGTTAGTCTGCGACTATTATCAGTGTTAGGTAGCCCCTCCCACCTCCTACCTCTGAGAACAAATATTCCCAGGATCCGGGGCGGTTCCCATTGACGTTATTTCCGGGAAAAGTAACCTTTCTTTGGCGGTTGCGGATCTGAGAGCTCTCGCGAGATTTGCTCCCGCGAGATCTGCTTGCTCACTCTAGCGAAGACATCCTCCTCCTCCCCGCCGCCTTTCGGCAATCTTCGCCAGTCCCAGCCCCGACCAATCTGCACGCAGATGGCATGGATGAGGGTCTCCCCCCGAACCCCGGTCCACGCGGGGCGTCAGGCGGCAGCCGCGGGGTACGAACTGCACGAGACCGACGACAGCGGCACTGCGAGCGGCCACGGGCTGGCGAGTAGCAGTGAGCGTGGGTGGGGCGGGGGTAAGCCAGCCGAGTAACGGCTCGATTGTTCTGGCCTGGCTATGGCGCCTCTCCTCCCCCCCGCCATGGCTCCCCGTGTCCCTGCTCCGCTCCTCTCAGTGAGTGAAAGTGGCCGCCGCCGCCGCCGGCCCAGCGCCCGCAGCCGCCTCAGCGCCGCCGCCATCTTGGGGTCCCAGGAGCCGCCGAGGGAGCGAGCTAGGAGCGTTCACGTCCACCGCAGTCACCGTCCCACGGCCTCAGAGAGCGAACCGCGGCTCCACCGTCGGCGGGGCGACCCCCCCCTCCAGACCCCGCCCGTACCCCGCCCCCCCTCCGCCGCCGTCGCGGCGGCGGGGCCCCGCGGCCCGAGGTGAGGTGATTAGATGTGGGCGGGCGAACGGAGGGGGGGTTGTGTAGGCCCCGTTGCGCCCCTCTCTGCGGGCGACGACTGGGCCGCGTCTTAAAGGGGCCGTCGCCCCCGGCCCCTGGATTTGTTGGGGATAGTAGGATGGGTGTGGACACTCCCCACAGGGTTGGGACCTCTGGGACCTGGGCCTGGTCCTTCCCCCTCATACCTCTGGAGACCCAGGGTCACGCGATGACCTCAGAAACCCGAGGAAGCCCGTGGGGCACCCACATGTGGGGAGTGTGTTAGACCAGGTGCACGTGGGACCCGGTGGGGCGGTGTCGGGCTAACACGTGTGTGGGTTTGGGCTTGGGTAGGGGCAGGGCGGAGGCTGCTCTTGCTGGAGTGGGAATCAGTGAGAGTTATGCCTGTCAATTTGAACAAATGAGATCTAAGAGCTTGAGTATTCAGTGTCAATTTATGGGGAGCAAGTTGGTATGTGGATGAATCGTGCACGTTGCTGGTTGTTTTTGGGTGGGGGCAGACTAACACGTGCACAGACTTGGGAGTGTGTAGGTGACATCCTTTCTGTTTTTTTAGACTTTTGTAGTGCGTCTAAGCAAGTGTCATCTTATTTTGACGTTTCTTCTTGCGCTTGCTGATGAAAAGTACTACTTCCGTAATCTCTGAGGATGGAAGCCCCCTACAGTTTAGGAGTGATAGAGCCTAAGAAGGGACTTAACTATTTTAGTTAGTAACTAACTGTGCTCAAAATTTTTTGATTCTCACTGTCCCCGTTTTCCTGTTCTTTTACTTGTTTGGAATGGGGGAGAGAATTTGGAGGATGACCTCTCTTAACATAACAGATAATCAGCTTAGATTTCCAGTCAGTGACTTCCATGATTTCCTTGTGGCTTACCAGTGGGAACCTTTTTTTTTTTTTTTTTAAGAATTGGGGAGGGCTGGGGTTGTGGCTCAGTGGTAGAGTGCTGGCCTATCGTGTGAGGCGCTGGGTTTGATTCTCAGCAGCACATAAAAATAAGTAAAGTCATTGTGGCCATCTATAACTAAAGAAAAAAAAAAACCAACAACTCAGGGGTGCTTAACCACTGATCCACCTTCCCAGCCCTTTTTAGTTTTTATTTTGGAACAGGGTCTCTCTCAGTTGCTTAGGCCTTTGCTTAGTTGCTGATGCTGGCTCTGAATTTGTGTTCCTCCAGCCTCAGCTGCCTGTTTCTCTGGGATTACAACTGTGCACCACTGTGCCCAGAAACATATATATATTTTAAGAGCTTTATTGAGATATGATTCACACATGCGCGCGCGCACACACACGAAAAAGTCAGCTGAATTAGGTACAATAAAGTGATTTTTAGTGTATACATAGAATTGTATAGTTATTACCACTATTTGTCACCCCCCAAAGAAGCTCCTATGCAGTCACTCCCCATTTCCTCTCTTCCAGCTCCTTCCTTCCTTCCTTCCTTCCTTCCTTCCTTCCTTCCTTCCTTCCTTCCTGTTCCAGTAATACATAATATACTTTTCTTTCTCTTATTTTTGTCTATTTTGGACACTGCCATTTCATATAAAGGAATATTTTACAATTGGTGTTCTTTTGTGACTGGCTTCTTTCATGATATTTTCAAGGTTCATACCTGTTTTAGCATGTGGACTTTGTTCCTTTTTATTGCCAAATAATATTCCTTTTTGTTTATGTTTTGTTTGTTTGTTTTTTGTGGTGCTGGAGATTGAACCCAGGGCCTTGTACATGCAAGGCAAGCACTCTACCAACTGAGCTGTATATCCCCCAGCCCTTGGTTATGTTTTATAGTTGAAATTCTCAAGCCCTTCCTATGACAATTTTGAGATTATTGAGTCATTATATCCATGGGTTCAGCATTCTTGGATATATCCAATTTTGGGTTGAAAATATTTTTCAAAATTCCAGAAACTTCCAAGAAACAAAACTTGAATTTGCTATGGGTCAAGCACTATGAAAATCCACAAGAATGAATTGATAAATAGACACTCTGCTGTTGCTCCTCCCATTTCACAGATCCTTAGTCTCTCTTCAGCACTTGTTTGAGCATTGTTAACTTTGCATATCTGTCTTTTTTTTTTTTTTTTTTTTTAGTTGTTGGACCATTATTTTACTTATTTATATGTGGTGCTTAGAATTGAACCCAGTGCTTCACACATGCTAGGCAGGGGCTTTACCACTGAGCTAAAACCCCAGCCCACTTTGCATGTTTTTCTGTACTGTGTAGCTCCATCTGTGGTGATTGTGTCTGGACTGTACACATAGACTTTTTTCCTTGTTCCCTGAACAATGTAGTATAATAATTTACATAGCATTTACATTGTGTTAGGTATTAAAAGTAACCTAGTGATGGTTTAAAGTATATGGAAAGATGTGTGTAGGCTACATGTGAATACTATGTCATTTTATATAAGGGACTTGAACATTCTGGGATTTTGGTATGGGGGAGGCCTGGAACCAATCTTCAGGATATTGAAAAATGACTGTGTAGTTAAGTGTCACAATGATATTTTGGTAAAAAATTGAACTACATACATAGTGATGGCTGTACTGTGTAGCTGAGGTGTATAGTAGGTTATACTATCAAAGTTTGCATAAGCACACACTGCAATGTTCACAGGTCAGAAATAGCACATTACTTTCTCAGAATGTATCCCTTTTGTTAAGTGAAGCATGACAGCATATGTAAATGTTGCATGCCTTTTAGATTCTAAAGTGAATTTTGTTTTTAAGGGATTGAATTCCATTATGTTAGTTTATTGTGTTCTTTTCCTTTACATTTTGTTTTAGAAGAATTCAAGCCTACTTTTGGTGCTCTGCATCTTTTGATAATAAATAGCTATAGAGAATACAAATGTGATTAGAAAAGTTTATAGCTAATAAAAACATTTTGAATGTGTCAAAGTGGAAAATGGGTTAAGACAAGGCAACTGATCATAAACTGGTATTATAATTTTACTTAATCAAAGTTTGTCATGGTAATACTGAAGGAAGGTATGTTGGCTTTGACGGATGGTTCTTCCATCAACATGGGTAGGTAAGAAATAGACACCTTTTCTGCTCATGAGAAGATAAAATTTGGCTTAGGAATTTAATGTCAGCATACAAGTACACAAAAAAACATAAATGTCAAAATACTGTGATTTTTAGAGTAGTCACAATTGGATAGGATCAATGGGAAACTGCATTTGTGTAGGAAAGTAAGTGAAGTTAAAGACAAGTTTAAGGGCTGGGATTGTGGCTCAGCAGTAGAGTGCTTGCCTGGCACATGGGAGGCCCTGGGTTCGATCCTCAGCACCACATAAAAAATAAAGATATTGTGTCCAACTTAAAAAAAAAAAAGACAAGTTTAAATGTTGTTATCTTTTTGTTTTTTTGTACCAGGGATTAAACCCAGGTCATGTAGCCCCTGAGTCACTTTCTCAGCACTTTTTTGTATTTGATTTAGAGACCGGGTCACTCTTAGTTGCTTAGGGTCTCTCTTAGTTGCTTAGGGCTTCGGTGATTTTTGCTGAGACTGGCTTTGAACTCATGATCCTCCTGCCTCAGCCTCCAGAGCCGCTGGGATTACAGTGGTGTGTGACTGTGCCCACCTAGAAGTTGGATCTTTTTTGTTTTTTTAAAATATTTATTTTTTAGTTATAGGTAGACACAATATCTTTATTTTATTTTTACGTGGTGCTGAGGATCAAATCCAGTGCTTCACACATGGTTGGAGTCCTCTACCTCTGAGCCACAACCCCAGCCTAGAAGTCGGATCTTAAGTATCAGAATTGTAATATGGTAGGCTGTAGCATGTAGAGAATGTAAAGAACTTATCACTGATACCAGGTAAAAACTTAAGAGCCATATTATGGTTGGACATGTTGGCATACAACTGTATTCCCAGTTACTCTGGTGGCTGAGGCAGGAGAATTGCAAGTTAGAGGCCAATCTCAGCAATTTAGTGAGGCTCTAAACAACTTTGTGAGATCCCCTGTCTCAAAAGAAAAAAATAAAAAGTGCTGAGGTTGTGGCTCAGTGGTAAAGCAACTCTGGGTTTAATCTGCAGTACCCACTTCCAAAACCAAAATATGGCCATAGTATGTATCTTATGATCATTTAATCCTCAAAAAACCCTCTCTATATATCCCATTTCACAGAAAACATGTTCATAGATAATAATCTGTGAAATCAGCCAGTAAATGACAAAGTCAGTGTTCTCTTCTTTTTTAAAGCTCTTTGCCCTCCCACAAATGTTCTGGAGAGTATTTCATATAGAAATATAAAGGTATCAATAAGATTTTTCATGTAATTCATATCAAGTTTCAGTTGTAGGAATAATGGATTTGGTTTCTGATCCTGAGAGAGTGGATTTACTTGGGGTGGAAAGTTGATCACAGAGAAGCTTATTGCTTGTGTCTTCAATAACTATATAAGGGAGATTTCCTATGTGTTAGGTCAGAGGTAGAAGATTAGTAATAGTAAGCAAAGTTGACAAATTAGATACAAAAATCATTGTGACTTAATGAGGTCTGTATTTTTTTTTTTTTTTTTTTATGGTGCTGGGGATTGAACCCAGGGCCTTGTGGAGGTCTGTATTTTTTTTTTAATATTTATTTTTTAGGTGTAATTGGACACAATGCCTTTATTTTATTTACTTATTTTTATGTGGTGTTGAGGATCGAACCCAGGGCCTCGCATGTGCTACGCGAGCGTTCTACCACTGACCCCCATCCCCAGCCCAGAGGTCTGTATTTTTAATGGACTAAAGGAAAATTAGTAAATGATGCCATGCATTTATATAAAACCTTAACTAGCAAGGATTGATAAATAGTCTATGTGATGGTCTCTAGAGCAGGGTTCTTAAATTTATATAGAGTGTCTTTGATTCCTTGGCAGTCTGAAGCCTTTGAGCCCCTTCTCAGAACATGCTTTCTTATGGTGGTGCTGCAGATTGAATCCAGGGCATTGCACATGCTAGGCAAATACTCTACAACTGGGCTATGTTCCTGTCTCAGAATATGACTTTTAAATGCAAAATACAGTTCATATATTTAAAAAACAATTTTTAATATGAGAAATTTTCTTATTATTATAAAGTAATAATTAGAAGTAGCCCTGCTAATACTGCTATGGTGTGTTGCCTATATTCCCAATAGTAGGAAATGCTAATTTCAATTATAGGTTAGCAAAAATAAAAATGTAAATAATAATTGTTAGTGTTATTACAGTAGTGGGGATTGAACCAGAGCCTCTGCACATGTAAGCAGGTGTTCTACCATTAAGCCACACCCTGAGCCCCTTTATTTTGAGACAGGGTCTTGCTCATTTATTTGCCCAGGCTGATCTCAAACTTGCAATCCTCTTGCCTCTGCTTTGTGAGTAACTGGAACACCGTGCCTGGCAAAGATGTGAATCTTTTCCATCTGAGTTCATGGACTCCAGTTTAAGAACCCCTACCTTACAGAGTCCCGGTATATAACTAAGTTATTTCATATAGGGCACAATGGTGATTTTGGGAGAAGTAGGAATTTTTTTTTTTTTTTTTTTTTTGGTATCAGGGATTGAATGCAGGGGACACTCAACTACTGAGCCACATCCCTAGCCCTATTTTGTATTTTTAGAGATAGGGTCTCACTGAGTTGCTTAGAGCCTCGATTTGGCTGAGATTGGCTTTGAACTCAAGATCCTCCTGCCTTAGCCTCCTGAGTCATTGGGATTATAGGCATGTGCTACCATGCCTGGCAGGATTGACTTTCGAGTCATGTTCACAAGAACATGAACATGACTTCTTATAGGAAAAGAGCTGTTCATAGTTTTCTTAAGGAGAAATCAGTTAGTATTGTGGGAAGATACTCACTGGTTTTGGACTTAAAAAGACTTTAGTTCTAGTTTCAGTTCTTAATTGTAAAATGGAGATCATAATAATTTCTCCTGTCTGAAAGTTAATGATGTATTAATTTAAACAAAGCATATCAATAATGTTGATGGTTTTTCTTCTTTGAAGATATAAACATACTAAAAGCTGTGACATACATTTAGTTTTGATTTAGAGGAGGGGAAATTATTATAATGTAGGTAGGAACAACATGTATGGACATGAGGTTTTTCTCAGGGTATTCAAGTATATAGTATACCTTTTAGGAATGCCATGAAGAATATTTTTATTTCTTATAAAAGAAAAATAAGGTGCCTCCAGTTTGGTATGTTATAGTTAGGTTTTCTGGTAAAAAGTTAGTAACTAAGCAGAATAAAGTGTGGATAAGTCTGTCATATTTGTATGAATGAATAGAAAAAATGGCTAGTAACATTGTATCAAAAAGGATACTAGGCCAAATGGTCAGTTTATCCCTGAGAATTTTGCCTGAATATATTGCCAGAGAGCCAAATAAAATGTTAGACATGGACTGAGGTTGTGGTTCAGTGGTAGAGCACTTGCCTATCATGTGTGAGGCACTAGGTTTGATCCTCTGCACCTCATAAAAATAAATAAATAAATAAATAAATAAAGGCATTGTGTCCATCTGCAACTAAAAAACAATTTTTTAAAAATGTTAAAGTCATTTCCAAGAAGAGAATGAAAAATAAAATTTGAAAATGTACTGTTGATAGCTCAGTAGTATACTACATGTGCTTAGCATGTGCAAAGGCCCTGGGTTCAATCCTAAGTACACACCAAAAAAGAACTGCATCATCTTGTAAGAAACCACGTGTATTCACTCTTATACTTTTGAATGGTTTCCACTAATTTTAACTAAAGAAAGAACAAATTGAGCAGAAGAGAAATTTCCAGAAAGTGGCAGTAAAAATGAAGGTAATGGTCAGGCTTGGTCTCTAGGGCTTGGGTGTGGCTCAGTGGTAGAGCACTGGCCTAGGTTGCTTGAGGCCCGGAGTTTAATCGACAAACTGAAGTAGATTATGAATATTTTTTTTAACATTTCTATCTATCTATTTATCTATCTATCTATCTATCTATCTATCTATCTATTTTTATGTGGTACTGGGAATTGAACCCAGTCCCTCACACATGCTAGGCAAGCGCTCTACCACTGAGACACAACCCACTATGAATTGTTTTGAGTTAAGAAAAACATGAGGGTTTGGGTATGTATCTCTGGTAGAGGAACACTTGCTTGGCATGTGCAAGGCCCTGGGTTCAATCTCTAGCACCACAAAAAAAAAATTACAATGAGAAAAAAAGAAAAGAAAAACATGAATAATACTGGAAAATTAGAACTAGTTTGAAAGATGAATATTGCTTGACTGAGCTTTAATAGCGAGTAGTTTGTTTTTGAAACTTACTAGAGCAGAGAGTAGTTAAAAACAGACCAGATATAATTTAAGGATTATAAAGCCAAAGACTTTTGCGATCCAGCCCTAGTTCAGTTCTGGTTGATAAAACATTTATTGATATTTGTACCTAAGGGTTTATGAAACTCCTGTTTTGCAATATATTGAATTTTTTAGGTCTCAGGCTCTAAAATATTTTTGTCTAGGATGTCATTCTAATGTTAGTAATTATTTGCTGTTTTAGAATCAGTACACAATACATAATATTATAATAGATTAGGCCCCGGAACAGGCCTTGGACAGATTTTTCTATAAAGGGTCAGATAGTAAATGTCTTAGACCTTACAGCAACTCCTGCTGTTGAAGTATAAGAGAAGCCACAGTTGATGTGTAAGTGAAGGAGTGTTTTCTGATGAAACTTTATTTATTGGTACTGAAAATTTAAATTTATATAATTTTTAGGAGTTACAAAATGCTGTTTTTTGTTTTCCACCATTTAAAAATGTAAAATCCATGTTTAGCTTTTGTAAAAACTTTATCAAACTGGGTAGCAGGCTGGATTTAGCTTATAGGCCATTTCTGTTCCAACCCCTGTTCTAGAGTCTTGATTCTACCACTCTCTGCCTATGGTTACTTAACCTTTGAACCATAATTCTGTCTTTGAAATGGGAATAAGAACAGACTCTACTTTATAGAGTTATTAGATATAAACAAGATAACCCATGTAAAGTGCTTAGAAAGTACCTGACACATAATAAATGGAATATATTATTATCATATTGAACACCTTTATTTTACAGTGAGGTTGTTGGGACCCAAAAGGTGAGCTGATCGTGGTCTATGGCTTATCAATACATTTCAAGCTACAGCTCTTCAGCTACTCTTTCTACCCTATTGTGCTGCTTCCATCGTTACAGGAGGGTGGTACCATTTAATTCTATTAACATTACTGCTTGAGCCAGGTCTGGTGGTGTACACCTATAATTGTAACAACTTGGGAAACTGAGGCAGGAAGGTTGCAAGTTTAAGTCTAGCCTCAGTAACTTGGTGAGACCCTCAGCAGCTTAGGTCTAAGTTGCCTCAAAAGAAAAAATACAAAGGACTGGTGATGTAGCTCAGTGTTAAAGTGCCCTTGGGTTCAATTCCTAATAACTTAAAAAGAAAATTACTGCTTGATAAAATTGTTCTACTTGATAATGTCATGGTTAAACTAAAATTTACACATTTGTCAAAAGTCATAGAACTTTACAGCACAAAGAATAAACTTAATTTTTAAAATTCTTTTTGTTTATATATGACAGAGTGCATTTAAAAAATATTTTGTTTTAGTTGTAGTTGGACATAATACCTTTCTTTTATTTTTATGTGGTGCTGAGGATTGAACCCAATGCCTTGCATGTGCTAGGCGAGCGTTCTGCTAAGCTACAACCCCAGCCCCCAGTAGAGTGTATTTTTTTAAATGAAGTTTTTATTTCAAATATTTATTTTTTAGTTTTAGGTGGACATAATATCTTTATTTTTATGTGGTGCTGAGACTCGAACCCAGTGCCTCACGCATGCTAGGCGAACGCGCTACCACTTGAGCCACATCCCCAGCCCTAGTAGAGTGTATTTTGACATGATTTTTACAGATTCATGGAGTATAACTTATTCAATTAGGATCCCACTCTTACATGATGTGGAATTTCACTGGTGGTGACTAATAAACTTTATGCAAATAAAAAAAATCATTTAGGAGGTCAAGAGATTCCAGGAAGGGATTCAGACTGTGACAATAGAGTCTGATTATATCCCTGATGAGTGAAGCAATCTTAACTAAAAAGACAAAGGAGCAAGGTACTTACTTCACCAAACTTGGATATTAGTAAAATCTGTAAGACCAGTAACTGAACATAAAAACACTGTATTCTAATTGATAAAGTTACATCTCCAGGGGTGCAGGGTAATTGAACAGTTAAGTAAATGGATGATGAGAGATTGTCTTACTGCTGAAGTGGGAATTTACAGATAAGCAGAGGAGACTAGAATGATGTGTGGGTTAATGGATTAGAGTTGGAAATATCAGTACAAATCAATGTTTAGTTTAATTTAGATGCTGATGAGTACATATAGAAATATTGCTATGTGTGCATATGTGGGTTAATATATGTACATATATTTCCATGCTCTGTTAGCTGACACAGTTATAAGAAATGACACCCAGGAATACACCTAGTGCCTGGACCTTGGTTTTTAATATATTCTTCATTAAAAGGAACTAGGGCTCCTTGTAGAAATGCCTGATTCTAGGATTGGTGCAGGAAATATTTATAAGATGAGCCTTGAGCATCTGGTGGGCCAGAAAGGAAGGAAGGCTTTAGAAACAGCAGCAGGTGGGCCTGGGGCTGTAGCTCAGTGGTAGAGCGCCAGCCTTGCAGGTGTGAGACACTGGGTTCAGTCCTCAGCACCACATAAAAATAAATAAATAAAAAGATAAAAAAAAAAAACAGCAGCAGGAACCCCATATTGATGGGATATGTCAAAGGAGCACCAGAAACGATTGAAAAGAGCTCCCAATAGCCAATGCTGGCAAAAACTATTGGATTATAATTCATAGAATAAAGTAAATATCTGAATATAAATATAGTGATACAAACAATTGAATAAATTAAAATATTGCTTGAACTACTCCAATGGTGTGGTTCATGTCCTAGGAGTCTGCGTCACTTTAGCCTACACACATACACACACTCACACACACTCTCTTGTCTGTCCTTCTATTCATCCATCCATCCAGTCCATTCTGGGGATCCAAACCAGGGGTGATCTGTCTGTCTTCCCAGGACTGGGAATCTAACCTAGGAATGATTTACCACTGAGCAGCATTCCCAGCTCTGTATTTATTTTTAGACAGGTTCTAAGTTGCTGAGGCTGGCCTGGAACTTAAAATCTTCCTGCCTTACTTAGCTTCCTGGGTTACTATTACTGGGATTACAGGTGTGTGCCATCCTGTACTGCTAGACAGTTTTGGAGTCAGACAATGGATTTTAATCCTGGCTTTGCTACTTCTGGCATTGTGACCTTGGACAAGATACCTAGCCTTAGTTTCTTGTAAAATGGGATTATAATAGTATGTACCTGATACAAGGCTTGAGTTAATGCATATATAAAATGTACATAAGATGTTTTTAGCACATCAGTAAAATGTGTGTGTAGCCTCATTATTACAACAATATCTGATAAGAAAAAAATCACAGAATTTGTACCAACCTTGGAATTCTTTGTAATGGAGGTTCCTCCTACCCTGAGGCTTCTTGTATAGATGAAAAAATGTCTGACATTAATTTAACAAATATTTATTAACTAGGACCTAGTTTAGTGTAAGCATATCCCCTTGCTCATATTTGTTAGACTGTATAGCAAAGAGAAGGAAAATAATTATATTTGCTGTTAATATAACCATTACAGACCTGAGTGGCTTATATCTAAAGATCTAAAAGCAAGACCCAATTAATGTATGATTCAACTCTTGTTTATTTACAGAAGGTTTGTCTATAGGATGAAATATCTGAACTTTGATTTTCGGCATTCCCTTGGGAACTAGTTCTATGCAACTTCTCTCTTGGCACTAACATCAGTTAAACAAGTCCATTCCCAAAGTAAAAAGTGACATGTAGTATAGGAAAACTAATTATAAAAGTCATTTGGAATATCAGCTGTTTCTGGATGTCTTTTACATTATATTCTCTATAATTACCTATCATTTTTGTAATAATAGATGGTTAACTATATAGAACTGGTAACTAAATTTCCCCAGTCCTTTGTATGTGATTCCTATTTCTCACAAGTGACTGCTGAGTAAGCTAATGCTGTATTCCCTCTGCTGAGTTATGAACTGGGCTCTTAAGTTTCTTTGGGCTTTGAATTCAGTTCTTTATCACTTCTGCAGGAGGTTTTTTTTTTTTTTTTTTTTTCCTTCTCTGCTAATTCTGAATACGGTAAATGTTTTCATGGTTTGTGGTTCTAGCTTTGGAAGTTGTTGGAAGTCACTGGTTCTTCACTGAGAAGAATTTTTGGCTCTTTTTTTTTTTTTTGGTTCTGAGGATTAAACCCAGGGCCTCATGTATGCTAAGCATGTGCTTTACACTGAGCAACACTTCCATTTCAAATTCTTAATTGGATAAATTGTTTTTATTTATTTATTTATTTTTGTATTAAGTTTGGGTACTTTAATACCAGAAGAGTGTGTTTTTTTTTGGAACGGTACTGGGAATTGAACTCAGGGGCACTCAACCACTGTGCCACACACCCAGCTCATGAGTTGCTTAGTACCTCTATTTTGCTGAGGCTGGCTTTGAATCCTCCTGCCTCAACCTCTCCAGCTGCTGGGATTATAGGGGTGTGCCTGGCCCAGAAGAGTTTTGAAGTGTATCCTAGGGGTCACTAACATAGCTAACATTTTTTTTAGAATTATTATATGAAAAATCTGTCAACTTCTTCAGGAAACATTTATCCCCTTTGAATTTCTTTTTAATTTTGGTTCTGGGGATTGAACCCAGGGGTATTTTACTATAAACCACATCCCTAGCCCTTTTTATTTTTTGTTAATTTTGACACAGGGTCTCACTAAATTGCTTAAGACCTTGCCAAGGATGTGGGGGGAAGAAGAGAAGTTCAGTGGATTAGTCAAAGGGAAATGAAGGGAAGGGAACGGGGATGGGAATAGCAAAGACAGAAGAATGAATCACACATAACTTTTTCTGTGTTCATTTATTAATACACCAAGGAATCATGTATAGCTATAAGAATGGGATCCTAATTAGAATAATTTATACTATATCTATGTATAACATGCCAAAATACACTCTACTATCATATCTAAAAAGAAAAAAAGAATTTTAAAAACCGCCATGTGGTTAAAAATAAAAAAAGACCTTGCCAAATTGCTGAGGCTGACTTTGGGATCCTCCTGCCTCAGCCTCCCAAGCTACTGGGATTACAGGTGTAGTGCCTGGATCCCCTTTAAAATTTCTCCATATAGTAATACTTAGACCCTAAAATACTTTATAAAGAGGAATTAAACTTGTTTGGTCAATGTTGTATCCTAGTTGTACAAGATAAAACTCCCTTGAGGCATTTGTGCTAATAAAGGCTATTTCTTTTATTGTCCTGATGTTTTTGTTCCTTGCCTTCTTGAACATTATCTTCTAGGAAGTTGAAATGATTCTTTCCCAGAAGAAATCAAATGCATCATTATGGATTTTTTTGTTTGATTATATGGTCTCCGCTCCATATCTGTGGTGTTCTGCAATTGAGGATTCAACCAGATGCAGATTGAAAATACTTACAAAAGTTTGAACATGTACAGACTTTTTTCTTAATATTCTTTGAAGAATATAGTATAACAAGTATTTACTTTGCTTTTACAGTATACTATAAGTAACTTAGAAATGTGTAGTGAAGTAATCTAGAAATGATCTAGTGAATAGGAGAATATACTTATAGTATATGCAGATTCTATGCTATTTAATATGAGAACTTGAACATCCATTAATTTGGGTCCAAGAACCACCTGTGGATACTGAGGATGACATATATTTAATTTGGGAAATAGTATTAAGAAAAAAGGAAGGGAAAATATATGGGCATTTAAAAATTTTTTTCACGTTTAAAATACAAGTACTATTTTTATCTTTGGAACTCTCTGCTTTGAGTAAACTCTAGGCTTGTGAAATTTCATTTAAGCAAGTTGTTTCTGGCCTCCATAAGAAGGCTCTGCCTGCCTCTTGTTGAGGGTAAGATCTTTTTCTTTGTTCTATTTTTAGTTATAGATAGACAGAATACCGTTATTTATTTATTTTTATGTGGTGCTGAGTATTGAACCCAGTGCCTCACACATGCTCTGCAAATGCTCTACCACTAAGCCACAACCTCAACCTTGAAGCTTTTTTAATCATTTTAATTTTTACTAATTTGTGGTGATGGGGATTGAATCCAGGGCCTCTCAGATGTGGTAGGGAGGCACTGTACTGCTGAGCTACCCCCAGGTGCTTCTTTAAGTTTTCTTATTCTACAGCAGAGGCTGGTTGTGAAAAATTGGGCTTTGGAGTCAATGACAATAGATTGAGTTTTAACTTGAAATTGAAATTAACCAAAACTAGACTAAAAATTTATGACAATGAAGGCTCTCATACTGGTGGGCTCTTATTCTGTGTTATAGGCCATCAGGCCATAATTATGTAGGCTAGTTTTGAATAGCTCTTTTTCTGTGAATGGATTTGAGATTAAATGAAACATTTCATAGAAATCAGAAAGGTTTTTCATATGAGCCATTGAGTTTTTGTTGTGAGATCATAGTATATTTATTGTGGACAGGAAACATTCTATCAAGTCTAATTATTCTTTAAATATTCATGAAAAACTTTCCCCTCAATATTTTTTTGTAGAATTGCTTAAAAATACTTTAATAATTTAGATCTACCAAAATAAAGATGTCATTTTGTGTCAACTAAATGGGTAATATAGGGCTGGGTTGTGTGTGGCTCAGTGGTAGAGTGCTTGTCTAGCATGCATGAGGCACTGGGTTCAATCCCCAGCACCACATAAAAATAAATAAATAAAGATATTGTGTCCATTTACAACTAAAAAATATTTTTTAAAAAATGGGTAATATAAATAAATAAATGTTATTTAATAAAAAGTATAGTATTGAACATTTCATTAAATTTATCAATATTTATATTGTATAAAATTATATATATTTTTATATTGTGTTACTTTCTCCCAAATGAGGTTTTGATGTTTTACTAATTTAACCTATTTTAATTTATTTGTGGGGCTTTGTTGTGTTTTGTTTTGTTGGTGCTGAGTATTGAACATATACCTGGTACATGCTAGACAAGCACATCAAGCCACCCCACAGTCCTGTGTTCTTTATAAAAAGAAACAAAAGAAAAGCAGTTTTTTTAATATGCTTTGTGCATTAGTACAGACATCCATGCTCTGTACTGAAGAGAACCATTCTGATATTAAGAAAACTCCTTGTATTTTGTGATTCCTTACTTATTAAACAACAGATAATTAGTTCATGCAAAAAGACTTATGATAGAGAACAGTTACAATACGTATTAAGCTAGGAGAACTAAGAGAAATGGGAATAATTTAGTGTGTCCATGTAAACACTAAGTTGTCATTTCCTTAAGAGAGGTAAGGATGGGTCTCTTGCTTATTTTATCAGAAAGAGGTGCTAGTTACGTTCAGCTTATGCTATAGTATCCTTTAGTATTTCTACCTTAAACTGATACTGGAAAAACACAGAATTTAGAGCCAAAAGGATGTAAATTGAATCCCAGTGTAAGCTGGCCAAGAGAAAGTATACCAGCATATATATACTGTATAATTCTGGGTGACCTTGGCACCCATCACACTTCTTTGAGAAGTCTGGCAAAGTTATAATTATTTGTATTAGAGGGAATTCATGCATTTAATTAGTGTAGAGTTGCATAGGATGCCACTTAGATACACTATTTGCTGTGTCTTCTATAGACTGATTTAAAAAATATTTTTTTTAAAGAGAGAGTGAGAGAGGAGAGAGAGTGAGAGAGAGAGAGAGAATTTTTAATATTTATTTTTTAGTTCTAGGCGGACCCAACATCTTTGTATGTGGTGCTGAGGATTGAACCCGGGCCGCACGCATGCCAGGCGAGCGCGCTACCGCCTGAGCCACATCCCCAGCCCCTTAAAAAATAGAGAATGGTTTATATATATATAATATATATATATATATATAATATATATATATATATTATATATTTATATACATATTATATATATATATTTTTTTAAAATGTAGAAGTTTTCTACCCCATGATCTCAAAGATATGCTCTTAAGTTTTCTTTTAGAAACTTTATCAATTTAACTCTACATTTATCAGTGATTCATGTTAACTTCAATATCTTCATGGTATCATTTATAACACTAAATTATTATTACTTTTGCTGTTGTTCAGACTGGCCTTGAACTCATGATCTTCCTGCCTCAGTCTCCCAAGTAGCTGGGATTACAAATGTGAACTGTATTAAGCCTAATTTATCTGTTTTTATTGCTTCTGCTATTGTTTCAATGCTAAGAAACGCTTACCTCATCCACTATTGCTGTTTTCTTCCAAGAGTTTTGTAGTTTAGCTCTTAAATTTAGATCTGTGATCTTTTCTGAGTTGATTTTTGTTTGCTTTAAAAGGAAGGGTCCAGGGGCTGGGGATGTTGCTCAAGCGGTAGCGCGTTCGCCTGGCCCGGGTTCGATCCTTAGCACCACATACCAACAAAGATGTTGTGTCCGCCGAGAACTAAAAAAATAATAAATATTAAAAAATTCTCTCTCTCTCTCTCTCTCTCTCTCTCTCTCTCTCTCTCTCTCTCTCTCTCTCTCTCTCTCCTCTCTCTCCTCTCTCACTCTCTCTTAAAAAAAAAATAAAATAAAAGGAAGGGTCCAGGGACTGGTGTTGTGGCTCAGTGGTAGAGCGCTCGCCTAGCACATGTGAGGTGCTGGGTTCGATCCTCAACACCACATAAAAATAAATAAATAAATAAAATAAAGGCATTGTGTCCAACTACAACTAAAAACAATAAAAATTTAAAAAGAAGGGGTCCATCTTCATTGTTAGCATGTGACTATCCAGTTGTTACAGCACTATTTTTTGAAAAATTTTATTTCTTTGTTGGTTTATCTTGACATTCTTGTTGAAAATCACCTGATTATAAATGTAAAGATTTATTTCAGGGCTTTTGTTCTAGTCTATTATTGTATATATCTATCCTTCTGTAGTTTCTGCATTGCCTGAAATATTGCAGCTATTTAGTAAGCTTTGAAATTGAGAAATTCCAGCTCACACTTAAAAAAGAGTTGTCTTTAAAATCCTTTTGGTTATCCCAAGTCCCTTGTATTTCCATAGGAATTTTAATTTAGCTTGCCTATTTAAAAAAGAAAGCCGATTTGGATGTTGGTAGGTATTATATTAAATTTATATTTATTGTCACTTTAATAATTTATTGTATCATGTGATCCATGAACATGGAATGTCTTTTCATTTATTTCTTCCTCCTCTATCTTTTCTTTCCATTTTCTTCTTATTTATTTATTTTTTAATGAGACAGGCTCTTGCTATATTGCCCCTTACCTCATTTGCTCAAGTGGTCCTCCTATCTCAGCCTGCTGAGTAGCTGGGATGACAGGAGTTAGTTCTTTAATTTCTTTTTTTTTTTAAAGTGAGAGAGAGAGAGAGAGAGAGAGAGAGAGAGAGAAAGAGAGAATTTTAATATTTATTTTTCAGTTTTCAGTGGACACAACATCTTTGTTTGTATGTGGTGCTGAGGATCGAACCCCGGCTGCACGCATGCCAGGCGAGCGCGCTACCGCTTGAGCCACATCCCCAGCCCCTTTAATTTCTTAAAATAATGTCTTCCTGCTTTTGATATATAAGTATTGCACTTATTTGGGTAAATTTATTTGTAAGTATTTTGTCATTTTTAAGGCCTCTAAATGAAATTGTTTTCTTAATTTATTTTCAGATTGTTCACTGATAGTGTTTATAAATATAATTCATTTTTATGTATTGATCTTATACCATGGAAGATTTCTGAGCTTATTCTAATCAATTTTTTCCAGTTGATTTGTTAAAATCATGTTATCTATATAAATAGAGAAAGTTTTACTTCTTTCTCTCTAACTAGGTGCCCTTTTTAAAAATTTCTTGCCTCATTGGCCTGGCTAAAACTCTCAGTACAATTTTGAATACATATGGTAAAAGTAGACACTCTTGTTTTGTTTCTGATTTTAAAGGGAATAGCATTTTGCCTTTGCCACCAAATATGATATTAGCTTTGGAGTTTACATATATACCCTTTACCAAGTTCAGGAAATTTCTTTTTATGCCAAGTTTGTACAGTGTTTCTATCTTGAAAATGTGCTGGCTTGTGTCAAATCCTTTTTCTGTATCTATTTAGATGATCATGTATGTTGTACCCTTAGTTTTACTGATGTGTGTAGCACAATTGATTTCAGATGTTATACCAACTTCATTCCTAGGATAAATTCTGCTTGGTAATAGTTTATAATCCTTTTTATGTGTTCCTGGATTTGGTTTGCTGATATTTTGTTGAGGAGTGTGTGTGTGTGTGTGTGTTTTTTAAGGGATATTGATATATAGTTTTCTTTATTTCTACTTGGTTTGGGGATCAGAGTGCTATTGGTCTCATAGAATAATTTTGGTAAGTGTTCTTATCTCTTCTAATTTGTAGAAGACTTTGTGAAGTATTTGTATTAATTCTATTTTAAATGTTTGGTAGAACTCATTGGTGAGCCATTTGATTTGGGCATTGATTTTACATGATCATAATTACTAGACCTTTTTTTTTTGGTGCCTGCCTGGATTAAACCCAGGGGTACTTAACCCCTGAGCCACATCTACAGCCTGTTTTATATTTTATTTAGATACAGGGTCTTGCTAAGTTGCTCAGAGATTTGCCAAATTGTTGAGGCTAGCTTTGAACTTGTAATCCTCCTGCCTCTGCCTCCTGAGCTGCTGGGATTACAGGTGTGCCCTACCGCCCTGCTTAGACTTTTCATTTTCTGTTTTTAAGATCATATGTCCATGGAAGGACCTTCCATATCCCAGCCCATTATTTCTTCATTAAAAATTACAGGTATTATAAAGGATGTAATCATTAGGTATATAAATTTTTTCATGAAACATTAATATGGTCTAATATCTAAAATAATCATTGTTTCTTCAAATCCCATAGCAATTTATCTAGGGATGGCTCAGAGGCAGAGTGCTTGTGTAGCGTTTATGAAGCCCTGGGTTTGATCCCCAGCATAACCAAGAAAACTAAACTGTAATACTTTATCTGTACATCTCTTAAGTCGCCTAACTCAAAAGTTTTTTTTTTTTTTTTTCCTTTTTGCAATGCTGGGGATCAAACCCAAAGCTTTGCATACACTAGGCAAGTGCTCTACCCCTGAGCTACATCCCCCAACCCCTTTGTGTGTGCATGCGCATGTACACAGTACTTAGGATTGAACCAAGGGATGCTCTACCACTGAACTATATCTCTTACCCCCGCCCCACCTTTTGAGACATTGTCTCACTGAGTTGTCCAGGCTGGCCTCAAATCTCTTACTCTGCAGCCTCCCAAGTAGCTGGAATTACAGTTATGTGCCACTGTGCCTGGCCCCAAGTATGCTTTTTATTGTAGTTATTTATATTGCAGTCTTACCTCTTGTGTTAAAAGGAGTTCTCTGGGGGCTGGGGATGTGGCTCAAGTGGTAGCGCGCTCACCTGGCATGTGTGCGGCCCAGGTTCAATCCTCAGCACCACATACAAACAAGATGTTGTGTCCGCCAAAAACTAAGAAAACAAATATTAAAATTTCTCTCTCTCTCTCTCTCTCTCTCTCCCCTCTCTCTCCTCTCTCTCTCTTTTCTCAAAAAAAAAAAAAAGGAGTTCTCTGAAGGAAATACCCTTTTCTACACTGCACTTAAAGATCATCATGCTGGTGACTGAAATGTTAATCTAGTGTTTGTATCATTTTAAAAAAATATTTTTAATTGTCAATGGACCATTATTTTATTTATCCATACGTGGTGCTAAGAATCGAACCATCTATTAAAATATTATGGAGTTTGTTTATTTGGCTTGATTCTGTTATTTATGGCTTAGCACTATGAATTATCAAGTGTTACCTGTGGATCAGATCTGGACATTATAGATTTGGGCAACAGAATTTCTCAGATTTGGAGCACAGGTGGGAAATTTAGAGTTGATAGTTCCTTAATATTTGGCCTTTTGTATAAAGCACTGTTTTTAACTAGCTTCATGCTGTCTGTCTTCATTTATTTTTAATATGGGGATTGAATCCAGGGGATGCTAAGCCACATCCTCAGCCCTTTTTTTATGTTTTGTTTTTATTTTTTGGTACTGGGGGTTGAATTCAAAGGTACTTAACCACTGAGCCACATCCCCAGCCCTTATTATATTTTATTTAGAGACGAGGGTCTTGCTGAGTTGCTTAGGGCCTTGCTAAATTTCTGAGCCTGGCTTTGAATTTGGATGCTCCTGTTTCAGCCTTCTGAGCCACTGGGATTATAGATGTGCACCGCTGCACCCAGTTTATGTTTTATTTTAATTAAGACAGGGTCTTGCCAAGTTGCTTTTAACCTTGCTAAATTGCTGTAACTGGCTTTGAATTTGTAATCCTCCTGCCTCAGCCTCCTCCTGAGTTATTGAGATTACAGACCTGTGCCTTACCACTGAGCTTTTAATCATTTAAATGCTTTTTAAGTTACAGTTTTTTCCTTAAGAGGCATATTGCCTTTATTCAACCTTTTTTTAATTTACATTTGATCAATTTGGGAGTTTTGTTTTTTAATTTTTTTTTTTTTTTTTTTAATGCTAGGGATTGAATCCAGGGCCTTGCAGTTATTAAGTATGCATTCTACCTTTGAGCCATACCCCTAACCCTTTTTATTTTGAGCCAGGGTCTCACTAAGTTGCCCAGCTGGCCTCCAACTTGCAAACCTCTGCTTCATGTAGAAATTAGTTCTTCAAGGCTGATATGATTTAATTTATGAGTTTAAATCAACATTCTTGAACTAATTTTCTCAGATATTTTGATAGGTATTTTGTCCCCCCCCCAAAAAAAAAAAAGGAAAAGAAAAAAAAAAGTCCACTAAGTTTGGAATTCCTAATGGAGAAGAGACAAAAGAGCACATTACCATAATGCAAATGATAAAATAAAATTAAAAAAATAGGGCTGGGGATGTGGCTCAAGCTGTAGCGCGCTCGCCTGGCATGCGTGCGGCCCGGGTTCAATCCTCAGCACCACATACAAACAAAGATGTTGTGTCTGCCGATAACTAAAGAATAAATATTAAAATTCTCTCTCTCTCTCTCTCTCTCTCTCTCTCTCTCCCTCTCCCTCTCCCTCTCCCTCTCTCTCCCTCTCTCTCTCTCTCTCTCCCTCTCTCTTTAAAAAAAAATATAACTCTTAGGTCTAACTTTAATGCTTTATATTTTTAATATTAGTAAATATTTGTCTGTATTTTTAAATAGGAAGGGTCTTGTTGAAGGTTGAACCCAGGAAATCTAAATGTGTAAATAATAGGACACATTTGTAATGGTTATTATTGTAATTGTAGTAGTGTATGTGGTGTTCATTAGATGTCATTCTTTGTGTGTGGACATGGGGTGGGGCATGTGTGTGCTGGAAATTTAACCTAGAGCCTCACGCATGCTAAAAGGGAATGCTTTTCCATTTAGTTACATCACTAGTCTATTGTTTTTACCATTGCAGTTAGGAAAAAACAATCAATGCATTCTCACCCATCTTTAAACAAACAAATAAATGCAACCAAACTAAAAAGTGTTAGATTAAACTGCCATTTGAACAGCACCTCTTAGTTCATTTAGAGATCAAATTGCTTTCTCTCCAAATAGGTATCATTATTAGGCTCTTCATTTAGGGGAAGATATAAAAAGTTCTGTTCTTCTTGTTGGTGTGTTGGTGCACCTCTGTAATCTCAACAACTCAGGAGGCCGATGCAGAAGGATTGCAAATTTGAGGTTAGTCTCAGCAGCTTAGATCCTGTCTCAAAATAAAAATGAAAAGGATTGGAGATATAGCTAAGTGGTATAACATTCCTGGGTTCAATCCCCACCCCCCATTCCTCCAAACAAAACAAAACAAAGTCCTGTCCTCAGGTAAGAATTGGTGAATGGTGCAGGTGCATTTCAGGTTCTTGTCTAAAAGTAAAACTTTGGTCTCACTTGCCCAATATTTAAAAACCTGTCTGAAAACCAGTTTTAATGGTCATTTGTCTGAAAGACTATCAATTCATGGAATTCTCCTGTCCTTGCTCAGCAGGAGTAAGATAATGAATGATTGGACCCATTCTGCTTCTTAACTTTTGTATCTTTTAGTTTGATTTAAACTTTTGTTCTCAAATGTATCCAAGATAGGGCTAGAGGCTAATGGTCATTAACTGCAGATTGTGTTTATGTAGAATGTAACATTAGAGCTATAGTTTTGTAGCCTTGAAATTTAGACTGTGTATAAAAGTGGAAAATAGGGGACTGGGGTTGTGGCTGAGTGGTAGAACACTTGCCTAGCATGTGTGAGGCACTGAGTTCAGTCCTCAGCACCACATAAAGATAAATAAATAAAGGTATTGTGTCCATCTACAACTGGTCACGATGTGGCATACCTGTAATCCCATTTACTCAAGACCCTCAGGCCGGAACATCATGAATTTGAGGCCAGTATGGACAATTTAGGAGAGGAGACCCTGCCTCAAAGTAAAAAGTTTAATAGGGCTGGGAATGCAGTACATTGCTTGCCTAGCATGTGCAAGTCCTAGATTCAATCTCCAGATCTTTCCTACTGCCCCCCCCAAAAAAAAGAAGGAAAAGGAAATTAATGTAATTATTTATAAAATATCAGAATCAAATAGATTCATGAGATATGAATTCCTTTCCCCAATAATTTAGAGTTTAATAGGGGAGATATCTATCTACACACACACACACACACACACACACTAAATAGAATATAAGATCATATAAGCACCATGTTTTCTATTACCATTCAAAAGTTCAGAGGAGAGAGAGAGAATAGTCTTAGCTAAAGATAATCTAAAAGTGTTTTCCATAACAATGTATTTCATTTTATCTTTGAAAGATTTTATTGCAACCTGGTAAAACATCTTAACAGGCATTTTCATAGGACAAGGGCAAGACATCATTAATAAAGATATAGCAGTAACTCTTAACTGAAAACTATCAGTCTAGGATCACTCATGAACACAGGCTAAGAAGTCTGATATATGTGGGTAAGGTTCAGAAGCAGATACTTTACTGTGTGAACAGTAGACTGTTGTAAGAGGAATTGAAGTATGATCAGAGTCCAGTTTCAGGATAATTAGGATGAGAGAGCCTGTGGAAAGACCAGTCTACAGTGAATTACTTTGACAGCATATATTAACATCCTGTGTACATGAACCTGTGGTTGGACGAATTTTAAAAAGCTTTTGAATTGAAGATTGGGGTGGGTCTACTACTATTGGGGAGATACTTTTACAGGAATTCTCAATTTATCTGAAGTATAGTAGGGCAGTAAAGATTAAATTGGAAAAGATAATTTGAAGCCAGATGGTAAGGTCTTTGAATTTCAGTCTGAATTATTTAGACTATTGAATTTTGGAAAAGTATTGAGGGGTAATGACATAGTCAGAATGATGTTTTGGGAGTACTGGTTTGACAATAGCTATGAGCATGAATAGATTAAGATGAACTTGGGAAACTACATTTGGAAGCAGTGGTCTAGATGTGAGTTAAGAATTTAAAGGAGAACTTTAATAGGGAAAGAAAGGTCTGGTACCAGACTTGGTTTCCAAAGAACAATCAACTACATACACATTGGTTACAAGGTAAGAAGAGAAGTAGAGGGGAGTGTAAAAAGTGATTCTCTGAGTTTCGAGTCCAAATAACTATTAATGCTAGTGGCTCTGGAGGCTGAGACAGGAGGATCACAATTTCAAAGCCAACCTCAGGAGAAGTGCTAAGCAACTCAGTTGAGACCCTGTCTCTAAATAAAATACAAAATAGGCCTGGGGATGTGGCTTAGGGGTTGAATGCCCCTGAGTTTAATACCTGGTACCAAACAACAACAGCAACAACAACAAAAACCCCCAAACCTGAAAACACATAAGAAAGAAAGAGGAACTAGCTGGTTTGGGGGCAGAGGAGAAATTTGAGTTTGTAGGTGCTAGTGGTAGAATAGGTACTATCTAGGGTAGAATTTCGGGGATGGGGCTATAGCTCAGTGGCAGCATGTGTGAAGCACTGGGTTCCGTCCTTATCACCACATAAAAATAAACAAAGGCATTCTGTCCATCTACAACTCCCCCCCCAAAAAAAAAATTTTTTTTTTTTAAAGGGTGGAATATCCAACAAGCATCTAGAATATGTACTTTGTAAGTTTGGGGCCAGGGAATCAATCACATAACTGTTCATTGAAGTCCTGGTTATAGATGAGTAAAAAATGGATGAAGGAATGAGTGGACTCTACACAGTTAGGGTAAAGAAGTTTCAACAGAGGGGATAAAGAAGGAATAGGACAGAAGTTTCCAAAGAGATGGAGAGTATCCAGAAATAAGATTTACTTAGTCAGCAATATCAGTCATTCTGATTTTCAAATTGCTTAGCTCCAATTCTGCCTTATTACAAGTATCTTATAATCTCTCTTTTTTTAATCACCAAATGAAATATGTAGGTAGTATTATCTATAATTAAAAACAACACAGTATGCCCAGTTGTACTATATTGGAGAACCATAAATAACTTAAGAGTAAAATAATATTTTAAAACATGAATTCATGGGCATGGCACATAATGGATGACATAGGAAATACATCCTTTGCACAAGTACACAGAATCACCTTGACTGAAGAGTTGCAATTGTAGACTGATAAAGTCAATCTGTCTTATTAACTCAAATACCACAAATAAGGAGGAAACCAGTGAGCTGAGATCAAATTTTTTTAAAAAATGGAGATATTTGCTCCTCAAACCCTTCCAAGGTGAGGAGGTGCATGACTTAAGAATTTTGAAGAAGAAAGGATTTGAAGTAATCTTTGTAGAGAGTGATAAGAAGTGGTTAAAAGGACTATTGAAGTGTCAAGTGCTCTGCTGAATTTGTATAACTAGTGGGTCAGTTGGCATGGCCCTGCAATTTTTTTGGTAGAGAATAAAAGACAAATGTAGGAGATAATGTCTAAGGCTTTTAACAGGCCAATCAAGGCACCTGAGCTGAAAATAAGAGTCCACCAATCTTTTTTTTTTTTAATATTTTTAGTTGTAGATGGACATAATACCTTTTCTTTTGTTTATTTAGTTTTTTTTAAAAAAAATATTTATTTTTATGTGGTGCTGGGGATCAAACCCAGTGCATCATGCTTGTTAGGCAAGTGCTCTACCACTGAGCCACAACCCCAGCCCAAGTTTACCAATCTTAAAAGGGAGTTTAAAAATAAAAATTAAGGATAGTTGCACACCATTGTGAATATACTTAATGCCACTGCCTGTTAAAGTGGTTAAAATGGTAAATTTTATATATTACCACAATAAAAAAAATAATTGAACACTTTAAAAGTATTATTGCTTAACTTTCCAGATACTGTCATGAAACCTTTTGTGGAGATTGGTCAAGAACTTCATTCCTGTAGCACCTTCTGGTAGCTCTGTGGACATAAGGGAATGATTACCGTCAGGATTACCATTTCAGCCATCAGAGAAGATTACCTACAGAAGTGATGCTGGGACAAATGAGATTTTTTTATTTTTATTTTTTTTTTTAAAGAGAGAGGTGAGAGAGAGCGAGTGAGCGAGAGAGGGACGGAGGGAGAATTTTTAATATTTATTTTTTAGTTTTTGGCGGACACAACATCTTTGTTTTTGTATGTGGTGCTGAAGATCGAACCCGGGCCGCATGCATGCCAGGCGAGCACGCTACTGCTTGAGCCACATCCCCAGCCTGACAAATGAGATTTTAAAACTCATGAGTACAGGATGTAACAAGGTCGTCTATGTTGAGCATTGTGCAATTATGGACATAATTAAGCTTTCCTGGATAAATAGATTTTGACTTCATGTAGCCCAGTTACTGAGAAATAATTTTGAAAATATTTTGTTTTGGTACCAGGGATTGAGCTACACATCCCCAGCCCTTTTTACTTTTTTTTTTTTTTTTTTTTTTTTTTTTTTATATCGAGACAGGGTCTCACTAAGTTGTTTAGGGCCTTGCTAAATTGCTAAGGCTGGCCTTGAGCTTGGGACTCTCCTGCCTCAGCCTCCTCAGTTGCTGGAATTACAGTCATGCCATACCATGCCCAGGGAATGAGGGAGTTTTGGTATTTTTTATTAAAAACAAGTGAAACATGTTAGGTCTCAATTTACAGAGAAGAATTTATTGAGACCCTTTTTTAAAGTTTTTTTTTTAATTTTATTTTTGTTGTAGATGGACACAATATTATTTATTTCATTTTTTTTTCATATGGTACTGAGGATCAAACCCAGTGTGTCTCATATGTGCTAGGCAAATGCTCTACCACTGAACTATAGCCCCAGCCTTTAAAAAAGTGTTTTTAACATTCTTTTTTTCTTGAACTATGTTACCAAGACTGATAATTTAAATACCATGTAATTCATTTCAGTTTACAATTCATTGATGTTTAGTGAATTTTTTGGAATTCTACATCAACTACAATGTGGTTTTAGAACTCTGTGTGCGGGAGGGTGACGGGGGTTACTGGGGATTGAACCTAGGATTTTACATATGCTAGGTAAACATTATACCACTGAGCTACATCCCCAGCCCTAGAACATTTTTGATCCTCCCCAAAAGATCTCTTATATCCATTAGAGTCCATTCTCTTTGGTACTCCCAGACAACCCTAGTTTACTGTCTCTGTAACCTTTGTTTCCTGATTTTTTTTTTTTTGTGTGTGTGTGTATGTATGTATTTAATAGTGCACAATACATATTGAATCTGGGGCACTCCACCACCAAGCCACATCCCCAGTCTTTCAAAAATTACTATTATTATTTTCCCCTTGGGCTGGAAACCCAGGTCCTCACTTATGCCAAGCTAGTGCTTTACCACTGAGCCATCCCAGCCCCTTTTTTGTTTTTTGAAACTGGGTCTTGCTAAGTTGCTGAGGCTGGCCTCAAATTTGTGATTCTCTGCCTCACCCTCCTGAGTTGCTGGGATTATAGCATGAACCACCATGGCCAGTGCTGAACATTTAATGTAAGTGGAATCACAGAAAGTGTGGTCTTCTATGTCTGGTTTCTTTTACTTAACAATCTTTTTTTTTTTTTTTTTTTTTAATATTTTTTAGTTTTTGATGGACCTTTATTTTTTTTTTATTCACATGTGATGCTGAGAATCGAACCCAGTGCCTCACATATGCTAGGCAAGCACATAACACCCCTCTTCCCTATCTAGAATTCATCCTTGTTTTTAATTGTAGCCATTCTAGAGGGTATAAAATTATATCATGCTGTATCTTTAATTTGTATTTATTGATGTTGAATATCTTTTCATCTATCTAGGAGCCATTTGTATATCTTCATCATGAAATTTCAGAACCTTTTGTCAGTTTTAAATTGGGCTATTTGATGAATTACAGTAGATGGGGTAGAGAGAGAAGATGGGAGGGGAGGGGAGGGGGGATAGTAGAGGATAGGAAAGGTAGCAGAATACAACAGTCACTAATATGGCAGTATGTAAAAATGTGATGTGTAACTGATGTGATTCTGCAATCTGTATTTGGGGTAAAAATGGGAGTTCATAACCCACTTGATTCTAATGTATGAAATATGATTTGTCAAGAGCTTTGTAATGTTGTGAACAACCAATAAAAAAAAATAAATTGGGCTATTTGAGAGGTGTTTATTTATATATTGTAGATATAAGACTTTTTAAAAAAATATTTATTTTTTTAATTGTAGTTGGACACAATACCTTTGTATTATTTATTTATATTTATGTGGTGCTGAGGATTGAACCCAGGGCATCGTACATGCTAGGCAAGTGCTTTACTGCTGAGCCACAACCCCAGCCCCAATATATAAGACTTTTATCCAATAGATGATTTGCAAATATTTTCTCCTAATCTGTGGTTTATCTTTGTTTTCTTAGATGGTAGCTTAATTGCTGTATATTGTCATTTCTTTATTTAATCCTAGCTAAATCCTGTAATTCTTTATAGATAGAAGGTATTACATAAAAGACAGTTGTGGGAAAAGTTGTGCTGATATGATAATTCCTTAAGTGAAGACATTTTGACTTCATGTTTAACAACATAAGGTAGCAAAAAGAATGCATAAGGTCTGCCTGTTTTTTTTTTGACCCTTCTATTCTTTTTGCTCCAGTTTTCTAAATCATTTTAAAATTAAACTCATTATGACATTTTTACAAGAGATTGTAAAAAACTCTGTCAATATATCTATTCCGCTGTAAATAGAATACCTCTCACATGTGTTATATTAATGCAAAATGAAGAAGGAACAACTACTTCTAAGGTGATGCTGAGAAGTACTCCTATAGTTCTCTCCTGTGAAGTGCATAGCAGTGAACTTGTATAGATTCGGGTAGTTGTTTACTCATAGTTATTATAAGTCGTTAATTGTAGGAGAAAAGGGCACTATTTCAAAAATGTGTGATACGAATTTTCATTGTAACATATGACAGTGTTTCTATATTTTGGTATTCATCCTATGCTTTTAATTTCTGCCTTAGCATTAACAGGCATTGTCTAAGGAGTTTTATCATGATCCTTCTACATTATTTTATTTTTTTAAAAAATATTTTAAAATTTTTGATGGACCTTTATTTTATGCTATCTTCTCAGTATCTTGTGTTCTAGATGGTCTGACTTGTAGGCAAGAGAAAGAAAATGAATAGTCTTTTTCATTTTTTTACTACTTATCTCTGTTCTTCAGCTGTGTAGTTGGAGGCCCTTGTGCATGAAGACAGATTTGTTCTATGGCCTCAGAGTTGGGTGCCGGGGACGATGGCGGCTGCAGTGAGCTGGCAAAGCCCCTCTATCTTCAGTATCTGGAGAGGGCCCTCCGGTTGGACCATTTCCTGCGACAAACATCAGCCATCTTCAACAGGAATATTTCTAGGTATGTTATTTCATCGTTGTAGTATTATAATGTACCGCATTTCTGATTCCTTTTATCCCTGTAGACTTTAGGGTTAAAGTATTTTAGGATTTTTGTTTTCTTTTTTCTTCTTTTAAGTAAAATACAGTCAGCCTTTTCTAAGAATCAATTTCTTCTATAAAATATCTAGTTTTACTAACTTTAAAGTATAATGTTTTGCTGGAAGAACTGTGACTATTGACTTGCTATTCAATTTATAGCGATGATAGTGAAGATGGACTGGATGACAACAATCCCTTATTGCCCCAGTCTGGGGATCCCCTAATACAAGTAAAGGAAGAACCTCCAAATTCATTGCTTGGTGAAACTTCTGGAGCAAGCAGTTCTGGAATATTAAACCCATACTCGCTGAATGGAGTTCTGCAGTCAGGTCTGTGTGGCTTGAGATCCCTCTTTGGTCTAGCAGTTCTCTTGGTGTAGTCATTCTTTCGTTTTTATTTCATTTTATTTTTGTTTCTTTATACAGAATCAAAATCTGACAAGGGGAATTTGTATAACTTCTCCAAGTTGAAGAAAAGCAGAAAGTGGCTAAAGGTAAGAAATAAGGCAGAATGTTTACAGTTCAAATAATCTGCTGATATTGCTAATAGAGGGCAAGTTGTTAACTCATTCTGATAGATTGACAGATTGTTTTTATTTTCTCATGCTGGTCCTGGGGATGCACATTCTAGGCAAGTGCCCTACTACTTAGCTATACCCCTAGGGGCCTAGGGGTTCTTGGTTGTGGTATTTTGAAGAAGGTTCAGTGATATCATTTTAGCAAACAGTGGTAAAGCACAGTGGAGAAAGCAATATAGTAATCAAATTAGATAAGATCTTTGCCCTTGTTGGCTCATGTCATCAGGAATATCAATTTTCCATCAGTCCATGAGTAGTTCAATCATGCAATAAATGTTGATTGAGTGCATTCATGTGCCAGGAACCATTGAACATGGACTGGTTTCTTGCCCTGTGGAGCTTATATTCTAAATGAGGAGGTAGTGAGTAAGCCTGTAAACAAGTGAACTTTCAAACAAGAAAACTTTCAAACAAGTCAACTAGGAAGTCACAGCATTTCAACTGACTTGTGAATGACCAGAGAGAATCATGTGAGGGTCTAATCGTAAGAGCATTTCAAATAGAAGAAACAACTGTGGGATTCACAAGTTAAAAAAGCACCTTAGGGGGCTGGGGCTTTGGCTCAGCAGTGGAGCACTCGCCTAGAATGTGTGAAACAATGGGTTCAGGGCTGGGGATGTGGCTCAAGCTACGGTAGCGTGCTCGCCTGGTGTGCGTGCGGCCCAGGTTCGATCCTCAGCACCACATACAAACAAAGATGTTGTGTCCGCCGAGAACTAAGAAAAAATAAATAAATATTAAAAAAAAAACAAAAAAAAAACGATGGATTCAATCCTCAGCACCACATAAAAATAAATAAATTAATTAAAAAAACAAAAGTATTGTCAATTGCAACTAAAAAAATATTGAAGGAAAAAAAAACCTAGTGCTGTGTACGGTGGCACACACATATAATCCCAGTGACTTGGGAGGCTGAGGAAAGAAGATTGCAAGTTCTAGATCAAATTCAGCAATTTAACAATACCCTGTCTCAAAATTAAAAATAAAAGGGGCTATAGGTGGGGCAGGGGCTGCAGGTGGAACTCGTGGTTATGTGCCCCTAGTTTTAATCCCCAGTACCAAAAAGAAAAGAATCAACTTGGTATGTTTGGGGGAAAGGGAGGTCAGTGTGGCCAGTCTGTTGGAGCACGGTGAATGGAGGGCAGTGGTAGAAGATGAGATTGGAGGCTGTGATCACACAGGGCCTCATACATCCACTTAAGGAATTTGTATTTTATTCTAATAATAATCATAAGCCATTGGAGTTTTAAACAAGCAGCACCAGTGGTATAATATCATTTACATTCTTACAAGGTTACTATTAATGGCCAGACTTGGATTTAGGATAATATTTCTTCTTAAAACTATTTGGGGCTGGAATTGTAGCTCAGTGATGGTGCTACTTGTCTAGCATTTGTGAAACAACTACATTCGATCCTTAGCACCACATAAAAATGCATAAATAAAGGTATTGTATCAGTCTACAACTAAAACAAATTAAAAAAATAAAGACTATTTTTTTTCCCTTAGCATGCACAAGGTCATCAGTTCAATCCCAAGCGCCAAAATAAATAAATAAAATAAAACTAATTATTTCACTATTTCATTCTTTTCCTGTGAAAAGCTAAAAGAAGTGTAAATTCTTTACTATTACCTCGTGCACTTTAAAAGGCTCATGTGTAAAAGGTCTGATTTACTCAATGTCAGTAAGGCTTTGTTCTGGTAGAAATGCATAAATCTTTATACGTAACCATGACATTTTAAAAAATTTAGATACAATTCACTTGCCATAAAATTTAACCTTTTAAAACATACAGTTTAGTAGTTTTTTGTGTGTTCACAAGGTTGTTCTCAGACATAACCACTGTCTAATTTGAGAACATTTTATTACTTCATAAAGAAGCTGTGTAGTCATTAATAGCCACTCCCTACACTCTAGTTCCCCTAGTCCCTGCCAGCCACTAATCTGCTTTCTGTCTCTTTTGATTTGTCAATTTTGGAAATTTAACATAAATTGAATCATCATTTGTGGTCCTAGCTTCTTTCAATTAGCATAATTTTTTAAGCTTCTTTATTTTTGTGACACATATTAGTACTTTTTTTATAGCTCAGTAATATTTCATTATCTGATATTCTAAATTTTGTTTATCCATTCATCAATTAATGGCTATTTGTTTTTTTTCCCTTTTTTTGTTATTGTGGCTGACTTTTTCTTATTCCTCTATATTCTATAGGTAGATTTTGGTTTGGTTTTGTTTGCCTTGGAATTTAAAATTTAGCTTGAGAATCTTATGTATAGTGTACTCAGTGCAATATAACCTTCCTATTAGGTTTAATAGTATTCTTTTTTGTTTTTCAGTTGAATTGGTAAATGGAATATAAAGGAAACTGAAATGACTGTTCTCCAGCTGTTTTTGTCATTGTTTTAGGATCTGGGGAAAAAATTCTTGGATTATAAATTGAATAACAACATAGCGAAAATTTTATTTTCATTTTTTGCCATTTTCCAGAACATTCTTTTAAGTGATGAATCCAGTGAAGCAGATTCTCAGAGTGAAGATGATGATGATGAAGAAGAACTCAATCTCAGCAGAGAAGAACTTCACAACATGCTTCGACTACACAAATATAAGAAACTTCACCAAAATAAGTATAGCAAAGACAAGGAGGTGAGGGTTTCAAGAGAAAACTCAGACCTTCATGCTGGGTGTTTACTCTCTCTGGTTTGTAGTCATTAATGAGATTTATATTTAAACTTTATATTTAGGTGGTGGTGGTTGTGAACAGCTTATTGAGACATAATCCATACACCCAAAATTCAGCTTTTAAACACTTGCTAATCAATAGTTTTTGGTATATTTATAGCATTATGTTAGAATCATCACTAATTGTAAAATATTTTCATCACTCTAGAAAGAAAACTCATATTCCTGAGCTGTTGCATTCATTTTCTTCTTTTTCTTTAGTGTCAGGCAACTACCAGGAAACTTCCAGTCTACCTTACTTGTTTGGGGGATTTGCTAGATGTCAAATCAAGGGACTTAAGAATGTACCTTTTTTTTCTGTAAATGTTCCCATTCTCAACATTTCTTACAAATGGATTTATACAACGGTGTCTTTTGTGTGTGCAGCTTCTCTCAATATAATTTTTTCAAAGTCCATCCCTTTTATAGCCTGTATTGTACTACATTCCTTTTTATTGCCAAATGTTCTGTTGCATATATACCATATTTATCTGTTCTTCAGTTGATCAACTGATTGGCTTATTTCTACTTCTTGCTACTTATGAATAGTACTGCTGTGAAGATTTGTGTGTAAGTATTAGTGTGGATATATGTTTTCAATTATCTTAGGTGTGATCTTAGCAGAGGAATTGCAGGGTCATATGGTAACTATGTTTATTTAACCTTTTGAGGATCTGCCAGAATGTTTACATGCAACTGCTCTTTAAAAGTGTTCTGTCTTGGAAAACTCCTTTTTTTCACTTACTAACATTAAAATGATTTTAGTTTTAAGTGATAACTATTTGACACTAAAGTGTTTTGATTTTTGCCAGAAGTATAATTCATTGTCCGTATGAAAAATAGCATATTTGGAAACCTAAATGATTTTCCAGCAATTTCTTATAGTCCAAAGTTAGTTCAGAAAGCTTTGAATATAATATGCTGAAACTTATAACCTGGTAGAAGTGATAAGGAGAATTCCTGACAAATTTAATTCAAATTGTGGTTTTTTTTTTTTTTTTTTTTTTTTTTTTTAATAGTCTAGTGGTAAGGCATGTAACTTCAAATTTGCTCATTTAAAAATTGAGGTACAGCGGGTGGGGTTCTGGCTCAGTGGAAAGATGCTTGCGTAGCACGTGCGAGGCCCTGGGTTCAATCCTCAGCACCACATATAAATAAATAAATTAAATAAAGATATTGTGTCCAACTAAAATAAATATTTTTTTAAAAATTGAGGTACAGGGCTGGGGTTGTGGCTCAGAAGCAGAACGCTTGCCTACCACGCGTGAGGCACTGGTTTCAGCACCAAATAAAAAATAAAATAAAGATATTGCGTTTACCTATAACTAAAAAATAAGTATTTAAAAAAAAATTGGTACAGAATACCTGTAGAAAAGAACACAAACTAAGCATACAGCTTGATGAGGGCTCATTTAATTTTGACCTTTGAGAATCTTGTAAGAGTTCTTCATATTACACTTCCATCCTAGTTTCAGTCCTTGGACAATACTTTGTGTATAATCCAGGTAAAAATGTCAATAGTGGACTACCTGATTTTAATTTATTTTCGTATTTATGCATTAGCAATAAATAAGACAGAATTAATGTGAGATTTGGCGGTCAATTTAAGTGAAATTTTGAAATGATTCCTGGATGGAAACAATTAGATTATTCATGTTAGAATTCTGGTAATACAGGAACTATCCATAATAATGGTAGACTCTCTTAATGGAAGACAAATAGAGAAGACTTGAAAGATTGAAGAATTTGGTTGACTGGTAAAGGTCAGACTGGCAAGCATCAGGAACCTAGGGGCCTATTATTGGTAAGAGAAATATTTCCAAGGGGAGATCTTTCTGTCAGGAATTAATTTCATCTCAAGTATATCAGGAGCAAATAAATTATCTGGTATAAATTCAGAAGCCTCAAGGTTTTTTCCTAAGTTTTTTTTTTTTTCAGCATTCTGTATTATGCATAGCAGTTAAAGCTATTTTGCTTTGAAGTTAAGGAAATTCCCTTTGATGTAATAAATTCTTACTGATCTCTGTAGGAAGAATATTTTATTTAGGAGCTATGATTTCCTAAGGTTCAGCTTTCTTTCACAGAGATGATTTTAAGGCTGGTCTGTACAACATAGGCAGGCCTATTACACACTTTGCATTTTTCAGTTGCAGCAGTACCAATACTACAGTGCAGGCCTGCTTTCTACATATGACCCTTTTTATGAGCAACAACGACACTTACTTGGACCCAAAAAAAAGAAATTCAAGGAGGACAAAAAGCTTAAAGGTGAGCATGTTGATCTGCCTTCTACATATACTCATCCTTAATTTTCAGAATTATGTGTGGCTGGCTGGACACTGTGGTGCATGCATATAATCCCAGCACCTTGAGAGGCTGAGGCAGGTGGATTGCAAGTTCAAGGCCAGCTTGGGCATCTTAATGAGACCCTGTCTCAAAAAAAAAAAAAAAAAAAGGTGAGGGGGATGGGGCACTGTGTGTATAGCTTTGTGGTTCAACACCCCTGGGTTTAATCCATAGTACAAGAAAAGAATGAATTATGGGTGTCCTGCTAAAACATAAGCAAAATATATATACAGTAGAAATTTGCTTTACCTGAAAAACTCTAGTCTCCTTTCTGTTCGGAAGTATTAACCTTATTTCATATTTGGTTTATGGTCTTTTTGAGAGTTGGAAAAACGTAACTAGAGATTTCTGGTCAAAGATTTTCAGCAAATTAATGTATTTGTTGTTTTCTGTATGCACTCTGGCAATGTTGAAAGTGATTTGGGGGCCGGGGTTGTGGCTCAGTGGTAGGGCACTTGCCTAGCATGCATGAGGCACTGGGTTCGTTCCCCAGCACCACATAAAAATAAATAAAGATATTGTGTCCATCAAAAAAAAAAAAAAAAAAACTTAAAAAAAAAAAAGAAAGAAAGTGATCTGGGATGGGAAAAAGTTGCTTATGCATCATAGGTATGACGAGTAACCTGAAATATATGGAGTAAGTTATAATTGTTGTTGGCTGAGGTGATTTAAAATAGATCAGATCCTGATGATCTCCTGTAGTGTTTGCAGTTTTATATCTTTCCTCTCTTGTTGAGCTCTAAGCAGCTGGAAACCAGGAAGGAAACAGGAAGGGAAAGTCTTAATGTGGAAGGCAAATTTTATTCCCTTGAAGGTATGAGTTGAAGTCATACCTTTTTAGGTTTCTCCCTTCTTATCTCCCACATCCTCCTTTTATATCTGTTTTCTCATTTTCTATTCACTCGCCCCACTAGCTTTTCGCACAATTTTAGTGTCATATAACTTAATGCATTTAGTGTCATATCACTTAATGTTCCTTTTCTTTAACTTACATGACCACCAAATACAAATTGGTTTCCTTTTTTATTTAATAACTCCCTTATTAAATACAGTGTTAATAGTGGACTACCTGATTCACTTATATGGCCACGAATTACAAATAGGTTTCTTCCTTGAGCCTGATGATATTTGTAAGCCTTTTCTAGTGTTGAGTTCAAAAAGAAATTTGGTTCTAGGGCTTTATTATGTATTTCTCTTTCATGGAAACAGATGGAGTATCCAGTATTCTTTTCCAAGTTAGTGAAATTTTTCTCTTGGAATATTTATGGGCCTGCATAGATAAAGGGAGCAATGTTGCCAGCTTCAGGTAGAATGAGGAAAGCACCGAGAGTTTTCTTGTAGTGATGAGGTTTCTGTATGGAATGGAAGAAATACAGCTTCATAAGCATCTGTTTTCCTTTGTAGCCAAGTTGAAAAAAGTAAAGAAAAAAAGACGAAGAGATGAAGAGCTTTCCTCTGAAGAATCCCCTCGTCGCCACCACCACCAGACCAAAGTATTCGCCAAATTTTCTCATGATGCGCCTCCCCCTGGCACTAAGAAGAAGCACTTATCCATTGAGCAGCTTAATGCTCGACGCAGGAAAGTGTGGCTCAGCATTGTGAAAAAGGAATTACCAAAGGTAAATGAATTACCAAAGCTTTTTCTTCCCACCCTCTAAGAAGCATTTGTGAGAGCTAGATCCTTTCAGGAAAGGAAGTAAAAATAATGAAGGTAATCTGTTGAAATTAAGAGAATAAGAATAGTATTCTCTTTAGTTAACTTTTCCCAGAATTTGGTCAGAATTCACAAGACAGTTTCATCATATTCCTTGGTTTAAGAAAAAAAAAAAAGGAGAAGTGTAAAACTTTCATGACTTAGACATACAGTAATTGTGTGTGTGTGTGTGTTTTTCCCGTTAAAAAATTATAGGATAAAACAAAATGCCAGAGGGGAAACCTCTTTGATGGACGAATAGCTAGCTTTCTTTTTTCTTTTTTTAAATGTAGATGAATGTAATATCTTTATTTATTTATTTTTTTAATGTGGTGCTGAGAATCGAACCCAGTGCTTCACATGTATAGGCAAATGCTCCTAGCTTTCTTTTTTTTTTTTTCCTTTTTTTTTTTTTTTGTGCTGAGGATTTAGTCCAGGGCATTTTACTATTGAGATGCATACCTAGCCAGTTTTGTTTTTTATTTTGAGACAGGGACTCACTAAGTTGCTAAGGCTGGCCTTGAACTTACAAACCTCTTGTGTCAGCCTCCTGAACTGCTAGGTTTACAGTTATATACCACCATTCCCAGTGCTTTCTTTTCTTTTCTGATGCTGGGGATTGGACCAGGGCCTTGTACATGCTAGGCAGGTGCTCTGCCACTGAAATTTGTGCCCAGCTCAGCTTTTTTTTTTTTTTTTTAAGTATTTATTTATTTGTTTTTTTTTTTTTTAAGAGAGAGTGAGAGAATTTTTAATATTTATTTTTTAGTTCTCGGCGGACACAACATCTTTGTTGGTATGTGGTGCTGAGGATCGAACCCGGGCCGCACGCATGGCAGGCGAGCGCGCTACCGCTTGAGCCACATCCCCAGCCCTATTTATTTGTTTATTTTAGTTTTTGGTGGACATAATATCTCTATTTTAAATTTATGTGGTGCTGAGGATCCAACCCAGTGCCTTGTGCATGCTAGGTGAGCACTCTACCACTGGGCCACAACCCCAGAACCCCCCAGCTCAGTTTTTTTATTTTATTTGAGACAGGATCTCACTAGTTTGCCCAGGTTCACCTCAAATTTATCTTGCCCCTGCCTCAGTCTCCTGAGTAACTGATTATAGGCATGTGCCACAGCACTTGGCAAGAAAACAGTTTTCTTAAAAATAGCAATAGATACTTGACAGCAAATGGATAGGTGTTAATAGAGAAAATTAAGTAAAAAGGAGATGTTTCTGAGAGAATCCATACATACTTAGATAACATTTTATTCTGATATTATTTCAAAGTTAAAAGTAGTAAGGATAGTTCACCACTCAGATTTACAACTTGTTTGCTTTTTACCCTTTATGGTAAATTGATATCCTGATAAGATGAAATATTTCATTATAAGTTGGATATTTTCTAAACAGGATGTTTTATGAATTGAGAAAAATTGATACTAAAGTTTATATGGATACAGTCAGTATTCAGGAGTAGCTAGGGAATATTGGAAAAGCCCTGTTAAACATTGAAACATGGTATAAAACCTCTATAATTTAAAAAAGTCTGATATTGACACATGCATAAGCAAATAGTCTGGTAGAATAAACTAATGAAGTTTCTGATTAATGGTTTTGGGACAATTAGATAGCCATTTGGAAATAGAGAATATAAGATGTGTATTTCACAAATATGCTATATGCCCCAACAGGAGTAGAGACCTCAATTTGAAGAAAAAATAAATCCTACAAATGCCGAAAGAGACATGATTGCATTCCTCATAAAATTTACATGAGCAAGAAATAACCAAAATTAGAAAACAATAGACAAAAAATTGGGAGAAATTATTTACATTAAATATCACATTCAGAGGGCTGTTTACTCTGATATATTAAGAAATCTTGTTGGATCTAGTTGTATATGCCTATAATCCTAGCTACTCAGGAAACTGAGGCTGGAGAGTTAAAAGTTGTAGATCAACCTTGGCAGCTTACTGAGACCCTTTCTCAAACAAACAAATAGAAAATGGCCTAGGGAGGTAACTTAGTGGTAAATTGCTCCTAGGTTCAGTTGCCAGTAATACCAAAACAAAACAAAACAAAACAAAAAAAAACCTCTTGAAAGTCGAAAGACAAAGGACAGACATATTTATTACATTGGTAAAAAATTTGAAAGTGAACACATTCTATTAGGAATGCTGTGGAGAAAGGCATTCTGATACATTACATGTGCATAGTAATATTTATCACAGCAGTATTTGTAGTTATGAAATAATGGAAACAACCTAAAGGCCCATCCTTGAAAGAATACCTTTGTAAAACTGTGATAGATTCACACAGTGAAGCACTATGCAGCTGTTAAAAAATATCAGACTTCTCTTTGTTCTGATATAGAGTGATTTCTAAGGTACACTGTTAAGTAAGGAAAAAAGCACAATCGTGTATATTACTCTTCATGTAAGAAAAATGAGGATACAGGTAAATACACAAATAGTTGCACAGTTCTACAAAAAAAAATTCAAGAAGGGTAAACAAAAATTAAGTAATTTTCTTTGCAAACCCATGAAAGAGATTTTTATGAAAGGGATTTATGGGAACAGGGCAGCAGGAATGAAGAGGAGTCTTGAAGTCTTTTAGTGTAGGGATGACTTTTAGAAACATTAATATTTCAGACACTCCTCACGCATCCCAAAATAAATAGAACAGATAAAACTAACCAAGATGTGGGGAGATATGTATGTAATACTGTATTGCGGCAAGTGAAATACAAACACTAATAAATGAACTTAGTTGTGTTTAAAAATGTATATCAATCACATTTTAGGGAGTGAAGAAGAAATGAATTAACCAAAGTAACAGAAGAAAACAGTGACTGTATATGAGAGGCTAAAGACCAAAAGAAGTCGGCAGAAAGGCTAAAGTTAACATTGTGAATGTGTTTCTCAAAGGGGATGGATTAGCAATTTAAAAATTGTGTAGCTGGGTGCAGTGGCACTCGCCATTAATCCCAGTGGCTCGGAGACTGAGGCAGGAGGATTGCATGTTTAAAGCCAGCCTAAACAATTTTGTGAAGCCCTAAGTAATTTCTTAGTGAGACCCTGTCTTGAAACAGAAAAAACTAAAGGGCTGAGGGATATGACACAGTTTGTAAGCATTCCTGGGTTCAGTTCTTGGTACAAAAACAAAACAAAACAAAACAACAACAACAAAAAACTATGAACAACTGAGGTAATTGTATTGTAGATGAGAGCCACTTTCATACTGTGTGATAGTGGAGTTATAAATAAAGATTGGGAAAGCAAAATGAAGCCTCGAGTTGAATTTGAATCAAAGATCTTTCTGTGAACTCATGGTGACATACATACAGAGGATACAGAAATATAGGTGAATGTATTAATTTTCCAAACTGGCAGAAAGTGTCTTAATCAAATATTCAATTAACATCACTAATACTTTAAATCTTTTTTTTTTTTTAAAGAGAGAGAGAGAGAGAGAGAGAGAATTTTAATATTTATTTTTTTTTTTAGTTATCGGCGGACACAACATCTTTGTTTGTATGTGGTGCTGAGGATTGAACCCGGGCCGCACGCATGCCAGGCGAGTGCGCTACCGCTTGAGCCACATCCCCAGCCCCAATACTTTAAATCTTGACATCAGGAATCCCTCGATTTAATGCACTAAGATGAACACATTGTTTCTGTGTTACTTGTATCAAAATACACAACCTGATTTTTACCATAAAAAATAACAGAGAGCTGGGGTTGTGGCTCAGTGGTAGAGTGCACACCTAGCATGCGTGAGGCACTGGGTTCGATTCTCAGCACCACATAAAAGTTAAAAAATATATTGTGTCCACCTAAAACTAAAAAATAAATATTAAAAATTAATTCCCGCTTTCAAAACAACGAAGTTTAAAAACAAAACAAACAAAAAGCCCCAAACCCCAAATTGGAGGACATTTTTCATAAATGATTAGTTCTTCAAAAGTGCCAAGGAGCATGGCACATGTCTGTAATCCTAGTGGCTCAGGAGGCTGAGGCAGGAGGATTGTTAGTTCAAAGCCAGCTAAGCACTCAGTGAGACCTGGTCTCTAAATAAAATACAAAATAGTGTTGGGGATGTGGTTCAGTGGTCTAGTGCCCCTGAGTTCAATCCCTAGTGCAAAAAAAAAAAGACGTCAAGGACACACAAGAAAAGACCTACACAGAGAGAGAAAAGATGAATTGCTATGTGGGATTGTGCATATAATCTTGGAACAATAAGAAGATATGAGTTGAAAAATTCTTAACCTTCCAATGAGATCTGTAGTTCAGGTAATAATTTCGTAGCCTCTCCAGGGGAGTACGTAGCTCAGTGGTAGAGCCTTTGCATAACATGTAGGAGGCACTGGGTTCAATTCTCCATGTTTCTTACAAAGTTATAATAATAATAATATATCACTGTTAAGTTTCCTTTTCCTAATAATTATTCTGAGGTTATGTATAAGCTGTTAAAATTAGGGAAGCAGGTGGAAGTGTAAGAAAATGTACTATTTTGCAACTGTTTGTAAATCTAAAATTAATTCAAAAATTTAAAACATGGCAAGAATAAATCAAGGATCTGCCAAATATATTTTGAAATTCACACTTAGCAATTGTTTGTCTCATTAGTTTCTGTTATGTACATATGTATCTTTTTTTTTCTTTTCCCTCAACTATTTTCAGTTCTTTTTTTCATTCAACTATATATTTTGAGACAGTCTGTTAAACTTATTCCTAATACTTCATTGTGTTTTTTAAGGAAAAGGAATTCTCATACAAAAGCACAATGCAGTTATAAGATTAGGAACTTATAGTGACATAATAATATTATCTGATCCATAGTCCACATTAAAATTTCATTAGTTGTCTCAATAATTCCTTTGTATCCCTTTTTTTCTCTGAATTGAATACAGAATACAATCTAGGACTACATGTTGCATTTAGTTGTTAAATCTCTTGAATCTGAAACAGTACCTCTGTGTTTTGTGACATTGTTGTTTTTGAAGATGTTATTTTGAAGATATTTTTGAATTTGGATTTGTCTGCTTTTATCAGGTGATTATGTTTGGGTTATCCATTTTGGTAGGATTATCATAGAAATCATATGTCCTTGGTATATCAGGTAACACATGATACATCTGCCCCAGTATGATAATACTAGCTTTGATTTCTTGGTATGATGGTGCTTCGCCACTATAAAAATTATTCTTTTTTCCCCCCATAGTATTTCTAGAAATCGTTTATGTCTGAGTATTCTTAATAGGAAAGTTAATGGGAAACCTGACTTTAGTACCTGATGAAGGAATTTTAGATGATGATGTTCCAATGATAAAGGCTTTTCAGTGGGAATATTTGAGATTGTTGGCTTGATAAAGGCTTTTCAGTGGGAATATTTGAGATTGTTGGCTTAGCTACTAATTCTTAAAGAAATTATTAAGAGGAAATTTTTGATTAAAGGCTTAAAAGTTCCTGTAAGCAGGCTATCTGAGGTAGGGATATTACAGAAATGGCCTCTGGCTGTCTGTAACTTTGAATCCATTGTTTCTTTAGCATCAGAGGAAGTGGCTGAATTGTCAGAGAATCTCTTCTATATTCTTCCATGTTAAATGGACACAAGAAATTGGGTTTCTTTTTTGAGGTTTGTTTTGTTTTTTAAGTTGGAGTGGAAATTGTTTTTCTTTTTTTTTTTGGGGGGGGGGTAACCAGGAATTGAACCCAGGAGCACTCAACCACTGAGCCTATCATATCCCCAGCACTTTTTGTATTTTATTTAGTGACAGGGTCTTGCTAAGTTGCTTAGGACCTTGCTAAGTTGACAAGGCTAGCTTTGAATTCATGATCCTCCTGCCTTAGCCTCCTAAGCCACTGTGATTACATGCTTGGCATGAAGTTGAAGATGTTAAAAGCTGGAGACTGGATTCTGGGCTGTCAGTCATCTTATGTTAGGTCTGCCTCGGAGAAAATGAGACTTTGAGAAATAGTGGCAGCAGGTTTGTCCTGGTTGGTGATGGGATTGTTGAAGGTGAACTGGAAAGTTAATTTACCTTCCTCATAACAGTCCTGGATCTGGGTATCTGGGTGTACTAACAGCCTTGCAGGTTGGTCCTGGAAAGCAGTGTGCTGTAGTCAGGGTAGATTAAAGTTTGGTTGTAATATAGTATCTTAGTCTACTTCAAGACTTATAACTTAAATTCTTTTCATTTGTATTTATAATATTTAGGCCAACTATGGCACTAGGTTCTTCTTAATGCTACTTTATTAGCTTTGTGTGTGATTCCAAAACAGTACATCTGTATAACTTTTAGAGGTAATGTATATTGCATTTACTTGACATTTTATTTTTCAGTCCTCTAGAAATTGAATAAAAGACACTGTCAGGCTACATAATCTTATTTGAAAAATGAATCCTAAATGAAATATTACTTTTAAATGTTTTAGGCCAACAAGCAGAAAGCTTCAGCTCGTAACCTGTTTCTCACCAATAGCCGAAAGGTAACATTGCAGTTTTGTATTTCCATTTCATGTTTTGCTGGTATAAATATGTTCCTGTTCTTTGGATCCATTCTTCCTGCCATTTTCTATTAGGACCTGTTGATTATAAATCTAATAATACCTAAGAGAGTTTCTAAATATCCTCAATCTACTTAATAAGTAAAATTATTATTCTTCACATTACTAATATCTGGGGGTCTTTTTTTCGTAAGACCATCAATAGTCTGTTTATTTCCTTGGACAAATTATTGTGCTCCAGCTTCTTTATCTAAGAAATGATGTTATGAAAATCTTTTCTTAAAGGGAAACAATAGAACTTTTGTCTTGAGGATCAGATGAGGTAATGCTACTAGTTGTATTTCTGTGGACTAGTCATTCAGGCTTTATGTTTTCTCATCTATGAAATGAAATAATAACAATTTCATGGGTTTGGGAAGATTAAATTAATGTATGTTAACTTTAAAATAGTATAAAAAGTAGTGATAGGTATTCACTATTTATATGTGTGATAATGCTTGATAACTTCCCTGATCCTGCTTAGTAATTATACTTTGTTTCATCTTTTAAGGTTGTAGATGTGGATAGATTTCTTATCCTTGATATTACCTCAGAATCTAAGCCTGGGTTATAGTATTGTATCAGGGACATTAATCAAGTTGGGGAAGAAAGATGTGACCATAGTGTTCATACTGAACACTCCTCCTATGGTCACATACTGTCCAGAGAGAACTGTCACTTAGTGTTGGTGTCGCCCATCATGGCAACGTTGTATCTTGTAGCTTGCCCACCAGTGCATGAAGGAGGTACGTCGAGCAGCTTTGCAGGCCCAGAAGAACTGTAAGGAAACTTTGCCTCGTGCTCGCCGCCTCACTAAGGAGATGCTTCTGTACTGGAAGAAATATGAGAAGGTGGAGAAGGAACACCGCAAGCGTGCCGAGAAGGAAGCTCTGGAGCAGCGGAAGTTGGATGAGGAAATGCGGGAGGTAGGACAAAAGCATAAAATTTTGAAGATGATAATTACTTCCACCCTATCAATGCTTTGAACATTGTACATTTAATTAACCAATGAAATCATCAAGGCAAAAAAAAAATTATTTTTGTGGTATCTGGGGGATTGAACCCAGTGGTGCATGCATACCAGGCAAGTGCTCTAACTGCTGAGCTACACTCCCACCTCTAGAAATCTTTTATTAAAGATCTAATTTTGAGGATAGTGACTTTACTCCACTAAACCAATTTCTGTTTTTATTCTCCACTAAGGCTTTCCCCTGGCCGTTTGCCTCTTTTCTTTATGCTATCTTCTTCTATAAATCTCATTCCTGTATGTGTCTGGAGGAACAACATCAGCAAAGGAATGAACAAAAGGAAAAGAAAATAGCTTATCGTTTATCTTAACTTGTTTCTGTGTACTGACTGTAGTTTCAGTTTATTGGATTATGGGCCAGATTTAGATCAGAGGTGTAATAGACAATTAACTCAGTTTTCTAATACCTCCCTCTATCTCACAGTAGTTTGGTTTGCAAAACCATCTAGGTTTGTGAGACCTACATTCTCTTGACTTATTGGTGGATAACTGATGGTAGTTTCAGTCACGGTTATGTTGATTTGTATGTTTTCTTCTCAGAATTTTTGAAATAAACTTTTTGATGTATCTTTATCGTTTCCTTAATACTTTGTTCAATTAAACCAGTAATAGGGCTGGGGTTGTGGCTCAGCAGTAGAGCGCTCGCCTGGCATGCGCAAGGCCCTTGGTTCGATCCTCAACACCACACAAAAATAAACAAACAAAATAAACGTATTGTGTACAACTAAAAAATAAATAAATAAAATAAGTTAAAAAAAAAAAGTAATAGTTAACTTTAAGGTGAAAAGGAGATCTCGTATTTTAAAAATTTCTTTTAGTGTTGAAAGATTTTCTTGATGATACTTTGGCTTTTAAAATTTTCTTTTGATTTGAATTTAGCTCAAGTACAATAATGTCTTAAAGAGAAAAGGGGGACCTGGGGTTGTGGCTCAGTGGTAGAGTGCCCACCTAACATGCAGGAGGCACTGGGTTCAATCCTCAGCACCATATAAATGTAAAATAAAGATACTGTGTCCACCTAAAACTTAAGAATGAATATTAAAAAAAGAGAGAAAAGGGTCAATTTTATATAGAGTACTTCTTTGTAAAGTACTACTTTAGAACTTTAGACCTTACTTTGCAGTATGCCTTATTTTTTTGTTTTCCTTTTTGGGAGGTGTATTAAGAACAAATCAAGTATACTTCATTTGAATTTTGTTATAAAATATTCAAAATTATGAATTTGGTTTCATAATTATAGTATTTACTATATTCCATATAATTCAGGATTGTTGTTTATCTTAAGGATGATTTATTTATTGACAAAATGTTTTTTTTTTCTTTACCTATTTTTTTTTCTTTTAATTTTTTTCACATTTTCAAGAAAGCACTTTAGGGCTGGGGTGTAACCCATTTATCAAATGCTGGTTACCACAAGCAAGGCCCTGGGTTCAATAACCAGAACTTCCCCCATCTAAAAAGTATGTGTTTGTATGTATGTGTGTCCCTGTTGGTCCACATTCATGTTTTTGTTCTTTGGTGATGGTATATTACTGTGTTACCCAAGCTGGTCTTGAACTCCTAGACTTAAATTGTCCTCCTTCAGCCTCAGCTTCCTATGTTCTGGGCCTATACCCAATTGCTATTGTGTTAGTTTATATTCATGTTTTGCTTATATTTATCATTATTACAGATGAATTATAGATTGTTTTGGAGAGGGTTTTTTTCCCGTTGTGCTATTGTTCCCAGATATTGACTTTGAGAATAACTTATAGCTTCTACTCACTTATTTTGCCTTTTAGTTATGTATTTATTTTTTTTGTACTAGGGATTGAACCCAGGGTCACTTAAGTACTGAGCTACATCCCCTAAATATTTTTAGGGCCAGGGTATCACTGAGTTGCTTAGGACCTTGCTAAGTTGCTGAAGCTGACTTTGAACTCAGGATCCTCCTGCTACCATGCCTGGCTAGAGAAGAGTTTTTAACACATTTTTAAAAATATTAAAGCTATACACATTACCACCCGGATTATAACATCTGTTTAAATTCAGTTGATGTCCCAGTGCCATTATCAAAAAGTAATGTAGCAAAGACATAAACATTTTATATAAAAATCTGTGAGACAAAAGTTTTCATGTTGTAAAGAGAGGAAAATACCAGTTATTATTAAACTATAAATGAAAATTATTCCTTCTTGCATTTATTACCAGTGACTTGGCTAAATAGAATTGTTCACTGGTAGTTTTACCTTCTTAATGTTAAAAGGGTAACTTTTTAACACCAGCTAGTAGCTCACACTTGTAATCCCACCACTTTGGGAGACTGAGGCAGAGGATCACTAATTCAAAGCCAGCCTCAGTAACTTACCAAGGCCCTAAGTAACTTAATGAGACCCTGTCTCAAAATAAAATATTAAAAGTGTGGGGGATGTGGCTCAGTGGTTAAGCACTTCTGGGTTCAATTCCTGGTACCAAAAAATAAAGTCAAAGGGCTTGTTAAGTAATTTTTGCAAAGTGTATGAAATTTTGACAAATTCTGTTGACTACCAATGATTTTGCTCTATTTTTACTTTTAACTTTCCCCTGGTTTAGGCTAAGAGACAGCAGCGAAAACTCAACTTCTTAATCACCCAGACAGAGTTGTATGCCCATTTCATGAGTCGCAAGCGAGATATGGGTCATGATGGGATCCAGGAAGAAATCTTACGGAAACTGGAAGACACTTCTACCCAGAGACAAATTGACATTGGTGGAGGTGTTGTAGTTAACATCACACAGGAAGATTATGGTGAGTACTGAGCCAGAAGCTAGACAAAGCAGGTTCTCTCCATTTTTCATATCTAAGGTTATTAATTCTTGTAAGCTTTGTTTTGATTCATAGGTAATATTGGTTAGAAAAGGGGAATTGATTGTATTAGAGAAGAGAGGGTGTTTCTAGAGAAGATGCCTATAAAATGATTGATAAAAGAATTTGCAAAGGAAAGGATATGGTTATGAGATCTTGCAAGTTTTGGAATATATTATATTTTGTGATTTGTTATTAGAAATTTAGTAAACTTTTGTAGCAGAGAAATTCACCTCTTACATAACAAGATCCTTGGTGATAAAAGCATGAGAAAGAGACTAGTCAGTTTTGGTATATTTGTGACCACAAGGGGAAGGAGAAATTGGAATGAAGTTTGAGAAGAATTTCACAGATAGTAGTGATCAAGATTATGTAGTCCTAGATATAAATAAGAATGGGAGTGTTTTAGAGTATATTGGGGTTATACATACCTTTGTTTCATCTGTTCAAATAGTTATACCTAGAATAAATATATTATGATTTTGAAACATCATTGTTTTTTTTTTTTACTTGTTCTGGCTATTGGTATTAGATTTTTTTTTTATAGTTGTCTTTGTTTGTTTTGGTAATGGGGATTGAACCTAGGGGGTGCTTTACCACTGAGGCACATCACCAATCCTTTTAGATTTTTATTTTGAGATTCTTGCTGAGTTGCTGAGGCTGCCTTGATCTTGTGATCCTCCTGCCTCAATTTCCCAAGTCACTGTGATTAAAGGCATGTGTCATCGTGCCCAATGTGGTATCATATTGTAGAAGAAACCCCAGTACTGAGAGACAGTGGATCTCTATGCCCAGTAGTTTTTATGAGCTGGCTTTGGCTATGGAAGACCAAGGCAGCCCTCTGCCTCTGTTATGTTTCTAACTCTTTACTCTGTCAAAGAATTTATCCTTTCTTCTCCTCCATCCTTTGTGATCTTAGGGATTAGTAGAATGGGGAAATCAGGGATCCATATGTTGGCCTGAATTGTCTTTGAAGGAGATGTGGTGTGATAATCTACAGGTTTTCCTTTTCAGATAGTAACCATTTTAAAGCCCAAGCCCTGAAGAATGCTGAAAATGCTTACCATATTCACCAAGCTCGGGTGAGTCTTAAAAATAAAAAGGTGTGGTATAATTGGCCCTGGAAATAAAGTATAACCTTTAATTTTGGTGTTTGCCCTTTATTCTTATCACATTTTCAATTAAAAGCATTAGCCAACATGTCATTGTGTATATAGGGTGGTAATTGCGAGTCTCTTTACTTCAGAATAGTGGAACTACTTTAGGAAAAACAGAATAATGAATATTCACTTTTCTAAGCACTAAGAGTATATTGATAGAAGTCAAAACAGTTTGCTTCCCCCCACCTTCCTTGAGTAATCATGGTCAGTATATGAAATGTATCATGGTTGTTTTAGTTAAAAAGATCACAGTGTTGGCTTATTGAAAGAGTAATATGCCTTAAGGAAAATGCTAGCTATTGTTCACTTTAGTAATTACTTGCTCTCTGTTATTACCTTATATGGAGATATTTAATAAAATCAGAAAAAGTACAGTTAAGTTGAATTAAGAAAATGTAGTTAAATGTATTTTGTAGGAGACTCTTCGTGACATTGACAGGGTCCAGATCAAGGATCAATATAAATGCCTTCACCCACGACCTCCAATCAGTCAAACAAATTTTATATTGAATCTTTAATAAATTTCTTGATGTGACAGGTAATATTGTAATGTGGTTTAGTGTATGTCCATTGAAAACATGATATTAAAAATATTCTTAATATAATTGTATGTTAGATAATATCAGTAATATGCTTATAGTATATTATGAATAATGTGATAGAATATCAAATTATAATATCAGAAATTTTGTTTCAATTTTTTCTTAGTACAGTAGATATCTTGTTTTGAATTTTATTTGCATTTAATATTTTTTTCTTCTATTATTCTTTATTTCTAGACGAGGTCATTTGACGAAGATGCAAAAGAAAGTCGAGCAGCTGCTCTACGAGCAGCAAACAAGTCTGGCACTGGGTTTGGGGAGAGTTACAGCTTGGCAAACCCATCTATCCGGGCCGGTGAAGATATTCCACAGCCCACAATTTTTAATGGGAAATTGAAAGGTTACCAACTGAAAGGCATGAATTGGTTGGCCAATCTGTATGAACAGGTGAATTTTAGAACTATGTCATTCCCATTCTTTTTTGTTCATTGTCTGTTTTTCTTTTGGTTATGTAATTGTGAAACATATACACGTTTAGATTTTAACTCTTTTCAAAAACTTTCTGTTGACAAGGGGCAGAAAGCATTTTCTATGTTTATAACCTGGAGAGTCTTTGAAGAATGTTTATATCATGCATGTAGTTTTGTCTTTTGTGTTCTCGATAAACTTGATTGTTTGCCTCTGAGTCTGGGTTAGATGAACTAAGGAACTGGCCATGGCGTATTGGTCTCATATATCAGTGCTGTAAGTTTGGCAGAATACATCATTGGTCTCATATATCAGTGCTGTAAGTTTGGCAGAATACATCATTATAGACTTTGGTGATAGTACCAAGGCTGTATATCTGCACTCACTTTTGTTTGATCAATTCTGATGGTTGTTTTGGGCAGTAGGTGGAATTGTGTGTGATGAAAGGTACGAGGTGTTGATCATGTATTCCTCCCCTCTCTTTCCCCCATCCAGGGTATTAATGGCATTCTTGCTGATGAAATGGGCCTTGGTAAAACAGTACAGAGCATTGCCCTCCTGGCCCATCTGGCTGAGGTGAGTAGATGTAGCCTCTCAGTCTTTTGCTCTCCAAAACTGAGGGTCATTTTTATATTGAGAAAGTTACTGTAGGCACTGTAGGCTCTGTAGCATAACAAGAGACTTGATCTTTGTCCTGAAGCTCTTTACAGAACAAAATGGTACTGTGTAACATTTTGATTTTCAAGGGGAGCCAGGACAGTATTGAACATGTGTGGTTTGAATCACTGTCTCTCACCGCCCCCCCTCATTGAGAGCTACCAGTGTAGTAGCCAGTAAGTATACTCTGATTATTAGATCAGAAGTTCTGTGTTCATGTCAAGGTTCTACCCTTCCTGCAGAGTACACTTGAGCAGTCCATTTAACCTTCTGAAGCTGATTTCACTTTAATTCTGTGAGACTTAGTTTCCTTTTCTATAAAATAGGGATATCATACTTTACAGGAATTTTGCAAGAATTAAATGAGAAAACATGAATAAAAATAGAAATTTAAGAAAAGGAAGAAGTTCTATATCCATTAAATAATTGTAAAATTGTTATGATTATCAAGTATAAGAGAAAATAATACATTCAAGTTAATATGTCACAAATGATTATATAATTATAACACACCAATAAAAAATGTGGAAAAAGATACATAAGAAGTCAGAAAATGGCATAGTTGTTTGTTTTTTAAATTTTCATAGTATGTCCTTGTCAATTTTACTATATTAACATAGGCCATTATTATTAAATGTACAGATTTGGCAATTTGGTAAATAGATAACTGTTTCTCATGTTCTAATGTGTCACCTATTCTTAAACCCCTCTTGTCATTACTTAATTATAATTTTTAATTACATTTTTTTTAGTTTTCCTTCGGTTGCCTTACCCAGTTTTTCTGTTGCAGAGAGAGAACATTTGGGGACCTTTCTTAATAATTTCACCTGCTTCTACACTTAACAATTGGCACCAGGAGTTTACTAGATTTGTTCCTAAATTTAAGGTAAAATCAATCTAACAAAAAACTTATTGCTCTTTAAGGTAAACTTTCTGACTCTTCTTTTGTTTCCTTGCTAATATAATTACTGTCCTTTAAAATTTCTTATATTTATTATATGTTTCTGAAATGCCTATGTCTAGTCCCTATAAAAATTACTTATGGGAACAATAAGAGAGTATATTACATCTTTACATTTAATAAGTTAGAAAGCCAAAGTCCTGTTTGAATGAATTGCTATATTTGTTCCATGAATTGTTGCTCCTGGTCACATTGTCATATTATACCCTTATTTGGTTATGAGTTTGGCAGGTCTTATCAAGATACATATCCTAGATGGACGTGGTGTAGCATGCCTATAATCCCAGCAGCTTAGAAGGCTAAGGCAGGAGGGTTGTAAATTCAAAGCCAGCTTCAGCAATTTAGCAAGGCTCTAAGCAACTTAATGAAATCCCGTCTCTTTAAAAAAACTTGGGGTGGAGTGATGGTTTCATGGTCAAGTACTCTGGGTTCAATCTCCAGTACCAAAAAACAAACAAACAAGCAAACAAACAAACAAAAACTATAATTTGTACATTACTCCCTCCTTTCTAAGCATTTATGAATTGCCTGTTCTTAAACTTTTTTTCTTTTCCTTTTCTTTAGACTGGGTATTTCTGTGTTGTCAAGGGTGTTCTCTAACTTCTGGATTCAAGGGATCTTCCTGTCTTAGTCTCCTGAGTAGCTGAGATTACAGGTGTGCCTGTAGGCTCTGGCCAGTCCATCTGGATCAAAGCCAGATCTTTGGTCTTTATAATTCCTGAGGTAGATAATGTAAAAATTGATATAACTAATTTAGAAGAACAGAATTGATATTGAGGAAGGAAGTGATAAGCAGGGAAGCAATGTTGCATCAAGTTGGCAAGACATGGACACAATTTAAACAGGAATTTAGGACTAGGGGATAGCTCAACAGTAGAGTGCTTACCCTAGTATAGTCCCTAGATTTGATCCCAGCCCCACAAAACAGAACAAACATTCAGTTATGGAATATTTTAAGGATTTAAGATAGAAGAAGTGGGGCTGGGGTTGTGGCTCAGAGGTAGAGCATTTGCCTAGCATATGTGGAGCACTGGGTTCAATCCTCAGCACCACATAAAAATAAAACAAAGATATTGTGTATACTTATAACTAAAAAAATAATAAATATTTTTAAAAAGGAAGAGGTGGGATAGGATTGATTACATTGCTTATAATTTACAAGGATGTAAATGAATTAAATATGTGATCTGTCTTTAAAGACTAATGATAATGAGGTTGCTTGCTGTATAGGGAGAATTTCTTGGAGACTATATATGTTGACGTAATCTTTTGATATTTATTCTTTGAGGTTTGAACCCAGTGCCTCACACATGCAAGGCAGGCACTCTACCACTGAGCTACCAGCTCCTGATTTGTATTCTTTATAGTGGTCATGGGTTGCATACAGTTTAAAGGGTAGGGGTTAGAGTGGAGATAAAAGATATTTTTCTGGCATGTTTTGTAAGGAATAGGAAGATGGTTGGGATTTCTCACTGTGGATCAGCTTTATGACTGTGCTGTTTGTGGCTGAATTATAGATATAGAAACTGTTTACAAGGAATACTAAGTATATAGCTTTTAACTTGGTGCACTCATTTTTAGTTGTAAGGAGAAGGTGAGACCATTCTAACAGTTTTTGAATATTTTCGCTTGAATTCTTATCCTTGTGGAATATGGAGATCAATTTCTTTTTTCTACTTCTTTATTTTATTGTATTTTATTTTATTTATTTATTTATTTATTTTTAGGAGGTATTACGGATTGAACCCAGGGGTGCTTTACCACTGAGATACGTCCCCAGTCTCTGTACCTGGCTGATTTTTTTTTCTATATTGTATAGTCTTTATATTTGGTTAAAAATTTTAATTTTAACCATTTACAAGTATACAGTTTTGGAGCAATAAGTATTTATAGTATTGTACACCATCACTTCTAAGTAATTCAAGGACTTTTTCATTATCCTAAGCCAAACAAAACCTCATACCCATTAAATAGTCATTCCCTATTCTCTTCTTCCTCCAGCCTCTGGTGGCCACAATTCTGCTTTCTCTATAGCTAGATTTGCTTATTTTAGATATTAGAAGCAAATAGAAACTATGCAATTTATGGCCTTTTATATCTGATTTTTTTCAGGTAGCAAAGTTTTCAAAGTTCCACCATGCTGTATGATGATGCTTCATTGCCTTTTTTTTTTTTTAATACTTTTTAAGTTGCTGATAGGCCTTTATTTCATTTATTTACTCATATGAGAATTGAACCCAGTGCTTCACACATTCTAGGCATGTGCTCTACCACTGAGCCACTTCCCAGCCTGCTTCATTGCCTTTTATAACTAAATATTTAAATATTCCATTAGATTGTGTATCATGTTGTTTATCCATTCACGTGTTCATAGATATTTTGTGTTTTTTCCAGCTCTTGGCTGTTGTCAACAGTACTGATGTGAACATTCATGCATAGTTTTTCTTTGAATATCTGTCTTGTTTTCATTACTTTTAGGTGTATTCCTACATGGATTTGCTAGGTCATATGGTAATTCTACTTATTGAGGAATGCACCACATATTTTCTGTGGCCTAAGAACTAAGAAAATATTGTATTTTTTAAAACTGTTGATAAAAATATTTTTGTCACAAAACATGAAATTCAAATAAATATCTATTGGAACCTAGTGATACTCTTGTTTATGTTACTTATGGCTTAATTTGCATTATATCAGTAGAGTTGAATTTTGACAGAAACTTTATGGGCTGCGGTATGTAAAATATTTACAGAAAAGGTTTGCTGAGCCCAAGTTATATTGATGCATTGTTTTTTTGTTTATTTGTTTGTTTATGTACTGGAGATTCAACCCAGGTGTATACTCCTAATGAGTTACATTCCCAGATCTTTTTATGTTTGATTTTGATATAGGGTCTTGTCAAGATGTTGAGCCTGATCTGGAATTTGGCAATCCTCTTGCCTCAGCTTCCTGAGTAGCTGGGTATAAAGCCTGCACCACCACACAGCTGATTTATTGTTTCTGTTGCTATTACCCTTAGATTGTTGGAAATATTTTTACTTTTCGACAGTATACAGTTAGATGTATACTTTTCTCAGGTTTATAGCTTGATTATATTCAAAGATACTTAGTTTTTTTTTAAAAAAAAATTTTTTTTTAAAGAGAGAGAGAGGGAGAGAGAGAGAGAATTTTAATATTTATTTTTTAGTTATTGGCGGACACAACATCTTTCTTTGTATGTGGTGCTGAGGATGGAACCCAGGCCGCACGCATGCCAGACAAGCACGCTACCGCTTGAGCCACATCCCCAGCCCCTAGGTTTTTTGATAATACCTAAAAGTTTATTGTATTTGACAGGCATCTGAGTAATATTCTTCATAGTTCTGTTATGATCAAGGCCTCTAACATCTTCCTTTTTTCTCCGCCTTTTTAAACCCAGGCAGTGGGATTTATTTCTTTTTAATGGTTACTTGTTCCATTTTTCATTCCTGAAAATTGGTGTATTTCATGTATTTTTACTGTTTTTATTTTTTCTCTACTTTTCTTCATAAACGTTTTTCTAATATTTTGAGATTTTTCAGTTTTTTATTTGTTCATTTAATGGTGTTAATTGCTTTCTTTGCATGACTTTGACCAAAGTTTTGATGTGTTATGTGTTCATTATCTCTCCATTCAAAGTAATCTCTAACTCCTACTCCATATTCTTTGCTAGCATATGGTCAGGTTTTATATGCATATAAATGTTTTGAAGTTATAGGTATTCTCCATTTGTTTGGTGCCATGTTCTAGATATTTTTACATACATATATATGGATATGTTGATTAGTCAAATTTCTTAACATATTTTGGTGGTTTTGTATCTTTTCTGATACATATATGTATTTTGTTTTGTTTTTCCTGCTTGTTTTATCACAGACTTGAGACTTAAGTTAAAAATGACCATGACTGTGGATTTGTCTGTTTCTATTCTGTTCATACATTTTGTAGCTTTAAGATGTATACAAATTGGGCTGGGGGTATAACCAGTATTAGAATGCTTGATTAGCATGCAGGGTCTATTAAAAAAGAGAAAGGAAATAAAAAAAGAAGAAAGAAAAATATACACAGATTTATATTCTTTGTAAATTGAATCTTTTATTACTATGAAATTCTTTTTTTACTTTTTTGTATTTGAATCCATTTTCATAATATGTAAACTAGCTTTAACTTAATTTTTTATAGTATCTTTTTTTTTTCTTTTTGACCATTTTCTATCCTTACATTTAAGGTATATTTCTTGCCTTTATTTGAAACATTTGTGCTTTTAATGTAATTTTTGATCTTTTGACATAAGTCTTATTACTTTCTACTTATTTTATCTCTTCAGCTTTCCCTTTTCTTTCTAGTGCCCTCTTGGGAAATATTTTTTTCTTTTCTTTTTTTAATAGTACTGCAGATTGAACCCAGTGGTGCACTACCACTGAACTACATCCATAGTTCTTTTTCTTTTGATTGAAACAAGATCTCGAAAAATTACTGAGCCTGGCCTTGAACTTGAGATCCTCCTGCCTTAGCCTCTTGAGTAGCCAGAATTACAGGCATGTGCCATCTTGTCCGGCTCTTGTGTCCTTTTGAATTGATCATAGTTTATTACTTTTAATCTTCCCTTAGCTTGCTGGCTTTCTTATATATTCATTTGATCTTTAGTAAATAATCTGGAGAATACATCATATATTCTTTTTTTTTTATATATTTATGTTTTAGTTGTATGTGGACACAATATCTTTGTTTTTATGTGGAGCTGAGGATTAAACCCAGTGCCACTCGCATGCTGGGTGAGCACTTTACCTCTGAGCCACAACCCCAGCCCACATCGTATATTCTTGTCTTTTTAAGAAAGTATGATATTACCTAAAGTGTTATTACTTTTCAGATGGTACAAAGACCCTAGTATATTTTTAGGTATATCACCCTTCCCTAGTATTATGTACTGTTGGTTTTGTGTGTTTTTGTTTTGGTTGACAGCAGGGAGTTAACCCAGGGGTGCTTAACCACTGAGCCACATCCCCCAACCCCCCCCCCCTTTTTTAAATTTTTTTTAGTTATACATGGACACAATATCTTTATTTTGTTTATTTATTTTTATGTGATGCTGAGGATAGAACCCAGGGTCTCTCATGTGCAAGGTGGGGGCTCTACCACTGAGCCACAACCCCAGCCCCCCCAACCCTTGTTTAGATTTTATTTAGAGATAGGGTCTTGCTGAATTGCTCAGGACTTTGCTAAGTTGCTAAGGCTGGCTTTGAACTCATGATCCTCCTGCTTCAGCCTCCTGAGCTGCTGGGATTAGAGGCATGTGCCACCATGCCCACTTCTTTTGTGTATTTTTTAATATTTTAATAATCATGAACTATTTTATTATCTATACACTTTATATTCATATATTCATTTGAACATATTCATATTGCATAGTTTTTATTGATCTTCATTTTTTTTATATACCTTTATTTTATTTGTTTATGTGGTACGGAGGATCAAATCCAGTGCCTCATGCATATTAGGCAAGCGCTCTACTACTGAGCCACAACCCTGGTCCCTGATCTTCTTTCTTTATATTTGTACTTTGATTTGGCTGAAAGTTTTTAAAAACCCAGAAGACAAGATGGATAAAGAGAAAAGAAACCGTTTTCTAGGAATATAACAGAAAAGGACACTGAATTTTGCATTCTTTTGTTTGTTTATTTTTTAATCTAGATGTTTTCTTCTGATCTATTATTTTGTTCACTTAAGTTGGTCTTCTGCATTTAATTTCTCATTAATCCTATTCATTGAATTTTCAAATTTATTGTATTTTTTCCCTTGTAAAAATTCCCTTTGGTTCTTTCTTCCCTTGTTTCTTCCTTTTCTTTTTTTTCTTTCCATGTTTTGGTTCTGGGAAATTAATTAAACCCAGGTGCTCTACAGCTGAGCTACATCCCCAGCCAGTTTTGTTAAACTGCTGAGGCTGGCCTCAAATTTGTGATTCCTTAGTCTCAGCTTCTCAAGTCACTGGGATTACAGGTGTGTGCCACTGCACTTGACTTGCCTTTTGATTCTTTTATAGTTTATAGTATACTACTGAAATTCTCCATCTTGTTTCTCATGATAGCATTTTTTTAGGAAGTCTTTTTTTGTTTTTTTGAAGTCTTAATTCTCGTATTTTTATCATTTTCATTTCCTCTGACTTTGTTTCTTTTTCTTTTTTCTTTTTTTAATATATTTTTTTTAATTTTTAGCAGACACAACATCTTTGTTTGTATGTGGTGCTGAGGATCGAACCCGGGCCTCACGTATGCCAGGCGAGCGCGCTACCGCTTGAGCCACATCCCCAGCCCCTCTGACTTTGTTTCTATTACTTGGTTTTTGTTTTTGTTTTTTTTTTTTTTAGTTGTCAGTGGACCTTTTTCTGTAGTGCTGAGAATCAAACCCAGTGCCTCACACATGCCAGGCAAGCAAAAGAGCCACAACCCAGCCCTGGTTTTTAGTTTTATGATACTGTCTTTCCATGACTGTTTTTTTTTTTTTTTTTAATTGTGTGCCACACATTGTGCAGGGAAAACTCTAGAGATATTCATGGGCTGTGATTAATGTTTTCTTCCAGACAGGATTTATATTAGGTTTTATTTATTTATTGCCAGTAGCAAATTTTTTTCCTTCAGTACATAAATAATCCAAAGTCATCTTAAATTGAGTTCTTGAGATGATTCAAGACTGAGATTCAGTACCCATTAAGGCAAGTATATGTGTGGCTTACCTTTACTAGTAGTGTGTAACCCTTAGCTTAGAGCCAGTGATGTCGGTTCTTAACAGAGTTCCATCTTGAAATGTGTGGTTTCGTTTTTGTTTTCTGAGTCCTACATCTCCTTTAAAAACAAAACAAAAAAAAAACTCAAGTTTCTTATCCTCTCAACTAGAACTTTTGGAATGGATCAACACCAGCAGAGGGAAAATACACCACATTCCTCCGTGGGCTGTCTTTTTTCTTCCTGTTTTGGTTCCATAATTCTCCGTTGCCTCAGTAGCTCTCAGTATTATTAGCTTCTTTTAAAAATCATTCTGAATAATATTTGTCATGATACTTTTATGGTTATCAGTAAAAGATAATATATATATTATCCTTTTTTTCAGGTGCTACCATATTGGGGTAATCCTCATGATAGAAAAGTTATCAGGAGATTCTGGAGTCAGGTAACTTTCAACTACCTATATACATATGTATACATACATGCAGTTAGTATTCTCCATTTGATACAAATAATTTCTCATACATAAGATCTCATAAATGATATATTTCTCCATGCTGGGCCCAGTGTACTTTACTGATGCAGTGTTTTTCCTGTTACAGGCAGTCAGCTGGACTTAAGTCCAGGGTTTTTTAAAAACAACTTTTTTTCTTCAATAAGCTGGAGATTATTTGTTAAAATACTTTATTACTGCTTTAAAAACATTCATAGTTCATCTCACTGCACATCTCCCTACTATGTGGGAGAAGTATCTTTAGGGCTGTCTTGAGCTTCTTGTCCCTAAAAACTAAACCATACTTCATTATTTTATTTTGAATTGTGAGATACCCCTTTTACCTTCTGCATCTTATGTTTACAGAAGACCCTCTACACTCAGGATGCCCCATTCCATGTGGTTATCACCAGCTACCAGCTGGTGGTACAGGATGTAAAATATTTCCAACGGGTCAAGTGGCAATACATGGTATTGGACGAGGCTCAGGCGCTCAAGAGTAGTTCCAGGTAACATATGTTGTAGAAACCAAACTCTATGGATAGCAATGAAAACAACACATAAACACAAAGATTAGAGAAGTATTAGAACGTGGCATGATGTGGTCTATGCCATAACTGTATACTAAGAAAAAATTCTCATTTATAGGTTAGGGTTGTAGCTCAGTGGTAGAGTGCTTGCCTAGCATGAAGAGGCCCTGGGTTCCATCCTCAGCACCACATAAAAACAAATAAATAAAGAATAAGTTTTTTATTTATTTTTTTTGAGAGAGAATTTTTGAAAAAAATATTTATTTTGTAGTTTTCGGTGGACACAACATCGTTATTTTTTTTTTTTATGTGGTGCTGAGGATCAAACCCAGTGCCCCTGGCATGCCAGGCGAGCGTGTTACCACTTGAGCCACATCCCCAGCCCCAAGGATAAATTCTTAAAATATTTTTTTCACATTTTGTCTTGGGATACAAACATTGATGGTTAATGTACATAGTCTTTTTTTAAAACTTTTTATTTTCCCGTTCAGTCATTATGACATCCTAACAAGTCCTTTTCTGCAGGGAAAATTGCTGTATAGAAGAAGTCTTTGCCTTTTGTTTGAATCATTATTTTAGACTAGAGTTCTTGGTAAGAAGTGGAATGTTAAATTTGAAGGACTGAAGTTTCCGTCTTTATTTATTTATGAAAGAGAGAGAGAATTTTTTAATATTTATTTTTCAGTTTTCAGTGGACACGACATCTTTATTTTATTTTTATGTGGTGCTGAGAATGGAACCCAGCGCCCTGTGCATGCCAGGCAAGCGCGTTACCGCTTGAGCCACATCCCCAGTCCTCTCTCTTGTTTTATATGGGTTATCTTAATTCTTGCATGATTTATTAGATCTCTAAGAATCTTTATTGTAAGATATATGTTTTAAGTATTTCAGTACCTTTAAGGTTTCAAACCAAATATAAGTGTTTGGGTTCTATATGTTGTTATTTGGTGTTATTAAACCTTGAGTGAGATGTGTTTCTAACTCTTGATGAGTCCGTGGGACTTTTAAGAGGTTCATACTAACCAGCACATGGTTTTTTAAGTTGTCAATGGACCTTTATTTTACTTATTTATATGTGGTGCTGAGGATCGAACCCAGTGCCTCGCATATGCAAGGCAAGCACTCTGCCACTGAGCTACAGTCCCAGCCCCATCACATGGTAGTTTTTCGTGGAATCTTTTCATCATTTGAAGGGTGTTACTTCATATTGTACTTTTGAAAGAGGACATGCCTGTGGCCAGAAGCAGTGGATACTCACTTTACATCTTCTTCCCACATTCTTTTCCTTCCTACATTGGTCCCTCTTAATTCACAGTGGAAGAGCACAGATTAATAGTTTTAACACTATTATAGGTAAATGCCTTTTGAGTAAACGAGTTTTGTTTTAAAATAAAAAACAGATCAAGGGTGGTGGAAGGCTTCTAACACAAGAAAGAATCCTGCTTGTCTTACTCATGGGCTATTTTTTTTTTTGACACCCTAAAACCATGTTTTTAATGTAGAGGAGTTAATCCTGCTGAAATTGAATATTATTTTGCAGTTGTTTACATGATGGAGTACATGATTCTGAGTGTTGTTTGGAAAGCATTTTTAGAAATATGGGGTTGCAGCACTGTAACTAAGAAAGATAATATTGCTTACTTGGAATTCATAACTTACTTTAACAGTGTTCGCTGGAAGATCCTCTTACAATTCCAGTGTCGCAATCGGCTTTTGTTAACTGGGACCCCCATTCAGAACACCATGGCAGAGGTAAGCAAGTCAAGGTCCCATATTTATGTCTTTATAAGACAGAGTTTCAGCACAGCATAGAGTTCCTTACCCTTATTTCTCTAGAGTGCTATTGCTTTGTACAAATTATATTCCCCACATGGAATGAAAAATTGACTGCAATTTTTCTTAAGTAGTCTTTAGTCATCATTTTTATTTTCTGTTTTTATTATTTCTTTTAATATATTCTTATTTCTTATTATTTTATTCCTTTATGTTTATGTAATAGTGACCATAACAGAAACGTTACACATCTAATTCAGAGATGTTTTTATGCAGAATTGAAAGGTAATACGATAAAACTTAACACCAAAAGAAACTAAATTCTTTCTTTAAGGAAGACAGTTCATTCTCATCTAGAATAATCTTTAGAAGACTTCCTATAAAGGTCCAGATAGTAAATATATTGAAATATTTTAGTCCATACACTTACTGTTGCAACTACTCTTAAGGTTTTGCCTGGGTAATGTGAAAGCAACATAGTTATGGATGTGTTACCATAAAATTTTATATACAAAAGTAGATGACAGAGCAGACTTGGCCCCAGAGGCTATAATTTTGTATAGCAAGTTATGGTACCTCAGATTGTGTTCAATTGTGGAATGGATTTTTTAATATATAGACTTATGTGTGTGTCTTTAAAACTATCCTGCTGTAATACTAAAGCAGTACTTGTACTTTTCGTCTTTGTTTTAAATCATATTTTCCTACAATACCTAATGGAATCAGGATTGATTAATGAAGCATAAACTTGTTCTCATTTACTTTCCTTTAACTTACACAGGTACAAATATTAACACACACACACATACACCCATGACTATCTATCTTCAAACCCTAATGTATCATCACACACTGATACTTTGTTACTTTACAGCCATTTATTTTATCCTTTATTTTTAGCTCTGGGCTCTGCTACATTTCATTATGCCAACATTATTTGATTCCCATGAAGAATTTAACGAATGGTTTTCCAAGGACATTGAGAGCCATGCTGAAAACAAATCCACTATAGATGAGAGTGAGTACTACTAAGAGCTTTCTTTTCATTCTACTTATTAGTGTGATTAACTGCTTTGTGATGTATTTTCTTCTGTGAAAAGAATTTTTCTTACATTAAACATAGAATAATCTGGGGGGGGGTATTTTCTCCTATAAAATAATAATGTACTTTAGATGTGTTTTAGAGACAAAATGAACTAATTTAGGTAATAGCTATCTAGTCTTTTGATTTTAATCAAGAAAAACAAACAGTACATAAAATACTATATTTTCGCTCATAGAGTCCTCATTTACCATATATATCCTGAAAAACTCATATCAGAATTATATTCCCTGTGTAATGTTCATGATTTTTTTCTTTCTTTTTTTTTTTTAATTTATTTTTTAGTTGTAGTTGAACACAATACCTTCGTTTTATTTATTTATTTATTTTTATATGGTGCTGAGAATCGAACCCAAGGCCTTGTACGTGCTAGGCAAGCGTACTATTGCTTAGCCACAACCCCAGCGCCTCATGACTTTTTTCTTTTCTTTTCTTTTTTTTTTTTAGAATTTTTTTTAATATTCATTTTTTTTTAGTTTTCGGGGGACACAACATCTTTGTTTGTATGTGGTGCTAAGGATCAAACCCGGGCTGCACGCATGCCAGGCGAGCGCGCCACCGATTGAGCCCTTAAGATCAAAACCAAAATTACTAGAAGGGTCATTTTTGTTATTCACTATATATTTTTTTCTTTGCCGTTCTTTGTTGAAGAAACATTTTTAACTTTGTTTATCAATACTTTTGGCCTCATTGAATGATATCTGCCTGATATTAAGAACAGTCTGGGATGTTTACTACATAAACATAAGGTGACATATACCAACTATAAGAAAAAGTTCTTTAACCGGGTGTTGAACACCTATAATCCCAGCCTCTAAGGAGGCTGAGGCAGGAGGGTCACAAATTCAAATCTAACCTCAGCAAGTTAGTGAGGCCTTACGCAACTTAGTGAGACCTTATCTCTAAATAAAAACTGTAAAAGGGGCTGGGGATGCTGTGTAGTGGTTAAGTGCCTCTGGGTTCAATCCTTGACACCAAAATAGATAGATAGATAGATAAATACGTTTTTAAGTGATTTACACTATAGGTTAATTTGTCATCATCCTTTGAAAAATCATTTTTTTGGAACAAATAACTTTCATTAGACATATATTAGAAAACTATTTAATGAAATGTTCCAAAAATGCTCTAAAAGTAAATTTTAATAAAAATAGAACCATGGACTGGGGATGTAGCTCAATGATAGAGTACTTGCCTCGTGTACTCGAGGCCCCAGGTTCAGTCTCCAGTATCACACACCATAAAAATGAAAACATCCTAATGTATGTGCCAAGATCCTCTAGAAAATTTAAATTCCTTGGTTTTTCCTACTTGAGAAAAAGTTCTAATTTTCTTTCAGAAAATCATTGAACTGGAAGGTAAGTTTGGAGAGTTTAGGAGAGATGAGTATGGTATTTATTTTGGTTGGTTGTATTAAATCAATTTGATATATTATTGTTTTATCAGATCAACTCTCTCGCTTACACATGATCTTGAAGCCATTTATGCTTCGGAGAATCAAGAAAGATGTAGAGAATGAATTATCTGATAAGGTAAGGAAAGAAGCTTCAGAAGGCTCAAAATCATTATTGGGGGGGTACTTGATGTATTTATTGGAAGGGTAATTAGTTTGAGAGAAGGCCTTTAAAGTTGAGTGGTTTAAAGTTAAAGAGGACTTAAAATAAGTCAAATAATCAAGGAAGGTAACATTTTATTCCTTCGTTTTTGTTTTGTACTTATATTAGTGGAGAATTTGAAGCATTAGAAAAGTAGAAAGAATAGTATAATGAATTCCCTTTAACCAATGTATATCACCAACAATGATCATTTGTGATTATCCATACCCCTCTGGATTATTCTCATGCAAACCCCAGATATTTTATTTCATTCACAAATATTTTTATAGTATCTCTGAAAGATTTGCTCTAAAAAACAAAAGACAATCCCTATACAATTACCACTTTTCCTAAAAAAGGCAGTAGTTCTATGACAATATTGCATATCCAGTCAGTGCCCAAATATCGTTTGTTGTCTTTAGATCTGTTTGTGTCTATCTCAAATTTAAGCAAGGTCCACAGATAGCATAGGTGGTATGTAGTTTTTGATCACTGTCTTCTTTTTTCTTTGCCGTTCTTTGTTGAAGAAACTGAGTTGTGCTGTTGATTTTTCCATAAACTAGATTTTGTTGATTGTATCTATTGTGGTATTATCTACCATGTTTCTTTGTCTTTTGTACTTCTGCAAATTAAGAATTAATTGTAGAAATTTAGTTTGCTTTGGAGTTTTTAACTTTTTTTTTACTAATACTAAACCAGTGATTTTAGTTTGTTAAAAAGTTGCTTTTTTTTTTTTTAATCCTTCTCAAACTTCTGTAATTTTCTGTTAACTCCTTGAATCCTTCCTGTAGTCTTTCTTCTTTTTCTCATGGTTTCCAGTCCTTTAGGGGTTTTCCCCATTTTCTCTGTATTGCACCTGTTACAATTCTCTCTGCCTAAAAGCATTCTTCCCTGATTGTTGGTACTATCCTCTATTCACTGACAGAAGATTTGGTCATACTGAAATCAGTGACTCCTTGGAAGATTGTTGTGTGGGTATATGGCTTCAAGGAGAGGAGTAGAACCATATCTCTCTCTGTTTTGTTCCTTTTTCTAACATCTTAGTTACTTTTTGTGAAATTTCTTGTTTTAATAACAGCCATAATATTAGGAACACATTTTATGAAATATGGATCCTTGAAATATTTAAATCAAAAAGGGTTTTTCAAATAATAACAGCATCATAATTTCTGCTGTTTAGTGGTAAAGGGAAGTGATCAGATACAGTGTGGTTTTTTTGTTTGTTTTTGTTATTGTTGGTTGGTTGTTTTTTGTACCAGGGAGGTTGGTGTTGAACTTGTAATTCTCCTGCCTCAGCCTCCCGAATCACTGGGATTACAGGTGTGCACCACCACGCCCAGCTGTGGTAGGGTTCTTAACCACTATAGATAGTATACATTCTTTTCTTTTTTCTTTTTTTGTAGTTGTAGATGGACAGAATGCCTTTATTTTATTTTTTTGTGTGTAGTGCTGAGGATGGAACCTAGTGCCTCACTCATGCTAGGCAAGCTCTCTGCTGCTGAGCTACAGCCCCAGCCCAATTTCTTTTCTTTAACACACATTTCTTCTTTTAATGGATGCAAAGTGGGATTCTTTATGCCATGTTCATATTGATGCTAAACAAAACAGAGATTGTTAGAGATGAAAATAGGAAAGTAAATATTCAAGGTTGGTATCCTCATCATTTCATAGACAGGTGTCTACATAGTACAGTGTTTTCTTACCATTTCCCTTTCTCTTAGGTGTGTAATCACCCAGAGTTATTTGAATGGCCATTTTCATATATGTGTGTAACATGATTTGATAAATCTCATTGTTTTAGACATAATTTAATGTTTCTTTTTTAATGCATTTTTTTGTAGTTGTAGATGAACAGTATGTCTTTATATTATTTGCTTCATTTTTATGTGGGGCTATGGATTGAACCCAGTGCTTCACACATGCTAGGCAAGCACTCTGCCACTGAGCTACAGCCCCAGCCCCTGTAATTTATTGTTTCTGATCTCTATAGTTCAGTTAGGGAAGGTTAGAGAAGGTATCAAGACAGAGATAACTTTTGAGCTGGGTCTCCAATGATAAGCTGTAATATTCTAGAAAAATATGGTATGGGTGAAAGATTAGGCAACAAAGGTAGAACAGTGTTCAAACATGTAGTGTATTTTGCCAAACAGTATTCAGATCAGCATGGCTAAATTGTTTTAAGAGGAGGTAGTATGGGAGGATAGGGTGGATTACAGTATGGGAGTCCTTTTCTGCCTAGAGGAAAAGTTTTTAATATTTTACCATAGGCAGTAACACTCATTGTGGGTTTTATAGGAGTTGAATTACTTTGGAAGGTTTTTGTGAGGAATGTTAGAACCAGAAGAGACTAAAGGCAGGAAGACCCCAAAATAAAATAATCTGATGAGGAGCTATGGGAGTGGTCAGAAAGGGTGGATAGTGACAAATTCCCAGGTAAAGTTCAAGATCTAGGAAATAATAAAACACGGAGAGAGGTATAGGGGGCAGTGGGCTGGAGAGAGATATCAAAAGCTGATCCAAGTTTGTCTTTGGACAACTGAATTAATGGTAATGCTATTAACCTATTTAGTAAATTGTGGAAAAGGTAATTTTCCCCACCCTGATATGTCCACATATGCAGTTGTTGCAGACTGACTGGTACCTTCATAGTTGGTACTTGAAAATATTGGGCTGGGGTTGTTTGGAAATATATTTTCCCAAGTTACTGTGAAGAGTGATAGTTAATGTTATCAGAAGTCCAAGAGACTGGAGAGAGAGAGAGAGAGAGAGAGAGAGAGAGAGAGAGAGCGAGAGAGAGAGCGAGAGAGAGAGCGCGCGCGCGCGCACACACGTGTACTCGTGTGTGAATAACAACAGAAAGGTCAAGGAAAGAACATTGTTTCTGAATGAGAATCCACATCATAGGTTTATGGAGATTATGAGTTCATAATCTGGTTTGCATGTGTTTTCAAATTTAGGTTGATATTAAATTTTCTTACAAGCATTTTTTTCCAAATAATTTATTGATTTTTTAGATCGAGATTCTAATGTACTGCCAACTGACCAGCCGACAAAAGCTATTATATCAGGCACTAAAGAACAAAATTTCCATTGAGGATTTATTGCAGTCTTCTATGGGCTCTACCCAGCAAGCGCAGAACACCACCAGCAGCCTCATGAATCTAGTCATGCAATTTAGAAAGGTAAGAGCTTAGGTCAGCTGTCTTGATGTCTTTATAAACACATTTCAAGAAAAAGGCTCTAAGATTAATGCTAAACAAAACAGAGATTGTTAGAGATGAAAATAGGAAAGTAAACATTCAAGGTTGGTATCCTCATCATTTCATAGACAGGTGTCTACACAGTATAATGTTTTCTTACCATTTTCCTTTCTCACAGGTGTGTAATCACCCAGAGTTATTTGAACGGCAAGAAACGTGGTCTCCATTTCACATTTCCCTAAAGCCATATGAGATTTCAAAGTTTATCTACCGTCATGGACAGATCAGGGTCTTCAACCATTCACGAGACAGGTGAAAAAATACTAGTATCTGTTCAGTCTGAGTGTCTTTTGTAATTTGGAGTTTTGGGGCTTTGAGGATAAATTTAATGGAAATTTTGCAAGTTCTAACAATGAGATCAAATGTAAGGTTGAGAAAACTTAACAGTAGGAATTTGAACACTATTAAGGCTTGAACTAGATGAACTGTAGCCACTTCCAGTTTCCTTTCTGAATCAGGAATGTGCACCTGTGTGCAAGTATTTCCTTGCACAGGAGTGAATAGCAAATGTTTTGACATGCCCCAGTATATAGAAATTGGCTTGTGGTGGCAACACATTTGGAACATATTTATTAGGAAACGGCTTGGATTTTAGATTGATCAAATTTACCTTCTTCATAGAGTTAGCAATGATACATTTGGTAAAAGTAGAAGAGGTCATTAAGCTGATATGCTAGAGACCATTTAATTCAAAAAATAAGTGTTGATTCAGTTTACACTTCTGAGTTAGAATTGTCCTGGCTTCTGAATGCTTGTGGGTTTGTTTGTTTTTGTTTTTATACCAGGGATTGAACCCAGGAGTGCTTAACCATTGATCCACATTCCTACCACCCTTTTTAAATTTTGAGTCAGGGTCTTGCTAAAGTGCTTAGGACCTCAATAAGTTGCTGAGGCTGGCCTTGAACTTGTGATCCTTCTGTCAAACCCTCCCAAGTTACTGAGATTACAGGCATGTGCCCCTATGCCCAGCTACTGGACTTTTTCATGTGCTCCCAAAGGATTCTTTTGTATACCAACATTTGAGAAACATGAACTTATAAATTTCCCTTTGTAGAGAAACATTATAAACCATGTTATAAAAATAATCATAAGCATGGCCTAATGAAACTGAAATTAAGATGTATTCCATGGGTTTGACTTTGAGTTCTTTGTGATAGCTCCAGGTTAATGCTTAATTAGATGAGCAGCGAAAAACAGGCCAGAACTGTAGTGCTTTTTATTTAATAGAGTATTTGATCATTTATAATGCTAGAATTATTCTCTGAAATAGACTGTTTGAACTTGTGTTATCCTTTTCATTATTAAGTACTTTGTACTTTGACATTTATGCCATGATTTGCCTGGTAATGTTACAAGAAATTTCTTAAAACTAGAAACACTTTGAAACCTAAAGGATTTTTCTTAGTTTGGAACCTCCCATTTATTTAATTTCTCAGTATGTATATTTGGGCTTGGATTTATTTTATTTACTTACTTTTTAGGTGGTTAAGGGTTCTTCTTTCTCCATTTGCACCAGACTATATACAACAGTCTCTCTTCCACAGAAAAGGTAGGTTTTTTTTGATCTTTGGAAGGAAGGAGTGTCAGGGAGGGACTTTCCCCTATGCTCTTTGTTTTGCTTAGTGACTGATTTGTACCTATTAGTGGTTTTGCCTATATACTAGCTTTTTATTTATAATGTCTTAATAAGATTTAACTAAGCAAATTAATTATCTTCATTTCCAGGCACTAAGTTTTGTGGGTGTAATAGGAAGCACTATAAAGTGGTTACTCTGACTTTCTGTCTTTATCTTATACCTGCCTCTTAAAAATTTCTTTTCTTCTTCTTTTTTTTTTTCATTTTTTAGTTGTTGATGGACCTTTATTTTATTTATTTGTATGTGGTGCTGAGAATCAAACCCAGTGCCTCACACATGCTAGGCAAGTGCGTTACTACTGAGCCACAACCCCAGTCCCATCTCTTAAGAATTTCTTACCCTTGGGCAAAGTGAAAACTGAACTCTTGTTAATGAGACTTCCTTCCTCCTCAGTCAGTTTGAGGAAAAGAAGCTGCTCAACTTCATGCATTGTCCAAAATATTAAAGCCAGAACCTTTGACCTCTGTTCTGTTATTTTCTATTTCTTGGCATGATAAAAGAGAGAAGAAGGTAGTTAACCAAGGATCTAAAAATCCCAAAGGTGACTGATGAGCCATCACCATTCTGGTTTATATAAGCCCTATTTCATGGGCCTGCTTTTTCTACCTGTGATTTTAGTACAAACACGTGACACTGTAGCTAGGTCAGAATCTTTTTTTTGGGGGGAAGGGGGAGTACCAGGGATTGAACTCGGGTACTCAACCACTGAGCCACATCCCCAGCCTTACATTTTTGTATTTTATTTAGATACAGGGTCTCACTGAGTTGTTTAGTGCCTCATTGTTGCTGAGGCTGGTTTTGAAATCATGATGCTCCTGCCTCAGCCTCCTGAGCCTCTGGGATTATAGGCATGTGCCATTGCGCCTGGCTAGATCAGAGTCTTTAGACTATTTTTCAGTGCTTAAGTCAAAATTCAGTTAGCAGGCTATGGTAGAGTATTATCTCTAGGTTTGCTATTGGATTGTTTTTTTTGTTTTGTTTCGTTTTGTTTATTTTTTTGGGTGCTGAGGATTGAACCTAGGGCCTTATGCATCCAAGGCAAGCACTCTACCTACTGAGCTATATCACCAGCCCTTGACATTGTTTTCTGATATTACAGGTATTAATGAAGAAAGCTGTTTCTCTTTCCTTCGTTTTATTGATGTATCTCCAGCAGAAATGGCAAACCTCATGCTTCAGGGACTTTTGGCCAGGTGAGAAGTTTTATTATTATTTGATAAGAGAGAGACTGGGAATAAGCAGGGATAAAGTTGAAATACTGTAAAATTAAATATTTAATATTATCTTTGCCTCTCATTTTTTTTTCAGTTAAGATTTTTTTTTCTTTTTTTAATAAGGGAGCCTGTAATTTTCTTTTGATTGTTTAATTTCATAATATTCCTTAAATAAAGAGTATATAGACTTCTGTATGCTACCAGAAGATCTTCAAACTGTGTAATATTGGATTATTCTGTTTTACTTGCTTGTACAGGGCAAATGGTGGCTGGTGATTCATTTAGCTAGTGGTAATTGTAGCATAACCAGCCTCAGGTGTTATGGGAAATTTAGTTCTGTGTTCTTATACTTGGGCATATAATGGTTTTCATTGATTTTTACTTTGTATTCATGTAACAGGGACCTCAATGGAAACTGTTCTCTCCCTATTATGAAGATATTTTCATGATATGAGTTTTCATGATAGATATGAATATTCCTGAATTTTGAGAAGAGCTTTCCAGAAGCTTTTAATTTCATAGTAGCAAACTAAGTCATGCCAAAAAAAATGTAGAACAGATTTATAAAATACTTGCTTTATCTGAAAGTAAGAAAGAACTATTTCTAAAATGCTCATAATTTACCAAAGAAATGTGTAATGAGAGATATCCCTTGGAGAGTTCCTCACTGCTGTGTATAACCCTGAGACTTCCTTGGAGCATTGAATAAGCATATCTGCTGTGGTTTGTTTCAGATGGTTAGCTCTTTTCCTGTCTCTGAAAGCCTCCTACAGGCTCCATCAGCTGCGCTCATGGGGAGAGTCAGAAGGGGGAAGCCAGCAGAGTTATATGAGAAACAAAGATTTCCTTCTTGGAGTTGATTTTCCACTCTCCTTTCCCAACCTTTGTAGCTGCCCTTTGTTAAAGGTAAGGAATTATTTGAGCATACATTATCTTAACATTGCATTAGCCTCCTTTTCCCTTGGTCTTTGAGTCAGTAAAAATGATAAGAAACGTCCTGATAGAACCAAAATGTTCCCAAGGGAGTGTGTATAGTATATTGAATTATAACTTAATGTATTATGGATTATTTTTTGCCTGTGTTTGAACTTTCTGTAAAATAGAATTATATGGTATATACTCTGATGTCTGGGTCTTTTTACTCAACGTTATTATCATAGGTTCCTCTGTGTTGTATGTAAGGATTTTGTTTTTATTACCACAAATTGTTTTATTGTCTGCATGAATCACAGTTTATTAATGTGTTCTACATATGAATGGTGGACATTTAAATTCTTTAGAGTTTGGGGCTCTTATGAATAAATAGCTCTTCATATTCTTGCAAATGTTGTTTGATAAACGTGTGTTATAATTTCTTTGAGACTTATATCCAAGAATGGAAATGCTTCATCATCAGTTACTTGGTAGTAATGCTGCAAAACATTTGATTTTCTAAATTTATACATGCAACAGTGGGTAAAAATTGCTATTCTTCATCCTTGCCTACATCTGATACTGCAAATTCTTTTCATGTTAGCCACTTTTATGAATTTAAGTCATATCTCATTTTGATTTTACATTGCATGTCCATGAAAAAAATTAATGTTGCATTCTTTTTCCTGCAGTTGTTGGAGGTTGCAGTGTAGGTGAAAGGCTAAGTAGCAAGAAATGAAGTTATAGACATAGGTCCAGGTTATGGGGGGCCTCATAAGTTCTGCTAAGGATTTGGATTTTATTCTGAATGAAATGGGTCCTACCTGGAGAGTTATGAGAAGGAAAGTAATTGTTTGTATGTTTTAGTCCTTCAGCTAGATTTGTTTATGTGTTTATTCTTCTAGTACTGGTTATTGAACCTAGGGCCACTAAGCTATATCGCCAACACTTTTAATTTTTTATTTTTGAGACAGTAGCTGGGATTATAGGTATGTGCCATCACACACAACCACCTTGACTAGATTTAAAGTTTAGAAGCTAGATTATTTTTCTTGGGTCCTCTAGAAAGTCTTATAGTTGTTTTAAAGTTAACTACTATGGAAGGTAGGAATAGAAAGAAAAATATGGATTTTTCAGTATACAGGATGCAAATATTTGGTATAGCTGTGGCCAATAACTAATCCTTATGAACAATTGTTTTTATTACAAACTGTTTTGTTCTGGATTTTGCTATAGCCAGTGTCAAACATTTGCCCTCTGTACTTTGCAAACCCCATATTTTCCTTCTGTTTTCCCTGTTGGTTTCTCAAGCATTTCTCAGTTTACTTTTCTGGACTTTGAAATTAGGGTTACTAATACAAAAGGACAATAGAATTGGGCCTGTTTGAAATAATGTAGTAGTCAGTGCTGGCAGTGTGATTTCTGAAAGTTGAAATACTTTTTGTGTATCAACTAAAATCACCAATATGTCTAATAAAAAACTGTAATATCCTGTAGATGAATTTCTTCGCTCAGCCACTAAATTTGGTAATACATGCTATTAAGTTAATAAATTTTTACCAGTTCTGTTTTTGGTACTGAATCATCATTCTGCTAAGAGATTGTTTTGCCCTACTAATATAGACATGTGTATCTTATTTAATGTTTGTAGATAAGCATCATTAATTTGTATTCTCCTCTGTTCTATGTTCAGAATACCTGTTTACTGAGGTCCTGGGATTACAGGTGTACACCATTGCACTTGGCAAGAAATATTTCTTTTTAAATTGCTGAGGCTGGTCTTGAACTTGTGATCCTCCTGACTCAGTCATCTGAGTTGCTAGGATCACAGACATATGCCATTGTGCCTTGTAAGAAATATTTCTTAAGAAACATTTGTTTTATCTGTTTTACCTCATAGTGTAAGGAAGTTTCAGATAGCTGACCTTATGAACAGTATTTTTCATTGCAAGCTATGTTTTGTTTTGGATCTTGCATTTTTCCTTTAATTTGCTACCATAATTCTGATTATATATCTTTGATTATTTGTACACATAATACAGGTGAGATGCAATTTCTCTTCCTTTGTTTTTTGATACTAGGAAAAGGAGTAGCCTTGTTTTGTTATGCAGAGTGAATATAAACTATGTTTCAAGGTTTTAATGGAAGAACTTTCACGTTGAACCCAGATTGCATGCTCTACTACTGACCCTATATCCCCAGCCCTCCAGAATCAATCTTTTTGTTTCGAGGCAGGGTGTCACTGAGTTGCCTAGGGCCTCAGTAAGTTGCTGAGGCTGGCGTCAAACTTGTGTCCTCCTCTCTCAGCCTCCTGAAGCACGGGGATTATAGGCATTCGCCATCATACCTAGTCCCCCAGATCTATCTTGAAGATTAAATTCTGAGTTATTCTCAGGTACATGGAGATGAGAGAAGAGACAAGGGAACATGCAAACATTTTGGAAAGGGTATCAAAATTCTTTCTGTTATAATATTCTGATAATATTTTATAATAAAATGCCTTTGAAGTTACCAAGCTAGCTTTAAATTAATGTTCCCATATTTGTCCTCAGACTGAAGGCAGAAAATCCTTCATTCTGTTCTTCTGTGTCTTCATTTCTTTCATGAAAGAGTAGTAGGTATTGTTCCAGCAGCCTGCCTCCTAAGTACAGCTTCATATCATCAGATCAAGGTGAAAGTATTTGTTCTTATTCCTCTGGGGAGAGACAGATAATATATGTTGACTTAGCTACATGTTGTCATCTGGTTCTTGGAAACCTCTGTTAGGCCACGTACTACTGGAGCCATATTGAGCAGTCTAATCTAATCTTCCCTCTTATCTCTTTCTCCCTGTGGACATGTATGTGAATTTCTTTCCCTGCTTCTCCCTTGCAATGTGCCACTAAAACCTTTGTTCTCACCCTATAATCAAGTTAAATTTGAATTTGGTGCTACATAATTCAAGAAAGTATTCTCATATTATTGATTTCAGGATGATACATAAACAATAAGAAGGTAAATAGTAGACTAAAGAAAGATCAGGCTGGGTGCAGTGGCACACACCTGTAATCCCAGTGGCTTGGGAGGCTGAGGCAAGAAGATTAAGAGTTCAAAGCCAGCCTCAGCAAAAGTGAGGTGCTAAAGCAACTCATGAGACTCTGTCTCTAAATAAAATACAAAATAGGGCTGGGGATGTGACTCAGTGGTTGAGTGTCCCTAAGTTTAATCCTTGGTACGTTCCCCCCAAAAAAAAGATAGAAAAAAGATCAGTTAACACTTAGAGGTGTTTAGGACAATGTTTAAGGTTTTTAAAAATCTCTTACTTAATATGAATACTTTTCTGACATTGCCTTCTCTCATATTTGTTGAGCAAAACCCAGCATAATTTCCTATATTCTATTTACTTTCCATTGTGTTCCACATTGCGTTATTGTTGAATTTCAGTATGGAATAGTATGTAGTTCAAAACTTTCATAAGTTTATTCTCACACATACCTTCTTCCCAAGTGTGGTACTCTGGTCAGATCTCCTCCTCTATTGTTTTGCAGAGGGGGAAGAGTACTGAGAGTGTGAAGAGTATTACATGTCATATATAAGGAATTTTTTTCAATCTTTTGCTTAAAAGAGTAAAAACAAAATCTGGAAAAACACCATTTTTTCTTTGTTGAGGCAGAACATACCATATTAAAACTATATCATACTAAAAATGATGTATGGCAGACATGAAGTACCAGTATTATTCTAACTTCTATCTCAGTGAACAGTTGTCATGGTAATGGTCTACTTCAGCATATGGGTGTTGAAAACTTTATATATTCTACAATTATAGTGATCTAACTAATTTACAGAAATTAGGGATGTTTCAGATTTTCTAACTTAAAATATATAAAAGTTTCAGCATAAAGAGTTGTTTTTGAGTCAGGTGTAGTCAGAATTACACTTGTAATTCCCGCAACTCTGGAGGCTGAGGCAGGAAGTTTGCAAATTTAAGGCCATCCTCAGCAACTAAACAAGACCCAATCTCAAAATAAAAATAAAAAGAAGGGGATGTCATTCAATGGTAGAGCACTTCTGGATTCAATCCTTTACTGAAAGGAGAGGGGAGTTGTTTGAAAAGAGTGGCCTATGCTTAGATTTTAAACACTGTTCTCTGTTAAATCCTTAAAAGAGCTTTAACTGGCTATTGATGAAGAAGCCCTCAAACAGGAAATTTTCAAAAACTCCTCCGCTAAGTGTTAAATTTTTCAGCTGTGGTATCTATGTCTATCATCATTTCCTGAGATAATGAGAGATGCCAACGCCCTTTATGGAAAGCTCTGGGAAACCATTGTGTTTTTCTGTATTTTATTTTCCCCCTTTTTGTTTGGATACTTAAAATATCTGTGAAAGTAGAATCCATGTACTCTGGCAGTTGATTTATAAACACTGTACCCTTTCATTTAACATGAGACCTTTTCTTTAATTTTTGAAATGGAGAACAATGCACGGCCCCTTGTTAAATGAATAAAACTACACCTAAAGGAAAAACATCTGTGTGTTTTCTATGTTACACTGTGGCAAGGAGTGGGCAGCTGTGGGGGCCTGCCATCCTGGCCTGCTTGTTTTCACTTGAGGCTTTTACATGGTGCCAAGAGACTCTTTAGAGAAGCCTAACTTCACTACTATGTGCATATTGTGGTTCTGGCAGCTAGATGCACACAGCTGCCAGTGCTTACAGGGTACTGAGACATTCAAGAGCATGAAAAAGGGACAACAGAATAGCAAAAACTGTGACCACATTAAAATCAAGTCACTTTCCTCATAGTGTGAAATTCTGTTAACTTTCTAGGATGTGTGTGTGTGTGTGTGTGTGTGTGTGTGTGTGTGTGTGGCCAAAATAGACCAAAGAAGTAAGAACCTTATTTTCTATTTCTACCCTCCAGCCATATTATATAATGGTGTTTTTTATCTCAAACATTAATTTTTTCTTTGTCCAGTGGTTCATGTCATTAAATGGAAGGGAATTAATGTGCTACAAAAGACCACTGGATTAAGGAGGAATTGATGGAGCTAATGTTAGAGAAACAAATCTAGAAAAGTATATAATAAGTATAATATTCTAGGAATAGTCAGGATTTCTCTAAAGTAAAGGCTGTCTGTTGAATGAACATTTTGAACTACTGATTTGGGTGTGGGTTTTTTTTTTTTTTTTCCCAGTACTAGGGGGATTGAATGCAACAGGGTTCTCTACCATAGAGCTACTCACCCCCCAGACTTTTATAATTTTTATTTTGAAACAGAGTCTTACTAAGTTGCTAAGGCTGGCTTTGAACTTGCAATCCTCCTGCCTCAGCCTCCTTGAGTACCTGGGAATTATAGACATGTTCCCTCATGTCCTGCTGTTTTGTTTTGTTTTTTTATTTAATTCATTCATCTTTTATTCTTTTGGCAAACATCAGATAATATGAGCAAAACTACATTGCTCACAATAGTTACACACATACTTTTTTTTTTTTTTTTTTTTTTTTTTTGCTTTATACAAGCTATAAACATATTTAAGTGGATAAAATTCTTGGCTAAAGACATATTCCAGAAATGACATATAATTTTCCAAATTAGGACAAAAGAAAGCTTATGTAATTTCCATTAGACCATCATCATACAGCAAACCAAATTAATATATGCTGCTTTTTTTCCCCCCTCTGTAGTGCTAAGGATTGAACCCAGAGCCCTGCACATGCTGAGCAAGCCCTCCACCACTGAGCCATATCCCAGTATCATATGCTGTTTTTAAACTAATATCTGCCATTTGGGGGTGGGGGTGGGGAAGAGCTTTTTTTTTCAGTTATACAAATATTTATCTGTAGTTTTATAAAAAACAGCTAACCATACAAATCTTGTTCATAACTGTACTGACCCTTTAAATTTTTTTAAAAAATTAAAAAGGTTAGCAGAAAATAAGATAAACTGGGGATGCAGCTCAATAGTAGAACACTTGCTTTAGCAACTCTAGGCCCTAGTACCTTAAAAAAGAAAGAAAGAAAGAAAGAAAGAAAGAAAGAAAGAAAGAAAGAAAGAAAGAAAGAAAGAAAGAAAGAAAACTATATAATTAAGAATATTTTAACTCTTCTTGTTTAAAAAAGAAAAACACCAATGAGTTATTTTTAGAATACTTTTGATGATGGTGGAATTTATAATAACTAGGTTTCATAAAATTTTATTATTTCTTAACGCTGATATTTTAAAGTAACAGATTTACTTCAAAATACACCCAAAGCATTTAATATTCTTGGTTTCCTTCTTTTATAAATTTCAGATGCCCCAAAAAAATTCAGACTAAAGGTAACAAAACAGGTAGCCTTCAGAATATATTGCTTGGAGGCAAAATGTACTTACTTGCTCTAGTTGACCACAGTCCTGACCAGCTTCCTACAGTGTTAACTGCTGGCCAGGTGTGACTGAAGCCTTTTTTTCTTTGATATTGGAGATTGAGCCCAGGGGCACTTAACCACTGAGCCACATCCCCAGTCCTCTTTTTATTTTTTTTATTTTGAGACAAGGTCTCACTAAGTTGCTGTGGCTGGCCTTGAACATGCAATCCCCCTGCCTCTGCCTCCCAAGCTGCTGGGATTACAGGCATGTGCCACCAAGCCCAGTCTGAAGCCATTTTTAATATTATAAACACAATATTTCCTCATAAAAATTATAATGGAGCAAAAATTCCAATGTTATAATAACATTATAAGTTCCCAGATACTTGTTTGATTTTCTCATACACTGTCATTTACCTGGCACATGATAAACAATCAATAAATACTTTGTGAATGAAAAAAAATTTAAATGTTATAAACTTGATGCTAAATCTTACCCCCTTATATCTTATATTTCTAACTTGGGAAAAACAGATCAAACCAAATAGATCACGTTTTCATAATATTTCCTTACATAATAAATTATCAGATATATTTGTATATGTGGGTATTATCTCTTAGAAAGAACACTATTATGACTGATCTGAAATTTAAAATTAATAATTCACACAGAAAACTACTGCAAACTTATTTTACTATGAAATTCTTGGTGCCCAAACAGTGGCTTTCAACTCAACCCTTTATACAACATAAGAATTCTCAAAATAATTGAGTTGAAGAAAGTGGCATTAATAACAAAATAGTGTCAAGGGCTTTTATCTAATCCTAGAGAATGAGCAGAAGGGGACAGATCTTGTAAGACAAACTGGAAAAGAGAAAGAACGTGAAGTAAATGTGGCCTTGGCACCTTTTGCACTGCAAAATTCTCAACTTGCAGAAGGAAAAGAATGAGAGGCCACAAAATGTCAGTTAGTGGAAAAGGATGCAGGGAAAGCAAAACAGCTGAGTAGTGAACAGAAACCACACTAGAAAATATAAAAATAGGCAGTTAAGAAGAGAATCAAGAGATGACACTAACTCCAGTCTGAAGTTCAAGAACAGCAAAGAGTAATAAATGAATTAGACAATGCTCTGTCATGTCTTGTTAAAGTTATACACAAATAAAAGGCAAATCTCTAATCTTTAGAGGTTTAAATTTGACAGTGAATATCTATTTACCTTTGACTTTGTCTCATTTCTTTAAACTTAATAACTGAATAAATATTTAGAAATTCTTAATTATTAAAGCAAGCTTCCTAGCTGCACTGACAGGCTACATAAAAACTTCACCCCGCTAATCCCATCAACACTAAGGTTACTGAAGTCAAGTTCATTTTATAAGCATTGATTAAATTTGCCATCACAATATCACTTTATTATAATGACAGAGAATGAGTCATTTCACTTCTAGAAAAATTACACTGAAATTTTCTTTCGAAAATTTTAGTAGTGGGATGAAATTTTTAAACATTTAAAAATGTATCCTTAAACAGAACAAAATATCCAGGATGCTATATAAATAAAAATGATAAAAATGTATCAGTAAACGGTACAACCTTGGTCTATAAGTGATATTCTCCACATCAATTTTTAAGTTTCAAAATACCACTAAGAGGATACTGGTTAAAGTTTGTCTCTGACATATTTCTAAAAAGCCTGGTAGTAAGCTTATCTTTAAAATTGATTTAAGGTAGTTGTGTTTTCAGTAGCATTTAGAACAATTTAGCACTTGGTAGCAATACTCAGATCGGCACACTGTACTAAAACATAACTGTGTAACGTTTTGTAAACTAGCTGCAATTTTCAGTAGCTGTGTTCACCAACCGTGCAACAGAATTATAATGTTCTCCTAATCCATATGCATGTCTCATATATACAAGTATTAATGGTTGTTTGGAATATTCTTCACCAACTACAATAGCAGGAGAATCTGCTTGTATTATCTCTATTGGTGTTTGTAAAATGTGAGACAGAGCTCTTAGCTCAAGTTGGCCTCCCCATGCAGCTGTGTTTACAATATCATCACAGTACTTTTCAAACTCTTCTGGAGTATACATATTTTCTGAATTAGGATTCGTTAAAAATGGCAAAAAGTCTTCCACATGGCTTTGCATATATTCAGCAGTTTGACTTCTTAAGGCAGCCACAGTCACAGCACAGTCCTGTTCTTTCAGTTGATCCTCAATGGTTCTATACATACAGTGGCCATCAGATGGAATCTGTTTAATTTCCAACTCTCTGGCTGCCAATATCTGAGCAAGTTTTTCACTTTCTACATGTCTAGCTCCAGATAAGTTCTCTATTTCAGCTTCAGCTATCCTTTCCTCCCGCTCCTTTTCCAATGCAGCTTTCTTTTCCCGTCTCTTCTGTGCTTTCGATATCCGAGGAGGCTGATTTTCAAGTGCCAAGTTTGAAATATTAACAGCAACAGAATCTATCTTATTCTCCTTGCAAGTCAGTCTCAATTGCTCCAGTTCCTCTTTATGTTTCTGTTCCATTTCTTTTTCCAACTTAGCAACATCTTCAGTGAGTTGCTTCCTACTTTTTTTGTCATTCTTGGGAACAGCATTCTTCATGCTCTGAATTTTGGCTTGCAACTCCTTCTTCTCTTTGCGATGCCTTCTCATCAGCTGCTCCTCCTCATCAAGCTCTTCAGTCAAGTCTGATTCCATGACGACCGGGTCGCCAGGCACACGCGTTGGAGAAAACCTGCAGCACGAGCCTAGCAGACACCTTCCACCCCTCAACCCTCACCCAATGTGCCATTCTGTTTTGTTTTGTTTTAAATCTAGAATTAGAAAGGAATATATCAGGGGCTGGGGATATGACTCAAGTGGTAGCATGTTCGCTTAGCATGCGTGAGGCACTGGGTTCGATTCTCAGCACCACATAAAAAACAAAGATATTGTTTTTTTTTTTTAAACTATTTTTTTAACTAGTAGGGAAAGTTTCTAATTACGCTCTTTTTTTTTTTTTTAAAGAGAGAGTGAGAGAGGAGAGAGAGTGAGAGAGAGAGAGAATTTTTAATATTTATTTTTTAGTTCTCGGCGGACACAACATCTTTGTTGGTATGTGGTGCTGAGGATCGAACCCGGGCCGCACGCATGCCAGGCGAGCGTGCTACCGCTTGAGCCACATCCCCAGCCCCAAAACAAAGATATTGTGTCCACCTAAAACTAACTAACTAACTAAATAAATAAATAAATATTTTTTTTTAAAGGAATATATCACCTTGGCTTAGTGACTTCAATAAGAATTACATTTTTTCCTGTCCCATGTAAAATATAAGTAAATGTGTTCTAATTTGGGAATGACGACCCTGGTAATATAATTATTACTAGATAGACTTTTCCCAGAAAGGTACCTCCAATAACATTTTGTTAAGAGCTCCCCCCATGATAAATATTATATCTTTCTTAGTAATAACTATTTTGTTGAAGGGAAGAGATTGGAGGAAATGTTCATTCTACTTTTATTTATTTATTTTTAGTTGTTGGTGGATCTTTGTTTGTTTGTTTATATGCAGTGCTAAGAATCAAATCCAGTACCTCACATGCTAGGCAAGTGCTCTGTCACTAAGCTACAGCGCTAGCCCCTACTTTTATATCTTTGCCATGTACTAAGAAACAGATTTCTGCTGAATTTTGCCATTTGATGATTCGTAAAATGAGAACAACTTACAGAAATCCCTGACATTGTTTACTTTCTCTAGAAGTTAGTAAAGAATTCAGATGTCTTCAGGCCATCTCCTTTTGCTGCCTCAGCCATTTGTGGAGGGATGGTCTGAGGCAGTGGGCTTCCCAGCTAGCAGCCCTGAACTACTTTTCTAGCTAGCTGAGATGAACAGAAGTTGGTAGACCTGTGTCATTTCTCCAACCGCAGGAGGGTCAAGGTCAGAAATATGCTTTGGGGAACAAAACAAACTTGGAGGCCTTTTTTTTTAAAAAAACTTTTGTCTCTGCAGTAACAGTAGTGTTTTTTGAATAATGTTCCTTGTATTCAGTATTCAAAGAAGGAGGTAACAGCTAGACTTAACAATCTTCATAATTATCCTCATACTAGGCATTCAGATGGTAAAGAACATAAGCATGTAGCGAAATAGATGACCTTCAGTGCACATTCCAGTCAAGATGAGAACACAGATGGTATCGGAACACTGCCAGAAGGTCAAAATCTTTCCTGGGTATTGACCAGGACTTCAGCATCTATGGACAAAGCCAAACATGTCAAAGTTACCCATGTAACTTTTTACTCATGTAACTCCGCAAAACAAATGTTGTAAAAACTTCCATGCTTGTGATTAGAAACCACCAAAGACAGTTCTACTGTGCTGAAAAATAGCAAAAGTCTTTTGAGTTTTTTCATAACCATTATTCAGAACATGTGATTAGTTCATTAAAACAAATGTTGATGCATATGTCCTACTAGACAACTTGAGATGACTTTACTCAAATCATGATCCTGAGAAACTCTTTTATTTCAGGAGCTTTAAGCCCTGGGTAAAATAGGCCCATATGAATGGAAGAACAGGATATGTACTGAAAAAAACATCAGAAAGATGTTACTGCAGTTATAACTGTCATTCTCTTGCAGCATCATGGTTGCTATTTTTACAGTTTGTTTTTTGACCTTAAAACTGTGTATAAATTTGATTAGTTTGTGTTCTGTCTTCATCCCTATCGTTTTTAGGATTACCACCCATCTTAACTTAAAAACCACTAAAACAAAAAATTGAAATAATCAAGATTGAATACCCAAAGATAAAATATCTAACATTGTTCTAATGAAAGAACTGTGTTTACAACATAGAACAATGATCTCACTGTGGGCTTCTCTTTTGTGTGAACATTCCATGCTTAAAATCTTTTGTATGAATGGCAGCTATGAAGACTCTTTAATATAATAATTTAAGTCAGGAATTTATATTTTTAAGTGATTATGAGATAGGTGTTCTAAATGGATATTGTTTGCTTTTCCTGACCACTTATATTTATGTTTCTTTAAAATAAAGAAAACATCTACGTTTGCTAGAACTATACTGCACTATATTGGTACTCATGATGCTAAATTGCCTTAAAATTTTAGGTAAATAATGTTGGTCATCATTGTCTTTAATTCAAGATGTGAGTTTGAATCCACAGTATAACAAATGAACTAAATTTTCCCTGTGTACACTTTCTTTTGTAACATACAATTTTTAAGAGTTTATTAAATACACATAGGTCATGGACCTAAGGTTACAAACTTGTGTGTAAGATTATAAGACACGAACTTTGATTCCAGCATCAAATAGTTTCAATTAAGATATAGTTATTACCTTGATTACAGTAAAAACAACATAATTAATTAAGCTAGCATTTTTCAAAATGTGCTCTTTATGGGGCTGGGGATGTGGCTCAAGCGGTAGTGCGCTCGCCTGGCATGCGTGCGGCCCGGGTTGGATCCTCAGCACCACATACTAACAAAGATGTTGTGTCCGCCGAGAACTAAAAAAAAAATAATAATAAAAAAAATTTTAAAAAATTCTCTCTCTCTCTCTAAAAAAAAAAAAAGTGCTCATTAGTTAAACGATTTTGTCAGGTATGAAAATATGTTACATTAAAAGTCTTTCCCTTGCTCTGTAGTCAGATAAAGTTTTTAAAATGTTATGCTACACAGAAGTTAAAAAACATAAACTGCTTTCTCTTGAAAGGGAATTCCTCAGAGCCTTTAATATATGAATGTGTATTTTGATTATTCAAGAAGGAAAATAACCATAGAGGGTTTGCAGAATATATTTGCATAGTGATTTTTTTTTAAATTTTCTCTTTCATGGAGCATCTCATAAAAAAATAGTATTTCTTTGATTCTTGAATTTAGAAAATGTTGCATTGAGCTTTTCGAAGTATACAATAAAATTTTTCTTTAGCGATGTAACTATGTTAGGCAGCTATTGTAAATGTTTTAACACATTTGAATCAAGTTTTTATTTTTGCATATTGACACATTTTATAAACTCTCAGAGATGAGTGCTGTATTTGAAATTTTAGGAGGCACTGGGTCCTATGTACACTTTTGTCTTTTAAAATTTTGCTGTGTCTTATAAATAGACAGTATTATCTTCCAGGTATAGAATTAGTTATACCACTTAAGGTATACTAACAGAAGCACATTTTGAAATCAATATGGATCATCTATATTACATACTTGGTTCTAATTAGTATCTAATTGTTTATTATAATTAATAGTATTGGTTAAGACAAACGTTAATTCAGATACTTAATGAGGTTTTGTTTTGTTTGCTCTTCATTTTGCTTCTGTCCGGCACTAACTTGCATTTTTGTTTTGAAGTCTCTTGTTTTCAGCAGCCACTGTAAAGCTGTGAGTGGCTACTCAGACCAGGTTGTCCATCAGCGGAGATCAGCTACCTCTTCACTTCGTTGCTGCCTGCTCACTGAGCTGCCATCTTTTTTGTGTGTGGCCAGTCCACGAGTAAGTGCCACAAGAGGGGAAGAGATTAAATGAATAGTACTAGAAGAAATAAAACAAGTTTCAAAGAGTCTCCTTCGTAAACAGAACTGTTTTAAGGCCATTTGAACCTTAAGGGAACATATAAGTCATAGTATTTAAAAAGGATGACATCCATGGTCCTGGCCTTCACAAGACAGCATTTCTTTATCTTGCATTGTGTAGATTTGAGAATAGTTTATTGTGGATAGCTGCTGCTTTTCATTTTATCAGGAGTTCTAAACTACAATAGGAACAAGCCATCTGTCGGGTTGATTATCACTCAACTGCAGGGTCAGGGGAGAGGGAGCCATTTGTCACGTGCATTGAGGTTTTAAAGGATTTTCATAGGAGGGACCCCAATTAGGGGGGAAATTTGATCTGGGCCTTATCACCTCAGTACAGTTTTCACATAATAAAAGGAAATATTACACTCCAGAATCAATCAGTTTCTCATTCTGATGTTTTCTCACTTCCTAAGCAGTCTTGCCTACATTGGAGGTTCACAAGTTCATTCTATCTAAAAGGTGACTGTTGCATCTATTCCCCATTCAGCAGTTATACATTTATTTGCAGAGCGGGAGTAATTTCTATTGTGGTTCAACTTTGAGCAGCTGGCTGGATCCTTCCTAATACCCTGTTTATCAAAACAGTACTTCCATGATTGCTAACAAGTATCACTGCAAAGGCTTCCATTGGCTCAATGAGTTGTTTACTTTGCCTATATCTTCACTGCCTTTCCTATCCATGTTGATCAGAGCCAGACAAAAGCTCTACAAAGAAGTAATGATGGGAGAAAGGCAGAATAGACATGTGGCTAGACTAAGTAATTAGAGAAAAGAGTAAGTTTCTGTTTACCCAGTTTGTTTTCTTTTGCTGCAATGGACAACTTCTAGTTTGCCAGGCAGCTCTCTGAGACTAACATTTTCTTCTTCTTTTATAAATATCTATAAGTATGCATATATGTGTATGTGTATATATATACATACATATGTGTATATATACGTATTTACATGTATGTATGTATATATATACATGTATGTATGTATGTATGAATGTATATACATGTATGTATGAATGTATATACATATGTGTGTGTGTATATATATATATATATATCTTTCTTTTTCCTTTTCCTTTTTTTGGTACAATATAGTTGTATGTAATGATGAGATTTATTGTTACTTACTTAATTTGGCCATTATCATTCCTCAGTGCTTCCTCCTACCTCCCCACTTCCTACGCCTTGGTCCCTTTCCTCTACTGATCTCCCTTTGATTTTTATAAGATTTACCCTCACCTTCTTTTTCCTTTTTCCTCTCTAGCTTCTGCATATTATGAGAGAAAACACACTACCCTTAATCTTTTGAATTTGACTTATTTCCCTTAACCTGGTGGTTTGTAATTTTATCCATTTTTTCCTGCAAATGATATAATTTCATTTTTCTTTATGGCTGAATTATATATGTATATATGCCATATTTTCTGTATCTATCCATTCATTGATGGACACCTAGGCTTCTGGTTCCATAGTTTGGCTATTTTGAATTGTGCCTCTGTGAACATGGGTATTCATGTATCACTGTTGTATAATAACTTTAATTCTTCTTGATAAATACTGATGAATCATATATATGGGTCAGTCTCCTGGAAAACATTTTTCTACCATTATTTTTATTGGCTTGCATCTTTAAGTTTATTTAAAAAAAAAAAAAAACAGAATCTGGCAGATTCCAAAGAAATGATGAATGGAAATAAGGTATTGAGTCCCACTGACTCCTGCCTGCCTAGATTTCTTTCTACTAGTCCTTTGATGTGTGAACTTCATTCTCTTGCCACTCTCAACTTCATTGGGTTTATTTGGCTATCTAGAAAGAATTTAGATTTTGTATGTATCCTGCTTTTCCAAAATACTCTTGGTCTTAGAAGCTTAAGTTGACTTAGGGAAGTATACTTACACTAGACAGCATCTAAAGCCATGTTTCCATAGAAGACAGCCTTACACCTCTGGTTTTATGGTTTTGTTTTAATTAATTTTTTTAATTTCAATTTTTAATTTGTTCTAATTAGTTATATATGACAATGGAATGCATCTGGACACATTGTACCCAAATAGAGCACAACTTCTCATTCCTCTGGCTATACATGATGTAGAGTCACACCAATACTGTAATCTTAGATATGTATAATCTTAGATATGTATATAGGGTAATAATGTCAGTCTCATTCTACCATTCTTTTCCCCATAGCCCCACTCCACCCTTCACTCCCCTCTGCACAAAAAGTTCCCAGGGCTGGAGTTGCAGCTCAGTGGTGGAACACTTGCCTAGCACCTGTGAGGCACTGGGTTTGAGCCTCAGCACCACATAAAAAAATAATTAATTAAAGGCATTGTGTGTATCTCCACCAAAAAAAAATTTTTTTAAAGTTTTTTTTTTTTCAGTCTCTTCCCTACCCCACCCCCCTCCAATTATGAATCAGCATCCACTTGTCAGAGAAAACATTCAACCTTTGTTTTTTTGGAATCTGCTTATTTCACTTAGCATGATATTCTTTAGTTCCATTCATTTACCAGCAAAATGCCATAATTTAATTCTTCTTTAAAGCTGAGTAATATTCCATTGTATATATGTACCACATTTTCTTTATCCATTCATCTGTTGAAGGGCATCTAGGATGGTTCATAGTTTAGCTATTGGGAATTTAGCTACTATAAACATTATTGTGGCTATGTCACCATAGTATCTTGACTTTAAGTCTTTTGGGTATAAACCAAGGAGTGGGATAGCTGGGCCAAATGGTGGTTCATTCCATGTTTTCTGAGGAATCTCCATACTGCTTTCCATAGTGGTTGCACCAGTTTTGCAGTCCCACCATCAATGAGTGTATCTTTTTTCCACACACCCCTGCCAACACTTACTAGTGCTTGTATTCTTGATCATTGCCATTCTGACTGGAGTGAGATGGAATCTCAGAGTTGTTTTGATTTGCATTTCTCTAATTGCTGGAGATACACTTCTGGTTTTGTTCTTCCTAGTAGAGGAAGTTTAGATTTCTGGGAGACGGATATCAAGGTTTTATTTCTCACATTCCCAATATTTTATAGAGCCAATAAAAATGAACTATTTTGACCTGTAGTTGCATTTACGGACATAAAAATTCTTTGTTACTGGGCTGGGGTTGTGGCTCAGTGGTAGAACACTTGCTTAGCATGTGTGAGGCACTGGGTTCGATCTTCAGCACCACATAAAAATAAAAGAAAGGTTTCATTTCCATCTACAACTAAAAAAAGGTTAATTTTTTTTAAAAAAATTCTTCATTACTACTGAATCCTCCTATGTTCTATAACCAACTACTCATTTTTCTGAAAAGCTACTCCCCAGCACCCTCCTTTCCTCCTGAGACCCTCTCATCTTTGTAAAGTTTTATCATATAGCCTGTGCTGAACCTGAAAATGGCAGTAATTACATCAAGATTATGATGATAGTAAGAATTCTAAGCGTGTCTGAATGTTACATGTACATATATGTAGTTATCACCTTCAGATCAGTCTTAGAGTGAATGATGATTTATCATGACATATCTTAATTATCTTGTGTTATCTTTTTTTCTTCTTCTTTCCTAAGATACTAGGAATTGAACCCAGGGCTTTGCACATGCTAGACAAGTGTTCTACCACGAAGCTACATTCCCAGCCCTTTTTATTTTACATTGAGACAGGATCTTGCTAAGTTGCCAAGTAGTCTGGCCTTGAACATCTGATACTCTTGCCTCAACTTCTGGAGTAGCTACCATTATAGGCATGTGCCACCATTTTCCAGCTCTTCTATGAATTTTCATCCCATCTGTGGTGGAATGAGAGAAGCTTTGAAGCTTCCTTTGGAAGGCCATCAGGAAGGCCATTTAACGTTGGCAGAATGGGTGAAAGCTGTCTAGAATGGAGCTGACTTGGAAGTGGGATTGATTCTAAGCAGAAAAGGATTTTTTTTGCCCTCTTTAGGACCTCACAAGTACACTCCTTACTACTTAGAACATGACATCTGTGATGCCTGTAATCCCAGCGGCTCAGTAGTCTTAGACAAGAGGATCACGAGTTCAAAGTCAGTCTCAGCAAAAAGCAAGGCACTAAACAACTCAGTGAGACCCTGTCTCTAAATTTAAAAAAAAAAAGGTGGGGGGCTGGGGATGTAGCTCAGTGGGCAAGTGCCCCTGAGTTAAATCCCCACGATTCCCCCCTCCCTAAAAAGAGTACCTAGACAGTAGAATGAATTAGACAAAACTTTCCTATGTTCATATATGAATATACCAACAGTGAAACTCCACTCCACATCATGTACAACCATGAGAATGGGATCCCAATTAGAATAAGTTATACTCCATGTGGGTATGTCAAAATATATTCTACTGTCATGTATATCTAAAAAGGACAAGTAAAAAAAAAAAAAATGTGCTTAGAAATGAGTCCTCAGCAGAAAGCATCCTTTCTCCGTCACTGTTCTCTACCTATTCATCCTGAGTTTCTAGCTCTTAATTTTTCTTTTAAGAGTATTGGCCCAAAGTCTTTATGTATAGTTCCCAGGTGATTTCTGCTTTTTATAAAAAAGAAAAGTAATTGTCATTGAATGTACAATTGATCATTATCAGTCTCATTAGAAAAGACCAAGTATGCTTTACTTCAAGAGTATGCATGCTGTTGGAAATATATAAAGCTGATCATATTTCTGATGTCCAGGCCACTACTACTTTAGCTGTTTTTGTTGTTATTGTTGTTTTAAATATTTTTAGTTGTACATGGACACAATACCTTTATTTTACTTATTTATATGTGGTGACGAGGATTGAACTCAGCACCTAGGCAAGCACTCTACCACTGAGCTTCAACCCTAGCCCTACTTCAGCTGTTTTTATTGAAATATAGGTATTATGAATCATGAGGTTATGGGACTCACATCCTACATGGAGAATGTCTGCTCTGGCTCAGAGTCTTCCTGGGGTCTTAAGAGGGCAAACAATAACAGGGAGGAGAGATCTAATTTTTATGCTTGTGCTATGTATTTCAGTCTTTTATTTTCCTAAGCTCAAGTATCAATGGGAAGGCACATACATTGGAGTCAAGAAAGCAAGCTCTGGAGACATATAGATGGTGTGATCTCCTAGGACTGTCCGGATACAGTTATTTCTTTAGTGAACCTGGGTGGATTTTAGAATTCTGAGCCCCATTTGCAATGGCACTTTGTAATTTTGCATATGGACTATAGATGGCACTGTTCCCTAGCAAACTCCATTTCACTTCATCTGCCCCCAGAGGCGTTATTGTCTGTTTATTGGTAAATGATGTTCTTTCTCTGATCTTGATACCTTCTTGTTCCCAGTAGAAACACCTACAGCTACAGGTTCATTTATGTACCTGATTGTTTATGTACCCCAATGCAGTATTTTTCTAGCCGTAGCTTGATAATCTGGGGTGTATTAAAAACCTAGACCAGGCCTTCTATATTAAAATGCTCACTTTTGATACATTCCCACTCAACTGCTTATGCATGCAAAAACTTCAGAACTGTTGCCCTCAAAAATCCATTGATGTAAAAATAGAATAGTTAATAGCCTACTTCTAAGAAGTAATAGAGTTACAGCCAATGCTTTATGTTCTTGTTCTTTCATATTCTTGCCCTTATTCCTTATGCCCAGTTTCTCTGTGTCTCAGTCTAGCTCCAAGGTTCTTGTGACCAATTCATTGCTTGTAATAGGCTTTAGCATTATTATCATTCTTGGCCTCTACATTTTGACAAGAGGTAGCTTTGTCATTTTCAGCAGGCTCCTTATCAGATGATGCCACAGCCATCTGAATATACCACTATTTTATTAGGGTGGCATCATACTGTTGTTGGGCTGCACCTTTTTTATTGTTGTTATTGTTACCAGGCAATAAAACCAGGGGCACTTAACCATTGAGCCATATCCCCAGCCCTTTTTTATAGTTTATTTAGAAACAGGATCTTGCTGAGTTGCTAAGGGCCTTGCTAAGTTTCTGAGGCTGGCTTTGAACTCTTGATCCTCTTGCTTCAGCCTCCTGAACCACTGGGATTACAGGCATGCACCACTGCACCAGGCCAAATAATCTACATTTAAAACACCTTTTGATAAGAATTGTGCAGTCTTTTACTTACCCAGGCCATGAATCTGTTTCTTGCTGGCAGTTGCTTCTCTCCTATCCTTCACCCCATTGACCTCCTCTTTCCTAGCTTATAGCTTGAAAGAAAGTTTCTTTTATCTTCCATTAGGTTTGACAGTCAGAAAACTGGTCAGAGAAACAGAAAGAAGTATTGATAAACTTGGGAATTTTGCTACTGGAGCATTAAAGATGGCTCCAGATGTGCCAGGCCAATACTCTTCTAGTTCTTTAGTGATGACTAGTTCCAGATGTCTTTTAGGCATTGCCATGATGTGTATCACTAGTAGCACTTTACCAGGAACATAATCTAGCAATGAATGGAGGTGGTGGAATGATGGGACGTATATATATAAAAACAGAATCATTGCTGGCCTGATATCCTCACTTATCTGCCTACTCTAGCTCTCTTTATATCTTTATTTTGTTTGCAGATTCATGTTACTAGAGTTGGCCTTTTAATCTGGAGAAGCTCATTAAGTCAGTATCTGGGGCGCTTAATTTGTCAGCACAGGGTATTTAAAACTGTCAGCCTAAGAATTTTCCATATCAGTCTGGTTTTAGAGTCCCAAAAACTTAATGTGTATGAAAAACGTGAAAGCTGTCTTGTGTGAATCTTTGCAGGTCACCGCAGTGCCATTGGATTCTTATTGCAATGACCGAAGTGCAGAATATGAGAGGCGAGTTCTGAAGGAAGGAGGGAGTCTGGCAGCCAAGCAGTGTTTGTTGAATGGGGCCCCTGAACTGGCTGCAGACTGGCTGAATAGACGATCTCAGTTCTTCCCAGAGCCAGCCGGAGGACTGTGGAGCATCAGGCCCCAGAATGGTTGGTCTTTCATCAGGATTCCAGGTGAGTTATACATTCTCTTGGAATGTGTTCTCAGCTTTAGCAAAAGGAGAATACGTGAGATATTCCCTGTGGTGGTTTTGCAGAGTTCTTGAGGATTCTATCTCATTTTTAGTTCTTAGTAATTTTTAAGTGAAAATACTAATTCTTTAAGACTTGGAGAGATAAATGTTTTCTTAGGAGAGAGGAATGGTACTCTTTGTTGGGGGGGTGGGGCGAGTAAGTGAGTGGAACTGGAATGAAGCACAGTAGTAGAGAATTTGCCCAGCATGCACAAAGCCATGGGTTCCATCCCCAGTACAGCAGGGGGGACGGGAAAAAAGAGGGGGGGAAGCATGGTAGGAGGAAAGGATTCAGGTAGAATGAATTCATTTGTCTATGTCATTGCCAGTTGAATGAATGAGAATGTCGTCACTCCCAGAAAGCCTCATTTAAGTAGCATAAACAGTGTCCTGCACGGAACACTAGAGATCTGAATGATAACAAAAGGAAAAACAGCGTGTTTTGTGCCAAAATTCTAGCAGATTCCCAGACCCCCTAGGGTCAAGGTCAGGGGTTGAGAGGAAACTAGGTTTTCATCTTTGCTTTGGTGAGACTACTTGTAAGGAAGTTGAACATAAAGAGAGTTCATGATCTCGGTGTTCAACTTATAATGCTCATAATCTTTCCTTACACCTGCTGGCATACTGGTGTATGAACTTGGAGCTATGGTATTAGTTATGGTTGTTCTAATTCTCTGATATCTTGAGTATATTCATCTTATTGACATGAAATGGAAGTAAACTAGAGCTAAACATTCAAAAGGGAACATCTATTATTTCTAAAAGTTATTGGATTCCAGTGCTGAAGGCCTGGTTTTTCCATTTAATGTTAACTTTATTACAAGTGTCAAGGGGCTTTGTGTCAAGGCTTCTTGTAATTTGTTGAAGCTCTGACTGGAAGATGCCTTTTTTGTAAAAGCACTATTGCTAGGCTGGGGTTGTGGCTCAGTGGTAGAATACTCTCCTAGCATGTTGGGGCCCTGGGTTTGATCCTCAGCACCACATAACAATAAAATGAAGGTATTCTGTCCAACTACAATTAAAAAAAATTTTTTTTAAAGCACTATTGCATACTCAGAACTGACTTAGAACACATGAATATGGTGGATGTATATTGTTTGGAAATCAGGGGAAAGCCCAAGTATAGTAAGCCCAGGCAGGAGGTGAGTGCAGGTATCAAAAGAAGCAGGATAGCACCTTATTTCTTCTTCATTCTGGTTTCTTAGTTCCCAGTACAGGAGTTAGAAGGCTTATTGCTGGCGCTGTGGGAATCTCTTGTGGCTTTTCCTGTTCTTTGAAAGAAAAATGGACCTTGTTTAAATAGCAGGAAGTGTCTGAGTTCTTTTTGCATCGATAAAAAGCACCAGCCTCACTGGCTGTTTACTGTGAGAACCAACCAGCTCCTCACTGACCCCATTGTGCTCTGTAGACTCTCTGGGCCAGTGGTGGGTGCGGAGGCGGGTGTCACTGGAACCCGTATTTTATCTCTCTTTCCTTTATACTTTCACATTTTTTGTTACACTGGGAAGTGTTGGTTCTTTTACATTCCTTGGAGAGACTGAACCAAAATCTCCTGGGTTTCTCACCTTGATTGCTTCCCCATGCTTCACCAGGTGGATATAAGATCCTTTCAGAAGGCTCCTTTCCTTGGAAAACAGAGATTATTTAATCTGTTACCCTAATTTTACTGTCACCGGCTACATTTTTTTTGTTGTTTTGTTTTGTCTCTGAATAGTATCGTAAACTGTGGACAGTACGAACCTAAATCTAAATGAAAATAACAGTAGCATTATGAGAGATTATAAGGGTAGGATACGTCTGTTTCAACATTGAGCTCCTGTTTTAAAGAACAGCCTGACTTGGCAGAATCATTCCGATTTCTATGGAATTGTGCTCCTCCTGGCTCTGTGCCCTACTTAGCAACAGGTGGTGGTCTTGTCCAGTGGGACTTTTGGTAGCTCCTCAAAATCGGGTGATGTATGCTAGACATAGAAGACAACAGCATATGCAGAAAAAGAAGCTTGTTTTTTTTCCTACATTCTTTACTAGGGACAAACACTGAGACTGATTTTCCCTGCCTAGCACACTTACCAGAGAATCTAAGGTTTTCTCATTTTTAAGCCCTTGCTGCTATTTTTTTCTTAGGCTTTTTCCTTCAGGCCAGTCCAAAGAAGTCCAGTCCAAACATTTCTGCCTCCCCCACTCCCATAATAATAAGCTGGCAATAGACACCATTTCTTACTTTTTTGGGGGTGCATCAGAGTTTATCCTTGTAAGTGTATGCACATCTTCATTACTGAGTGTTTCTAATCTTCGCATCAGGTCATTCTGGTTAGCAGTCAATGTAGAAAGTGGAATGCATGAAAACCATTTAATCATGATTTTGAAATCAATTGAAGCTTCTCAAAATTCAGACATCATGTTCCTTTCTCAGGACATAAACACTTAACAACAGAACTAATAGAAACCTATTTGGAGATGACTTTATAGCAGGTATGACATAGACATCACTCATAGATGCCCACACTTTAATATTTATGCTGAGGGAGTATATATGGAAATAGTAGATAAGTAGACTGCAGAAATCTGGAGGGCTAAGCTTGCCCGTTCATTCAGTGGCTTAAAATATGTGTGCTTGCCAGGCATGGTTATGCATCTTGTAATCCTAGTGATTTGGGAGCCTGATAGAGAAGGATCACGAATTTGAGGCCAGCCTCAGCAACTTAACTAGGCTTGTCTCAAAATAAGAAGGGTTGGGAATGTAGCTCAGTGGGTAAAGGACCCCTGAATTAAATCCCTAGTCCCCCCGCCACCATACACACTTAGACACATGGGCTTGCTAGGCACGGTCATGCACACCTATAATCCCAGAAAAAAGAATACACACACACATTTAGACTTCTTGTGCTTTTAATGAGAACAAAAAGAACATAATATCTGAAGCAGATTGGTAGGTAGCTCAGTGGGGATTATTTAGGAACAATCAAAATTGAGACACCCCTAGCAATCTAGTTAAAAAAGGGTAATTATGATAGAAAGAAAATTTCAAGTTGTTAACAGGACTGTGTTGCTGCCTGATCAGACTTGGAATTTATACAGGCCTCCTTGTTTGGTGTCGTGGAGGGGGCTTAATGGTCTCTTCTGTCCCAGCTGTAGTCATTTGATTGTGCTGTTAGGAAGACAACAAAATGAAGAGCATTTCAATAATCTAAACAGGACCAAACAAAGAAGCTGAAAAAAAGGTGTATGTCACAAAGACAGGGAAGGATTGGGGTGGGAGAGATGTGGCCTGGCAGTATTCTGAAGGTGGGAAAAGGCAGGCTGTGGCACAGAGGAGTAAACATCCAGAACCCATAGCTTTGTAGCATAAACAGCGTCTGATGATTTGTTATGGTGCTATCAGCACATCCGTTCTTGTTCAGTTTAGACAATAATTATGCACTTGGCAAATAGTGGCGAGAATGACAGTTGAGAACTCTTGGACTACTCGCAATAGTCAGCCTCTTTAGTTCTGGAAAAAAAAAAATCCGTAGGTTCAGGGCTGGGGCTGGGGCTGGGGCTCAGCGGTAGAGCACTTGCCTGGCATGTGTGAGGAACTGGGTTCAATTCTCAGCACCACATATAAATAAATAAAATAAACAACAAAAAATCTAAAAAAAAAAAAAAATTCATGGGTTTAAACCCAGATACTAGGATTCACAAAGCAATTTCCTTTATAATTTTCTTCTTGACTTTCAGTTGTTAGTTTTTTTACTTTTTTAATGTTTATTTTTTAGTTTTAGGTGGACACAATATCTTTATTTTATTTTTATGTGGTGTTGAGGATCAAACCCAGCACCCCGCGCATGCCAGGCGAGCACACTACCGCTTGAGCCACATCCCCAGCCCCAGTTGTTAGTTTTCAATGTATGATCTCCATCCTTTTTGTGTCCCCTAGCCACTTCCATATGTATTCTTATGCAACCTCTCAAGCTTCTTCTTTTATCCTCTAATGGCAGCAATTGTTCAGGGCATGTTTATGGACCAGTCTGCAAACAGGAAACTCTGCTTCCTGAAATATGATGGGAGTTGAATGATATTGAATGGATGAGATGAAAATTTGTGAGTTAAGTGTTCTTTAAAGTTCTGTGGCTGAATGCATTTCTTATGGGAAGAGGAAAGGAAAAAATGCACGTTAGCAAGTGAAAGCAACTTCATTTCACAGAAATCCAGAACCAGTCCTTCTAAAAGCTGAACAAGCCCGTATGTCTTTATTGAATTACATCTTGGGTTAATGACATTTACTAGCCAGCCTTTTGAAATCATCAGCAGAGGGAGTTTTGGTGGTTGATTTTGTGTTGTTGTTGTTTTGTTGGTTAGTCAGGTTTTAACAACAAAACAAAAACCTCAATGGCCTGAGGATGTAGTTCAGTCATAGAGCATGTGCCAGGCATGCACAGTGTACTGAACTTGATCCCCAGCACTGCAGAACAATAAAAAATTTTAATGAAAGGTCAAGTGTGGATATGTGTGTTTGCATTTCTTAGTGTTTATATTTCTCCAAGAGAAGGCAGGAACAGCCATTTTTCCTATATATTCTCATGTTCCTTATTCAGGACATAAACACTTAACAACAGAACTAATAGAAATCTATCTGGAGATAGTCAAAGGAAATAAAAACAGATTTTTCAGTTTACTTTATAGCAGGTATGACATAGACATCACTCATAGATGCCCACACGAACCTGGTCCCCTGCATAAGAATGTGGAATAGAGAAGCTTCCAGATTTCTTTGCAGCAGACAAAGAAATCAATTTCTTCTCAAAATTCAGACATCATGTTCCTTATTCAGGACATAAACACTTAACAACAGAACTAATTGGGAGTTGTCTGATTGGGAGCTGTCAGCTGAGAGAAAGTCTATACCTACCTCTTTAGAATGTTGAGTACTCCTGGAGTCATGATTCAACAGGACTTTGCACTCTTCTTCAGATGCATTTTCCTGTTCTCATGATAAAAGGTATCCTGGATGTAATAATTTTGCCTGCACACAGCTTTGCAGTGAGTGATTTTGTTGCTTCAATTAAATAGTATGTCCCCTCCTCCTTTTTCTTCTCCCCAGGCAAGGAGAGCCTCATCACTGACAGTGGAAAACTATATGCCCTTGATGTCCTGCTGACTCGGCTCAAATCTCAAGGACATAGGGTCCTTATCTACTCCCAGATGACCAGGATGATAGATCTGCTGGAGGTAGGAGAAGGAATCTTGGGGGCCTAAGCTTCCTTGGCATTTACATTGGCGGAATCAGATATTCATGACTAGTATTAATCCTATTTAATGAGAACCCCCAAATTTTTTTTTGTGCTTTTAGTCAACATAGGGAACAGAACCAGCTCCTGGCAGATGGAGAGTATGCAAAAAGAATTCTGTCTCCTTCCTTACAGCCAATGAAAAACATCCTTTTCCAAGGGACAAAATTCTCTAATTTTTCCCTTTTTGACTGGGGGGTGGGGTGCATACTAGTGATTGATCCCAACAGCATTTTACCACTGAGCTAACTATATCCCAGTCCTTTTTATTATTTTTTTGAGACATGGTCTTGCTGAGTTACTGAGGCTGGTCTTACAGTTGCAATCTTTTGCCCCAAACTCCCAAATTGCTGGTATCACAGTTATGTGCCACCATACCTGGTGAAATTCCCCAATATTAAAGCAAATCACAGCCCAGGAATCTTTGAAAAGTTTCTTGAAATTCTGTATGGAAACCAAGATTGGGAGCTGGGCACTGTGGCGCACACCCGTAATCCCAACAACTTTGAGAGGTTACGGCAAAAAAAATCACAAGTTCAAAGGCAGCCTCAGAAGCTTAGCAAGACTCTATCTCTAAAAAAATAAAGAACTGGAGATGCGGCTCAGTGGTTGAGCAACCCTGGTTTCTGTCTCTTCTATTGAATAAAAAAAACAAAAACCCCACAAGATTGGGATTAGTTTTTCTATATAGAAAACTAGAGAGCCAGTATTCAACCTTAATTAATGGAATGATTCTTGTCTACATATTGCAGTTACCTAGTAAGCTTTTAAAAAATGCTGATATCTGATCTCAACTCCAGAGATTCTTATTTAGGAAGTTTGGAATGTAACTTGGGCATCAGGATATTTAAAATTTCCTGAAGTGATTATAATATACATCCAGGATTCACAACCACTGGATTAGTGGTGAAAAATGTTTACAGGAAAGCAGGGTTTTTTTTTTTCCTTTAATTATTTTCACATTCAGGTTCTCTCTCTTTCTTGCCTTAATAAAGGAGAGGAGATCATGGATACAGAAATAGGAGAGTGAGAATGAGAATAAATAATCATAAACCACTAGATTAAGTCTTTATACAAGAATGTTGGAGAGGCTAAAGTGCCTAGTTGTGAGGAGTATATAAATGCTTTTATGTTTTTCCTTGAGTATAATATTTGTAAGGCTTTATATTCCAGTAAATGGAAATTGGACCATGATATCCCTGTCTATGAATAAGGATATAGGGACCATAGAAGTGCAGAAGGAACAAAGGTATCTGTAAGGAAGGTTTTTAGGATCTTGGAAAGCCAAGATTGATTTACTGAATTTTACAGTGAGTTTATCCAAATTGGGTGTCAGGCTCCTTTTATTAATTTAGTAACTTCTTTGTGCAAGAGATATGTGCTATTTGAAGTCGGTTTAATCACCAAGTCTTAGGTTTCATAATAATGTTTAGCCCCTTGAATGCCATTGATAAGACAAACTTTCTGGTTTGTGTTTTGAGTAGATCACTTATTTTTGAAGGTTAAAAATAATGCTAATAAGCTATAAGTCATAAGTGTTTAAACCATTATGTTTGATATAAATTTTGACTATGTTAAAGGTACTGACAGCAGCAATCCAAAATAAAAGGGCTGCCTGCATCTCTAATGTTCTGTTCAAACCCGGTGATGCCAACAACCAAAACAATTTTCCTACACTGATGCCTTTTTTAGGTAAAGTACACTTGTCTTGTCCTTAAGAGTCAGGGACAGTACAGATAAAGTAGTGTTCTTCAGATGCTAAGAATTATGAAAAATCAATAATGCTACATACAGATTTAGTAAGGGAGGCGATGATCTTTTTTTTCCAAGGCATTATCAGTAGAAATTCTTGAAAGTTCATTTGTATTAAAGGGAATTTCTAAGGGAATCTGGGCAGCAACCCATAAATAAGCTAGCTCTGTCAGATGAAAGTGAATATAGGTAGTTTAATTTAGCCCTACATTTTTATTCCTCATTCTGTGTATTGCACACTTGTAGGTACTTATTAAATATTACTAAAGTAAAATACTTTAAAGTATGATGAGTTTTGTTCAGGAAGTATGCTGTAAAGCCCCACCCATAGGTCACTTCTATCTAATGCAGTATTTACTTGAGGGAGTAGGACATAGTTTATACGATTTGCAAACAAGGCATCTTGTGAGAACCTTCTTAAATGTAAATGCATCTCTCTATGAGGAATTCTAAGTTAGGGAAAAGCAATTTAAAGCATGAATTTTACAACTGCTGACATTCCTTAACCATATGTACAGCCCACATCTATGTTGAAGCCAGAGAATGTTGCAACTGTTAGTATGTTTCCAAAACTGAAATGGAAGTGTTCTCTAGTTTTCCTAGTACTATATTTTACTAATGTTGTTTCTTCAATGTTATATTCTTTTATGAAAATGTATTCTTTTTTTGTTCATTTGTATTAATGTTTTTCATTCAAATGAACCACATTCTATATTCCAAGAAACTAGTTCTCAATAGAATTTGTTTTGTGAGCATGGAATTATAATGGCTACAGTGTTCTTCTATGTCTAATCATTTTTTGAAATGTAAACATATTGTGAATGTTGGTATAATGCATGATTATGTCTCCATTTATATTTCACAGAGTATGTTGATTGTTTTGGTTTTTATAGGAGTCTCTTTTTTTTTTTCCATTGACATCTTATACCATACAAAGAGGGATAGAAAAGTTTCCAGTAGACTAGGAGTTAGAAACTCACATGGAAGCATCGAAGTTCTGTTGTGTAGCTGTGGAACATGTTAGCGTTTCTCTTTCATTTGGCATTTTTTTCCCCTTGTTATTGTTTTTTGTGTTAGCCTTAGCTGTCCATCTCTTTATTTCTGGAACTCAGCAGAAATAGATGGCAGTAAAGATTCACATGCTTGGTTTCCATTCTGTAAGAAAAATTAGTTCTAGGCACTTTAGTATTTGCTTAGTATTTTCTAAAGAGGATGATAGTGTTCTTTTTCCCTTGGGTAAAAATATGAAATTAATTGAAATTGCTTGTGTAAATATCAGAACTTCTTTCAAATAGAATTCTGTATTCAGGAATGTCTTATTCTTTCCCATGTCTTCTGGATTAGAGGATTGTCAAAAGGGTGATTGCTGGGCTGGGGATATAGCTCAGAAAGTAGAGTGCTTGCCTCTCATATGCACAAAGCCCTGTGTTCAATCTCCAGCACCACACACACACACACACACACACACACACAAAGTGATCATTTAATTTCTAGGATCAAGAATTTTTAGTTTGCAGTAGGTATAAGTTAAACATGGTAGAGGGGCTGGGGTTGTAGCTCAGAGGTAGAGCGCTTGCCAAGCATGCGTGAGGCACAGGGCTCAATCCTCAGTACCATATAAAGATAAAACAAAGATATTGTGTCCACCTATAACTAAAAACAAATAAATATTTTTCTAAAAAAGTATAAAGATATGGTAGATCATTAAATGTTATATGTTAGTAGATTTATTTTATACTTACTGAGTCCGCCTATTCAGAGTACTATGGAAATAGACATAATCCCTGTGCATTGGGATGATGGTATAGACATGGGCAAAACTCTTTTTCTCCTGACTGGTATTATCATAGTTGGGGACCCCTTCCATATCCAGTAGTTGCTTTTAACTCATTACACATGACTTACCTTATCTCTGGGTTTCCTCTTTTGAGATTTATTCTTGTTGAATCAAGCAACTAAGTCTGTAGTTTAAGGAAATAAGTCATGTGGTCTTTTTTTTTTTTTTTAATGCAATACAGAAATACTTGGAAAGGGTCAGCCAACTGATGCTATGTGTAGTGTGATTATTAAGTACTGAAACCCAGACAAATCTTCCAATAGTACATCATAGAGTTTAAAAGTAAATAATCCATAAAAAATGATGACATTTGAAATACTGGGAAGCTAAAGATTCCAAAACTGCCCCCATGAAATGAAAAGCAAATTTGGGTTGCTATGAACTGGAATCTTCATAAGATCTTAAGAATGAAAGAGGGAAATTTGTCAGCTTACCATCACAGTATTTGTAGAGTTCTTCCTCTCATCCTATGGCACCCATGAGTAAAGCTTTTTTTGTTTGTTTGTTTTTGGTAGTGCTGGGGATTGAACTCAGGGCCTTGTGCGTGCAAGGCAAGCACTCTACCAACTGAGCTATATCCCCAGCCTATGAGTAAAGCAGATGTGAAGGTCAGTTAAACCTGTCTTTGACTTCAAGGAAACACATACATACAGAAATTATCATCAGATGGACCTTAATATTAGTGCCCAAGTGAAGCATTGACAAAGTTAAGAACAGCAAGAGGGGATACATTTATTTTATATTCTATCAGGGTCACTATTGAGAAAAGTTTCATATAGACTGTGATATCTGAACTTAAACAGAATATTAACCATTAGGGAGGAAGGGAATTTAAGACAAAAGAAGCCTAGTATAAAAAGGCAAAAAGACCCAAAGGTACAAGACATTTGAGGGAAGTAGCCCAGTGATACTAGAATGTATGGTCTAGGAGAAAAGGAAACATGTTAAGTAGGTTGAAGGCAGATTATGATGGGCCCAGGAAGGCCTTGTGATAGGAACATGCTGTGAAGGGCTCTCTCTATTACATAGAGAAGTGTGGCCGTCATATTTCACTCTCTTGGTGCTATTTGGTTGGACTGCAAAGAAATTGTGATGCCCATAGAGAAAAACCTTTTTCCTGGTGTTACACCCCAAAGATGGAAAGCATGTCCAAGAAAATTAAAGTTAACCCAGGTTTGTTGATTATCCTTGGTTCTTTTCTCAGATTGTTTTATGAAAGTGAAATTGGGTTAGAATGAACTTCAAAGACAACTGTGAAATAGAAGTTTCAGAATAGAAGGTTGATAATAGGGGTGTGTCAACATTTGCCTTTATTTTTCCAAGTGTTTAATTTTTCTGATGATAATGGCTAGGTTTTGTGGATAGAATGTAATAAGAAATTTAGGATTAGTGGGATTCCCTCCACCTCTTCCCCCACCCGCCGCCCCCAGTAGTGGTGAACATTCTTTTCATTTAGGAAGCAATAGAAGGATTAAGCTGAGGGCTCTGGATTCAGTCCACTTAAGTTCCAGTTCTAGGTCTACTCCCTACCACCTGTTTTGCTTTAGAGACCTTAACATCTGAAAAATGGGATAATAATACTACTTTAAAGATTATTTTAGGATTAAATAAGCTAAGCCAGATAAAGTACATAAAACAGTGACTATAACTTAGTGAATATTATTAGTGAATATTTAGTAAATGCCATAATTATCACTGCTACTCAAGTGAGCCTAGTTCCTTTATATTATACTACAGAGTCCATGTATATTTGCTTTTATTTATATCTTAAAGTAGTGAAAAATCATTTATAAAACTATCTTGAGTTATGTTGACACATCTACATATTACTGCTTAACAAGTAGGACTTGTGGATATGATCCAGAACTGAAATATCTTCTTGCATTAAAAACAGTGGTTTTCAGGGCTGGAGTTGTGGCTCAAGGGGTAGAGCGCTCACCTAGCATGCATGAGGCGCTGGGTTCGATCCTCAGCACCACATAAAAATAAAATAAAGATATTGTGTCCACCTATAACTAAAAATAAATGTTTTTTAAAAACCAGTAGTTTTCAGCTGGGGTTGTAGCTCAGTGGTAGAGCGCTTGCCTAGCACATGTGAAGCACTGGGTTCAATCCTCAGCACCACACGAAAATAAATAAATAAATAAAATAAAGGTATTGTGTCCAGCTACAACTAAAAACATATTAAGGAGAAAAAAGAAACAGTGGTTTTCAAACTAATGGGATGTGGTACGCAAAGGACAGGTAAAGATTAAGCAGATGGGTCCTTGAACTTTCCTTCCTTCTTTGTCAACCAGAATAGTAATGCTTCTCTATTTTATGTTAGAAGGATTCTTTATAAGAATCTTACTTTATAAATAGTGTATTTTTTAGTCCTAGTGCTTTAAAAATACCATATGTTCTACAACTGTTTGTGGCTTGCAAGTCATACATTATTAAAATACAGATGTGGTTCACTGTTCATAGGGTGTGTCCCTCTATCCTGCATTTTTGACAAACTTTAGATTTTGGGCCATATTGCATAGGAAGGATCAAAGGGACCCTGTCCTGCTTTCCTTCTATAGTGTCTCAACTGCTAGTATGTGGTGTCTATTGGTATCAACTTTGAAATGGCCAACTTTAAATGAGGTATAGTTGCTAAATAAAAATTGTGTGTATTTAATGTGGACAGCATAATTTTGTTGTTGTTGTTGTTTGTTTGTTTGTTTTTGATACTGAGTATTGAGCCCAGGAGTGCTTTACCTTACCATTTAGCTATGTCCCCAGCCCTATTTTGGGGGGAGTGCTGGGGCAGGGTCTCATTGAGTTGCTTAGGGCTTTGCTAAATTGTTGATGCTGGCCTTGAACTTGTGATCCTCCTGCATCAACCGTCTCAGTCACTGCAAGACACCACCTTGGACCACTTTTTTTTTTTTTTTTGTACTGGGGATTGGAACCCAGGGGATGCTTAACTACTGAGCCACATCCCCAACCCTTTTTTGAATTTTATTTAGAGACAAGGTCTTGCTGCGTTGTTTAGGGCCTTGCTGAGTTGCTGAGTCTGGCTTTGAACTCATAATCCTCCTGTCTCTGCCTCCTAAGCCACTGGGATTACAGGCATGCGCCACCATGCCCAGCTCCATGACATATTTTAATACATATATGCATTGTGAAATCATTGCTATAGTCAAGCTAATTAATGTATTCATCACCTATGTAGTTATAATTTTGTATGTTATGAGAACATTTAGAAATGGATTCTTACCAAATTTTAAGCATGCAATACAGTATTATTAACTATATAGTTACTGTGCTATGCATTAGATCTTCAGAACTTTTTTGTCCTGCATAACTGAACTGTTGCCCAACATAGCTCCAGTCCCTAATACCTACCTTTCTATTCTCTGCTTTCATGAATTTGACTTAATAGGTTTACTTTTGCATAACATCCTTGAGGTTTATACATGTTGTTATAAATAGGAGGATTTCCTTCTTATTTTTAAACTGAATAATATTACATATGTGTATACGTGTATGTACTTACATACACATAGCACATTTTCTTTATCCATTCCTCTGTTGATGAACATTTCTTGACTGTGACAAATAATTCTGCAGTGAACATGGGGGTACAATTATCTCTTTGAAATACTAATTTCATTTCCTTTGACTGTATACCCAGAAGTGGGCATCCCAGATAATATGGTACTTCTATTCTGTTTTCCATGATGGCTGCACTAGTTTATATTCCCACCAGCAATGTACAAGGATTCCATTTTTCAACAACCTGATTAGCATTTGTTGTCTTTTGTCTTTCTGATAATAGCAATTCTAACAAAATAAATCGGTAGGGGCCCCAGTCCTCCCACAAAATCAGAATCACCAGCATAGATCCCAGCTTATGTATTTTTAATCCTATTTAAGAATCACTACTCAAATGCCAATAGTACATCTTATCAATAATGCCTTTTACTTCTTCAGTAATTATTTTTGTTAATTTTTTTCTTCTTTTTTAAATTTTCTTTTTTAAAGTAATTTTAAAATTAAAATAATGCCTATTAAAACTGTATAGTTCTCAATACTTCCTAAATGCTAAAGACTACATTTTATTAGTTCAAGTAGCATTCACTTTGGTTCATAATTATTGATCCATAGTAGTCTATTTATGAGTACTGATGTTCATATCTGTTTAATCAAAGGAGAGAACTTTAAAGCTATAGGAAAGGAAATTATGCATTTTGGTTCTATTCTGCTGCTGCCTTAAATGGAGCAGAAGGAATTCTGCTTGCTTTTAGAGGCTTCAGGAAACTTAATCATACTAATTGGTTATTCTATACTAAATGCCAATAATGGATATAGGTGGAATATACTTGATTTCTACAAAGTTCCTGGTGTATAGAATTGGGTAATAATTGGTCTTGAGAGCTGAGGGTGTGACTTGGTGTAGGGTGCTTATTACCTAGCATGCACAAGATCCTGGGTTCAATCTCCAGCATTGCAAAAAATAAAATAAGGGCTGGGGATGAGGCTCAAGCGGTAATGCGCTTGCCTGGCATGCTGGGGCGCTGGGTTCGATCTTCAGCACCACTTAAAAATAAAATAAAGATATTGTTTCCACCAAAAACTAAAAAATAAATATTTAAAAATAAATAAATAAAATAAACATTTAAAAAATTTTGGTGTCTTTTTTTTTGTCCCATAAATCCTCCTTAATGCTCAGAAGTGCTTTAATGCACAAGTACTACAAACCTCATAAATGTTAAATTTAATCATCCACAGTAGTCCTCAGATACAAGAGTGTATTATAGGGAATTGAAGGATAAATGGGAATGGTTGTATCATTTTTAAGCCATACCTAGGCTGCAAAATTCAGCAAAAGTTTTTTATTAACTGGATCTCAGGGTTTGAAAAGAATATAGTAAGGAAGGGTCTAACAACAGATTTTTAGGAAAACCTTTTGGTGTTGCAATTGGTGAGTGTTGATAGTTTTTTGAGGTAGATTTTTATAATTTTCAAATGTGCTATGGATACTATAAAATCATTTGTTAGAGGATTTTAACTGTATAGAATTGAATTGTATACTCAAATATTAAGATTTCTTTCATATAATATGAAAAAGGTTATGTAAAAACTAAGAATGGAAGTGAGTACAGTTCTTGAAATTAACACTTGGAAAGAATTAAGAATTTCTTTCCAAATAAGCATTTGGCTGTATTATCTTTTGCTAAACAGCTTGGAATTTTAGAAAGACATCTAGAGTCACTTTGGAATGTTCAGAATTGGTGAATAAAAGAAGCATTAGAAGCTAGGCGTGGTGACACACACCTGTAATCCCAGCAACTCAAGAGGCTGAGGCAAGCAGATTGCAAGTTCAAAGCCAGCCTCAGCAATTTAGCAAATCCTGGGTAATTTAATGAGACACTGTCTCAGGATAAAAATAAAAGAACTAGTGATGTGGCTCAATGGTAAAGTGCCCCTGGGTTCAATCCTTGGTGCCTCCCTCCCCAAAAAAAAAAATCATTGTATTGCTTTTTTAGCATAGTCTTTTGTCTTTGAGGTGTTTTTCTATAGTATGAAAATTAGATATTCCCCTGTCCAGCTTTTAACAGATTTTTGCATGTCCATTTACTTAATATCTTGAAGCTGTTTGCTGAAGTAGGATCTTATCTTAAGCCTTCTGAAATCCCATTTTTCCCCTTCTAAGAGCTAAGTTTTGAAGTAGTAAAAACGAAAGATTCACTTCTGTTGCCTCTGTAAGAGGCTTTCTGTAATCAGGGTTGGTCTAGAATTAATGTCCCTGGTGTTTTGCTAACCTTGAAATATTAAGTATGTGAGCAGCAAGATTTACAAGAAGCCAGGTGATATAATCTTAGCCATTCTAGCAAAGGGATCACAACTTTGAGGATGGCCTCCACGACTTAGGAAAATGATATCTCAATATAAAAAAATAAAAAGGACTGTGGATGTACTTCTGTGTAGAGCACCCTGATTTTAATGGTTTTAATCCCAAGTACCCTCCAAATTTTTTTAAAGAAATTTATTATTAGTGCTTTCATGAGTTTAGAAGATCTGGTTTAAAAGGCAGCAGAGTGCTTGTGTGAGCTAGGCACAGGTGTACACACTTGTAATTCCAACTACTGAAGAGGCTGAGAAAAGAGGGTTTCAAGTTCAAGGCCAGTCTGGGCCATGTAGCAGAGATTAAAATAATTTTTTTGTTGTATATCAAAATGAAATTTTTGGAAAGATCTTGAGATCTTGGCAGAGCACTTGTCTACTCGGTTGAGGCCCTGGGTTTAATCCCCAGTACTTAAAAAAAAAAAAAAAAAAAAAAAAGTCTGTGCAAGAAGCCAACCTTTTTTTGTTGTTGTTGTTAGATTTAATGTGGGATGGATGACTCTGTAAACTGTCCTGGTATAGTCTGTTTATTTTGCTGTCTTGGATTGCAGCATTTCCTGATTGGATTAGCTGCCAAGGTATGAGTGGGCTTCTTATGAGTTGTCTTTGAGGTGTTTTTCTATAGTATGAAGATTAGATATTCCCCCATCCAGCTTTTAACAGATTTTTGCATGTCCATTTACTTATTTTTTTTTGTTAGATTTAAATTTGTGGGATGCTACTGTTTTCATCTTCTATCCTGAATTCCTTCTCTTCTACCATTAATCCAGTCCAATTGTAGGGCTTTTACCACTAAGTGTAACCTTGAAATTTTACTTTGGTTGAATGTTTTCTGTCCCTATTTGATTATCAGAGCCATTAGGGAACTACCCCAAGACGGGAAAAAAATAATTAAAACAAACACCATAAAACACAATGAAATATATGTGCCTCAGTGCCCTAATGTAGTTGGTTGACCAGCTTCAACTCAATAATACCCTAGCCCAAGACCTCTGTCAAGTTCTTTACAATTATTTGCTCTTTGTTGTTATTTTTAGTTATATATAACACTAGAGTGCATTTTGAGATATTTATACAAACATGGAGTGCGTCTTATTCTAATTAGGATCCTAGTCTGTGGTTATATATGATGTGGATATTATTGTGGTATATTCATATGTGCACATAGGAAAGTTAAGTCAGATTCATTCCACTGTCTTCTATTTCCTGTCTCCCCTCCCTCCCTCATTCTCCTTTGTCTAATCTACTGAACTTCTATTCTTTTTCACCTCCTCTTGTTGTGTGTTAGCATCCACATATCAGAGAGAACATCTGACCTGTGGTTTTGGGGGATTGACTTATTTTGCTTTGCATAATAGTCTCCAGGTCATCCACTTTCCAGGAAATATCATAAAGTCATTCTTTTTTATGGTTGAGTAATATTCCATTGTGTATATACCATATTTCTTTATCCATTCATCTGTTAAAGGGTCCCATAGCTTAGCTGTTGTGAATTGAGCTGCTATAAACATTGATGTGGCTGTGTCCCTGTAGTACGTTGATTTTAAGTACTTTGGATATAAACTGAGAAGTGGGATAGTGGATAGCTGGGCCAAATGGTAGTTTGATTTCAAGTTTTCTGAGGAATCTCCATTCTGCTTTACAGAGTGATTGCACCAATTTGCAGTCCCACCAGCAATGTATTAGTGTATCCTTTTCTCTACATCCTCACCAACACTTTTTCTGAGTGGAGTGAGATTAAATCTCAAGTGTAGTTTTAATTTGCATTTCTCTAATTGCTAGAGATGTTGAACATCATTTGCTCTTAATAGGCTGCCACATATCAAAGAAGACATTTGGCATTTGTTTTTTAGGGATTGGCTGGCTTCACTTAGCATAATCTACTCTAATGCCATCCATTTCCCTCCAAATTCTATGATTTTGTTATTTTTTAATGCAGAGTAATACTCCATTGTGTATAAATGCCACATTTTTTTTTATCCATTCATCTATTGAAGGGCATCTAGGTTGGTTCCACAGTCTTGCTATTGTGAATTGTGCTGCTATGAACATCGATGTAGCAGTGTCCCTGTAGCATGCTCTTTTTAGGTCTTTAGGGAATAGACTGAGAAGGGGAATAGCTGGGTCAAATGGTGGTTCCATTCCTAGCTTTCTAAGAAATCTCCATACTGCTTTCCAAATTGGTTGCACCAATTTGCAGTCCCACCAACAATGAACAAGTGTACCCTTTTCCCCACATCCTCGCCAGCACTTGTTGTTGTTTGACTTCGTAATGGCTGCCAATCTTACTGGAGTGAGATGGTATCTTAGGGTGGTTTTGATTTGCATTTCTCTGACTGCTAGCGATGTTGAGCATTTTTTCATGTACTTGTTGATTGATTGTGTGTCCTCCTCTGAGAAGTGTCTGTTCAGGTCCTTGGCCCATTTGTTGATTGGGTTATTTGTTATCTTATTGTCTAATTTTTTGAGTTCTTTGTATACTCTGGATATTAGGGCTCTATCTGAAGTGTGAGGAGTAAAGATTTGTTCCCAGGATGTAGGCTCCCTATCTACCTCTCTTATTGTTTCTTTTGCTGAGAAAAAACTTTTTAGTTTGAGTAAGTCCCATTTGTTGATTCTAGTTATTAACTCTTGGCTATGGGTGTCCTATTGAGGAATTTGGAGCCCGACCCCACAGTATGTAGATCGTAGCCAACTTTTTCTTCTATCAGACGCTGTGTCTCTGATTTGATATCAAGCTCCTTGATCCATTTTGAGTTAACTTTTGTGCATGGCGAGAGAAAGGGATTCAGTTTCATTTTGATGCATATGGATTTCCAGTTTTCCCAGCACCATTTGTTGAAGGGATGAAGAGCATGAGAAGAAGATTAACATTAAACAGGGATGAGAGGTGGGAGGGAAAGCGAGAGAAAAGGGAAATTGCATGGAAATGGAAGGAGACCCTCAGGGTTATACAAAATTACATACAAGAGGAAGTGAGGGGAAAAGGAAAAATAATACAAGGGGGAGAAATGAATTACAGTAGAGGGGGTAGAGAGAGAAGAGGGGAGGGGAGGGGAGGGGAGGGGGGATAGTAGAGGATAAGAAAGGCAGCAGAATACAACAGACACTAGTATGGCAATATGTAAATCAATGGAAGTGTAACTGATGTGATTCTGCAATCTGTATACGGGGTAAAAATGGGAGTTCATAACCCACTTGAATCAAAGTGTGAAATATGATATGTCAAGAACTATGTGATGTTTTGAACAACCAACAATAAAAAAAAATAGGCTGCCACATACACTGCACTAGCCATACCAAACTTCAGTAACCTTATGTCAAAAATACATATGAGAATATTAGTAAAAGAATATTTAAGCCCAGAGACTAATATAACCATTTCCCAAAAGTAGAAATATTTAGTCTCAGAGAAGAGATAAGATAGCAAAAAGATAGAGGGAAGATCAGAGCAGAAAAAGGAGAATTAAGAGGGAGGGAGGAAGGAAGGGAAGGGGGAAGATAATGAATTTAACAAAATTATATTGATTCATATTTAAAGACATCAAAGAGAATTCTACCTTTATAATATGTTGAAGAGAAAAAGTTTAGTAGAGAGGGAGGAGGGAAGGAAAGGAGGGGAATGGGAATTTAAATCAAATTTCTTACATGTATGAATTTGTCAAAATGAACCCAGTTATTTATGATGCTCTAATTTTTAAAAACTTGCTTAGTTTTTTAAAATAGATTAAAGTATCCTCTAGATAAGGGGGGCCTTTAGATAAGGACAGTCTCCCCCATATCTGTGGAGGATACATTCATTCTAAGAACCTCATCTTGTGCCTAATCTTATCAAATACCATGCATATTTTTTGCCTGTACATACTTGATAGTTTATAAATTAGTAAGATTAATAAGAGCTAGTAATAAAATGGAATAATTACAACAGTAAACTATAGTACAAGTTATTCAAAACATATAAATTGTTTATTTCTGGAATTTTCCATTTAATATTAACAGGCAGTGGTTTACCACAGGTAACTGAAATCATGTATAAGGAAGGACTACTATAACTGTCTCTTGTTTTTGCTTATAAATAGGCATTGGCTTTTCCACAGTGGACTATTTATAATATTACCAATGCAACCAGAAGGTCACAAAGAGGAAATCAGTGTTCATTTGAACATCATCTATAAGAGGAATTGCAAATTCTAAAAATAGGAAGACATTCTGTCCACTGCATCTCTTGAAGTCTTTTCTTTTTTTAGTTGTAGATTGACACAATACCTTTATTTTTATGTGGTGCTGAGGACTGGACCCAGTGCCTCATACATGCTAACCAAGCGCTCTACCACCGATATACAATCACAGCCCCCTCCTCTCCGTTCTTAAAGTTGTAATTCCTTTTATAGATGATGTCAAGAAGATTCTCTGCCAGACAAGAAATTATCTTGTTTTCTGTTTCGCTCTGATAAGGAGGCTATAAATTCAAAAACGTTGGTCAGCCAGGATTTGCTTGTGTGGGGTTGTTGTGGGCACTATAATGTGAATCTTTTTTTTTTTTTTAATTGGTGCATTATCGTTGTACATAATGGTGGGATTTGTTACATATTCATACATGCACACAATATAACAAAACAATTTGGCCACTATCACTCCCTAGCACTTCCTCCTCTCCCTCCCAACCTCCTGTCCACTTGCCTCTTTCCTCTACTGATTTCCTGTTGGTTTTCAGGAGATCCTACCCCCTCCCACCACCCTCTTTTCTTTGTTTCTTTCTGGCTTCAACCTATGATAGAAAACATGATCCTTGACCTGAATTTTGCTTATTTCACTTAACATATTGGTCTCTAGATCCATCCAAATAACAAGTTTTTTAAAAATTTGTGGCTGAATAAAACTCTGTTGTGTGTGTGTATGTGTGTGTATATCACATTTTCTTTATCCTTTGTGTATATATACCATCTAAGGTGGTTCCAAAGTTTGGCTATTGTGAGTTGTGCTGCTATAAACATGGGTATGCATGTATCAATATAGTATGATAACTTTAATACTTGAGAATAAATACCAAGGAGTGGTATAGCTGGGTCATATGGTATTTCCTTGCTAGTCTTTCGAGGAACTTCCATATTGATTTCAATAGTGACTGTACAAATTTATAATCTCACAAACAGTGTAAAAGTGTTCCCTTTTCTTCATATCCTCTGCAGCATTTATTATTATTTGTATTCTTTTTTTTTTTTTTTTTTTTTTTAAGAGAGAGTGAGAGAGGAGAGTGAGAGAGAGAGAGAGAATTTTTTAATATTTTTTTTTTTTTTTAGTTCTCGGCGGACACAACATCTTTGTTGGTATGTGGTGCTGAGGATCGAACCCGGGCCGCACGCATGCCAGGCGAGCGCGCTACCGCTTGAGCCACATCCCCAGCCCTATTATTTGTATTCTTGATGGCTTCCATTCTGAGTAGTATGAGATAAAATTTCAGTGTAGTTTTGATTTGCATTTCCCTGATTGCTGATGATGTTGTCCATTTTTCATATATTTTAATTTAATGTATTTTCATATATTTTATTTATTGGCCGTTTGTAGTTCTTCTTTTGAAAACTGTATTTTTCATTTGCCCCTTATTAATAGGGTTATTCGGTTTTTGGTGTTTAATATCTAGAATAAAGAACTCACAAAACTATAATCTTTTGTCAGAAGAATAGCTAGCAAAGATTTTTTTCCCATCCTATAGGTTCTGTCTTTACATTCCTAATTGTTTCCTTTGCTGTGCAGAAGCTTTTTAATTTGATGCCATCTTATTTACTAACTCCTGGCATTATTCCTTGAGTGTTAGGGGGCCTATTAAGAACATTGTTGCCTATACCTGTATGTTGGAATCTTGACCCTACGTATTCTTCTAGGAGTCGCATACTTTGTGGTCTTAATTCCTAGGTCTTTGATCCATTTTGAGTTGATGTTGGTGTAGGGTGAGAGGTAAGGGTCTAGTTTCATTCTTCCACATAAAGATAACAAGTTTTTCCAGCATCATTTGTTTAAAAGGCTGTTCTTTCTCCAGTAGAGGTTTTTAGCACCTTTGTGAAGGATCAGATGACTACAGATAAACAGTTTGTCTCTGTGTCTTCTATTCTATGCCATTGTTCTATTGGTCTATGTTTTATGTCAGTACCATGCAGTTTTTGTTGCTGTAGCTCTGTAGTATAATTGGAAGTCAGATATCGTGATGCCTCCCACATTGCTTTTTTGGCTTAGAATTGCTTTGGCTATTCTGGGTCTTTTATTCTTCCAAATAAATTTTGGGAGTGTTTTTTCTAGTTTGTGAAGAATGCCATTGGTATTTTAATGGAGATTGCATTGAATCTGTATATTGCTTTTGTTAGTAAGGCCATTTTAACAATATTAAAATTCTGCCTCTCCATGAACATGGGATTTCTGCTGTCTTCTTCAATTTCTAGTGTGAACCTTAATCACTGAAAGAAAACAGTATATGTTCCTATCTGTGAAAAACATCTGGTTGGTAACTGAAAGCCATTTTGATTTGGGTATTTCTTTTCTTTTTTTTTTTCCTTTTGTGGTGCTGGGGTTGAATCCACTGCTTTGTATGTGCTAGACAAGCACGCTACCAACTGAGCTATATCCCCAACCCCTGGGTATTTCATTTTGAGGGTTTTTGTTTTTTTTTTTTTTTTTTTTTTTTTTCACTTGGAAATTTTTTTCTTAGTAAAGTCTACTGAAATCTGTAGGAATAAAATTAGGTTCCATGTTGAATTTGAGGGTGCAGTTTGTTTTTGATTCCCATATAATGGCAGTAAACTCATACAATTAATATCTTGTTCTTTGGGGATTGCTTTCTCCCCATACTGGATATAATGACTTACATTCGGTAAGTGTATGGATGAAGTAGAAGGTGGGTAGATGTTTGTGAGAATTATAATGCAGTAGTTTGCATCAGACTTACTATATCATTTTCTCTTGGTTGATAGGAATATATGGTTTACAGGAAGCATACCTACATGAGGCTTGATGGCTCATCCAAGATCTCAGAGAGGCGGGACATGGTTGCTGATTTTCAGAACAGGTAAGGTTAATAGAAATTACAAAAATTCTTGTTTTGATTTTGAAATGGTGAGTTAAAAAGAAATACCATTTTATCTTAGATTGTTAAGCAATCACAGTAAAGTACTTGCCATTTAGAGGTTGCTATATTTGCTTATAGTGTTTCATATTTATGTGTCTGAGTAAAAGAGAAAATGAGAATATCCACCTGGTCATTTTTATTTTAAATATGCCTTCTTACCATGCCAGTGCCTATTTATTTGGGTTACAAAAGGATTTCTGAATGTGAATGAAGATCCTCCTCAGTGGATGATGTGTATGTAGGAAAAAAGTCCACAGGGCTGTAGGATGTATTCCTGAATGTTAACAATAGCCAGCCAGCTTTACTCTGTGGACTTAGGGTTGATTTTCCCCTTTTCCCAGCCCCCCCCCCCCCATTGGACCCAAGGGCACTTATCCACTGAGCCACATTTCCAGCCCTTTTTTATCTTTTATTTTGAGAGATGGTCTTGCTAAGTTGCTGAGGATAATTTTGAACTTGTGATCCTCCTGCCTCAGCCTTGAATTTTTTATACTGGGGATTTAACTCAGGTGAGGGCTTTTGCCCTCTTTTTTTTTTTTTTTTTTTTTTTTTGAGACAGGGTCTTGATAAGTTGCTAAAGCTGGCCTCAAACTTGAAATTCTCATTCCTTAGCCTCCCTAGTCACTGGAATTACAGATGTGCACCTCTGTGCCCAGCTTGTATTGAGTTTTAGTTTATTTTTGCATTTCATTTTGTATGAGTTTAAGGGAAAATATCTTTCCTTTTCATGCTTTCTTCAAGCATTGATGGCAATTTAATAAATTGCAGTAGTTTACAATCAGCCAGTGGCTCTTAGTCACAGAACCTCTCCCACCTGCTAATGAGCCTATGAAATTTCAAATACCACCTGCTGAATGCTGATGGTTTACAGAGCCATAATTATCCTAAGTGCTGGTTCTTAAGTAAGCAGAGTATGGTTACTGCTTTCTCCACAGAGAAAGCCAAACTTCACTGATGACAGATCTGCTGAACTTCACCCTAATTTTCTTCTTTAAACCTGGAGAATTGAAAAATAAAGTAGATCTTAATGTCAAAATCAGAATAGTTTTAACTTTCTGACCTTTAATTGTATGGCCAATTAACTAATAATTATTAATTCTTGGGAAGAAAATTAAGCACATAGCCATTTATATTTATGTTACAATTTTTAATTTTATTTGTGTTTTAGAACATGGTTTAACTCAAATATAAAACAGTTTAAGATAGAAGACATCCATAGCTCAACAAAAATGCCTCTTCTGATTCAGAATTTTTGCCATTGCCATTTTTGCTGTCCTTTACAATGGAGGTGAAGAGTCACAGCCTGATGTTTTGGTTTACAGTATATACCCAGTTAGGCTGATAACTCCTAAGTTAAAACTGAACACAAGAATTCCAGATGGCTGTTCAGCCAACAGTGGAAGGGAAGATCCACTTTGAAACTATTTCAGTTTGTTGCCTTGGAGTAGCTATGGAGATAGACTGACACAATTTCTTACTTAGCAGAAGTAATCAGATTCCAGAATTGATTTGAAACTTATAAGTATAGCAGTGCCTGTTAGCCCACCTTGTTGTGGCAACTGTCTCAAAATAAAAAATTGAAAAGACTGGAATGTAGCTCAATGGTAAAGTGCCTCAGTACCATAAATAAATAAGTTTATTATAGAGTATGCAGTTCCCTAGGAAGTCTTTCTTTTCTCATCACATAGACACATTATTGGTATGTTGTATGAGGTTTATACATTGTTATAAGAAAAGCCATTAAGTAATAGTTATTTAACCAGTTCTCCGTTTACTTCCCACTAGTATAGTGTTCATTTAAGGATCTCATTTTTCACATATCTTTTAAAGTTCTTTGCAATCATTATTATATATATTTTGGTACTATGGGTTTGAACCTGGGGTACTTTACCACTAGCCTACATTCCCAGACGCTTTTTACTTTATCTTCTTACTTTTAAGACCATATCTTTGCATATAAAACTTTGTCACTATTTCAAATTATTTTCTTTTCATAGATTCAAACAAGGAAATCACTAGGTGAAGGGATAAGCCTTTAAGATTCTATGCAGATAGTTGCTTTGCAGAAAAATTCTATTGATTTAGACTCTAATCAGAGCTAGATTGGGCTTCCAAGTTGTAGAGCTGTTCTTGTAACCAATTCATTTCCAGAAAACTGGGCTTTAACCTTTTATTTTTTTAATTTTTTAAGTTGTAGATGACACAATATCTTTATTTTATATATTTATTTTTATGTGGTGCTGAGGATTGAACCCAGTTCCTCACACGTGCTAGGCAAGCGCTTTACCACTGAGCTACAACCCCAGCCCTGCTACAACCTTTTAATGGAAAAAACAAAAAAGAGTAGATATATCTAATTTATTACATCTACAGTCTCTTGATTAATTTGTGAAACACTTATTTGGGCAGTCCTGGAAATGCATAGTAGTTTTAGAAAACTTAGCTCTTAAAAAAAAAAAAAAGTATTTTTACCACTAAATTGTACTGTCTCTGCTTAGTAAAAATATTTGCACATCGTTAACTGGGAAAACTTACTTGAGCCTCCAGGCTCTATAACTGAAAATTACTAATATAATAATGAGTTATTTATGAGTTATTTAATTATCAAAGCAGATAATTTATGATTCAACATCTGGTTACCATCATTTCACCCTATATCTAGGATTAGGAGGAAAAAAGAGACTATTTGTGCCTTCTGGTCTATTTGTGCATTATTAGCTAGATTCTTAGAGTTGAGGCTATGGCTCAGAAATAATCTGCTTTTCATGTATGTTCTCTGAATATGCCTCTGCTGACCAGAAGGTTATTAAACTGACCCCTCCAAATCAGGAAGGAGTTCTCAGCTTATACATTTTATTTATTTGTTTGTTTGTTTGTTTGTTGTAGTTGGTCACAGTGGCTTTATTTTATTTATTTTTACGTGGTGCTGAGGATCGAACCCAGGGCCTCGCGCGTACTAGGCGAGTGCTCTACCGCTGAGCCACAACCCCAGCCCCTCTCAGCTTATGCAGTGGTAGCCCAGTATACAGAAAAGGGCAGGTGTTTTTGAAAACAAAAAGCCATGTCTTGCCAAATATTTTTATTATTATTAATGAAAAGACATCAAAAAGAAAAAAGTGTAGTTTCAACTGGAAAGCCCTGTGGCTCAAAGGTCAGCCAGAGTAAACAAGAACTCCTATAAAAAGCCATTTACATTCCCTTCATACAAGATTTATTTATGAGGGATCCTTCCAGGAAAAAGTCTGACTGAGACTAAAGACTGTTTGGCCAGGATGTCCTGACTGGGCAACATTCAGAACATGTGACCAGAGCATGATCCTAGAAGCCATTCACAAGGTGTTTGCACTCTGGTGCCTTGGCCCTTACTTCACTTACTCACCCCATGAACTTTTTTCAAGTGGATCCCCTACTTATTCCCCCTACCATGATTTTCTGACCATTCAAGATGACCCTTTCGAAAATATGAGAAAAAGTGGCTGTAGCATGGGTTTCTCTTTTTTGGTAAGAGTGTTATAAAGCTCCAATATCTTCTTTCATTCTGGTTCTTTTTAAGTCAGTCAACAAGCCTTTACTGTAGTCTTTGGTAACTAGCACTGCCTGGACACTTTGGTTGAGAGTCTTCCTTAAAGATGTGAGAGTGAGACCTAACATGTTGGTTTCATAGGCGCCTAACCTAAGGCCTCTTTCAACAGAAACCCTGAGAGAGATTCCTTTTCAGCCTCTAGAGGGCACCCAGACCACCCCCATTGCCTTCCAGAATTTTGTTTTCTTCTATTTAATCATAATTCTCAAAACATTAACTCACATTATAAATACTGGATTTATTAAGAATAATAGAACTTCTCAGCAGTTTAATCTATATATTTTTGTTATAAATAATCCAGAATGGAAGCTGATATCTTTGATTATACCAACCCAAAACTTCTATAATTCTTATTTTCCACAACAGTACAATAAAATAACATTGAATGCAGCCAGTCTTTGTAGCATACATGTACATCATCAAAGGGCATCTTCTCAATACATAATTCAATACATAATTGTATCTAAAAGAAGCCTTTTCTACCATTATATTTCTAATTTTTTTAGAATTCTTTTTATCTACATTGCGTTGACCAGTATTTTTATGTTTATAGCCCTATTTGTAAGTGGCTACTACATCTCCAACTGATTTCCCTTAGACTGTGGGAAATGGCCTTTCTTTCTGCTTCCACACGTCTACCTTGTTCCATTCCAGTGTTTCCCTCATCCCACTCTGACCCATGTTCTTATGCTGGGCTTCTTAATTACCGAAAAAAATTCCTAGCCATTGGAAGACTGTCACCTCTCACACAAGTATTAGAGAAGCCTCTCACCCCCTGCCTCTGTACTTACCAAAGCAGAAGAAGATATATGCAATAATCTCGGTGCCAGAGTGAGAGAGACACTAATAGGGCCCTAAAAAGTTTTTTTCTCTGTATAATTCAATCATAAAAGAGAATGTAAATTCAGTAAAATTTTTTTGAAAACTTTATTGTGAAATTCAAGGTTAGGGGTTAGGGTTTTAGCTTAGTTGGGTAGAGTATATGCTTAACTTTTGTGGAATCCAGGGTTCAGTCCCCAACTCTATAGAAGCAACAGTGATTAAAAAAAGAAAAAGAAAAAAAAGAAACAAACCCCAAAAAAAAGTTCTTCAAAAGATTTCAAGGATAAAGCAGGCCAGGTATGGTAGCACATACCTATAATCCCAGCAACTCCAGAGGCTGAAGCAGAAGGATCGTAAGTTCAAGGCCAGCTTAGAAAACTCAGGGAAACCCTGCCTCAAACTAAAAAGAGCTGGGAATGAAACTCGGTGCTAAAATGCCTCTGGCTTCAATCCCCAGCACTCCTGTGCACTGCTCCCCCACACACACCCAACAGTAGAACTTTCCTAGGAATACCAAACTCTACAGACATTTTATAATCCATGCCTCCCTCTAGGAAAGTTGTATTTAATTTCTATCATGACCAACTTAATGATTAATCAGGATGCTTATTTCAAAATAGTTCATTCCTTCACTGATATTCATATTTGATGTTGATGTCATTAGTTAGTCACTTCAGTTATATTCATGACATCCTGATTTCTGCAGTCAAGTGACTTCACTAAGGAAGAATAGGCTGAAGGGATGAGAACATCCTGATGTCAGTATTTTTTTATTTTTTTTCTAAAACCTCATAATAATATTTGTCTTACATTGTGATTTAGTACCTATATACCATATCTAAAACTTTACAGAATGGTACCCTTGTGGCTGTGATGCACTAGAAAATTTTTTTAATCTAGTCTTTATTTTTTTAAATGCATCCAGATCCACCAAACTTATTTCATGACCAAGAATAAGTGTGACCTGCAGTTTAACCCTGATCTGAATGAATATCTAGTTGTATTCCTCACTACAGATAGGAAGAACGGGGATTGGCAACTTGATTTAGTGGATTTTCAGGTTTACTTAGTGGTATGATGCAGTTCCTTCCCCTCAGAAATGTTCTGAATATAATCTAGGATAAGAACATGAAAGTGTATGATGATGTTAAGATATAGTACTGGGCTATAGCTGAGCCCCTCCTTATTTAAGATAAATCTTACAGTCAGAATCCTGTTTCTTGTGATCTGGCATGAGCTTTGTTCCTAGAAAATACTGTATTCAGTAATTATTTGTTGCCTGAATGAGTGATGGTGTAACCTATTGGTTGTTTGTAATTCTGTTTCTTTAAAAGGACTTGGGGTATAAATAGAAGAAAATTTTAACTCTGTGTGTGTGTGTATGTGTGTGTGTGCGCGCGCGCGCGCGTGCGTGCATGCGCACATGCACACAAAAGCTGTGTTGGCATACATCCAAAAGCCCTTTAATTATAGCTTATCATCAAGAATTAATCCCAAATTCAATTTTATACATAGATGACATAGACTAGGTCTTAGTCCCTGACTTCAGTTCATTTTTCTGGGACTTATATTCTTCATCTTAAAATGAGTTCTTTGCTATAATGATCATAAGTTTCCAAAGTATTGGAATTCATGATTCCTAAGGAAAAGATCAGGGAATACTGATTTATTTGCTCTTAGTTCATAAAGAGAAAGAGGTCTCTACTTCATGGTAGCATTATTTTTCTAGTATATTTGCTACACGTTTTTACTTGTGTGCTGAGCAATTAGATATTGATGGGCAGCAAGTTTCTGTGCAAATTAGAAGGTGATTCCCATCATTTTATTTTAGGAATAGTGCACCTTTCTGTAGTGTTTTAAGGGAATATCAGCAGGCCTTGATAACCACCAAAACTCTTTCCAGCACTAGATTCCATGTTCTGTATTCAGAGACCTCTCTTTTCTTCCCACATTCTATTTTTTTCTTTTCAGTTTTTCCTCTTAACATGTTCCTCCCTTTTCTGCAGGAATGACATCTTTGTGTTCCTGTTAAGCACAAGAGCTGGAGGACTGGGTATTAATCTCACTGCTGCAGATACAGTAAGTTATAATGAGAACATAATACACTGCTTAACTTTCTTACACATTTACTCAACAAGTATTTGATGAATGTCTACTCTGTGTCTGATACTGTTCTAAATAAACAGACTAGAGGAAAAAAAATCAAGTAATCCCACTAGATTTGTTTTAGGAACTGTAACTGAATAGATAAAAAGACGATAATTTCATTATTTATATGCATTATTCCACTACTGGAAAAACTCACATTTTTTAACATCCTGAACTTCAAAAGTTTGTTAGAGAGTAATGAGATTGCTAATCTAAGAAATAAAATTGCAGGAAGGGGTGTGGCTTAGTGGTAGAGAGCTTGCCTAGCATACATAAGGCCCTTGGTTCAATTGCCAGCACCACCAATAATAGTAAAATTAAAATATAGTCATGGCAGCACAAACCTGTAATCCCAACAGCATGGAGGCTGAGGCAGGTGGATCACAAATTCAAGGCTAGCCTCAGCAATTTAACAGGACCTTTTCTCAAAATAAAAATTTAAAAGGCTGGGGGCTGGGGTTGTGGCTTAGTGGTGGAACACTTGCTTCACACATATGAGGTACTGGGTTCGATCCTCAGCACTACATAAAAAATAAATTAATTAAGTAAATAAAGATTTAAAAAAAAATTAAAAGGCTGGGTAAGTAGCTTAGTGTAGAGTACTTGCCTTGCTTGCTCAAGGCCCTGGGTTCAATCCCCCGTACAACAACAACAACAACAAAATTCCCCACATGTGTGAAGAGGATGCAAAGGATGCAAATCAAAAAGTACAGATGGAGATTCTTGAAGTGACAGAACCAAAACTGGAACTAGATCCTGCATCTTTCAGTCTCCATTTCTAGGCTGGGTTCACTCTCTTTATTGTCTACTATATATTTAACTCCCTGTCTTCATAAGATCCAGCTCTACCTTTCTTGCCCTCTAAATCTCCACCAGTTACCAGTTAGCCAGGTGGGATAGAGCTTCAATGCCTGAGGATTGCTGCAGGCATAGTTGCACATCATCAATCACTCATCTCTGGGTAGGTTGTCAGTGGTGGTAGATCCTGTTCTTGTGGGTTCTCTGATGTGGTAGTTCACTCAGTGCCATATCAGATAGTAGAAATTTGTCCTTATTTTTCTTGGTTTTCTGCTGTGTTTTTCAAGCATTTTATATAGGTTCTGTGTGAGTACAGATTCACTGCTTTCTCCTTGCTGATCTTTTGAGCTCCAGTCTCAGTCCCCAGCTCCATACCTGTTAACCCAGATCCATTCTTTGCTGTGCTGATTATTAAGTTTGTTTTTATTCTTCTCCCCTTCTTCTGTTTTGTTTTGTTTTATTCCTCTCTTCCCTTCCCCCCCGACCCTGCTCCACCTTTCCTGTACAGGGAATTGAACCGAGATGCTTTCCCACTGAGCTATATCTACCTCTCTAGCCTTTTTTTTTTTTTTTTAACATTTATTTTTTAGTTGTAGTTGGACACAATACCTTTATTTTGTTTATTTATTTTTATATGGTGCTGAGGATCGAACCCAGGGCCTCGAACATGTTAGGCAAGTGCTCTACTGCTGAGCTACAACCCCAGCCTGTAGCCTTTTTTATTTCATATTTAGAGACAGGTCTTGCTAAATTGCCAAGACTGCCTTGAACTTGAAATTCTGTCTCAGCCTCCCAGGCTGGGATTACAGATGTGCATCACCATACTGAGCCATATCCTTCTTTATTAATCATGCCATTCCTTCACCCAAAACTCTTAGGGATTCTCCATCATCTATAAAATAGAGTGTAAGCGCCTTTACATTACATATAAGGCCCTTAATTTGTGTTCTTTATCTGCTTTTCCAGCCTAATTTCCAGACTACTTTCCCTTCTAAAATTTATGTTCCAGAAATAAATGATTGACTTTTGTTTTTTTGTTTTTAATACACCATGCCATTTCACACTATTGGGTTAACTGTTCCCTCAGCATAGATTGTCCTGTGAGCCACCTCTTTCTTCTGGTAAACTTATTTGCCTATCAAAACCCCATTCAGGTGTCACATTCCTTTCCAGTTCCCTCCCCTACTCAAGTTAATCACATTATATTGTAATTAATTATTTTACATAATGAATTTAGATCTCATCAGTAGAAGGAAGTCTTATTTCTAGTGCATGAAATCATTCGTTCAACAGATGTTTAATGAGCATCATTCAAGGGCCTGGCATTGTTTTAGGCAGTAGGATTCAGCATGCAACACAATGAAGTTCCATTCCTGTCCTCATAATTATTAAAAATTATATTTCTAGTAAAGGTAGGGGATAAGATGAACAAAATTTAAAGAACTATTTAATATGAATGTTACAAAGAGACATATAGCAAATAAGGAGTGGCAGAGTGATCAGGGTTGCTGTTTTATGTGGGTGGTAAAGCCTCTCTGATACTGTGATATTTGAGCCAAGATTTGAAGAAAGCAAGGACATGAGCCAAGTGTCTATCTGACAAGAGCATTCCAAGCTGAGGCGATAAGTGCAAAGCCCTGGGGTGAGAACATGCTTGGCATAATCAAGCAATAGCCAGAAGCCCAGAGTAGGTAGGCAGAATCAATGAGGGAAGACTGGTAAGAGGTATGTGTCACAGAAGCAGAGCATGCAAGGCTAAGTAAGCCATAGGAAATGGAGAATTTGGAAGAATTTGACAGATGAGTAACATGGTCTAGCTTGGGTTTTGTATGTTTGTTATTGAGATAAATTGAGATAAATTCTCATTGTGTCTCCAGGCCAGCCTCAAACTCCCAGGCTCAAGCGATTCTCTGACCTCAGCATCCCAAGTGCTAGGACTATAGCCACACACTACCATGTTCACCTTAGCTTGGGTTTCACATATGCCCCTCTGGCTTCTGTTGGGGGTCAGTACAAAACACTGAGAAAGGTAGAAGCAAGAAAATTGGGAATATCAGACATTAAGTGAAATGTTGCCCAGGCAGCAGGGTTTGGAATTCAGGAGAAAGATTGTGACTAAATATGTATTTTGGAATCAGTCATAGGTAATATTTAAGACTGAGGCTATGTGGGATCACCTGGGGAGGTCTAACATTTGTATTTCCCTTCCTGTCTTGCCTGTCTTAGGTTTGGCTATGCTTTCTTAAGAAATAGTTCCTCTTGTTGTTTTGTTTACTTGAATGGTCAAAATGATAAGCAGGTTTGCAGAGTGGCCTATATTATGCTTGCAAGGTTCACATAATTTGTCCTGTGGAGGTAAGGACCTCCTGCCACAAAGAACCAAAGTACTAGGCCTCTAACCCATAGCAAAAGGAATAAAAGTTAATTCCTTTTCCATCTGAGGGCTAGAGAGAGACTCTGAATTCCAAAATAATTTGATCTGGGGGAGGCTTGTGATTCTCTTGTAAATTAGAAGCTCCTGGAATATTCCTTAGAGATATGGGACAGCAAGATTGAAATTAATTTTTTTTGTGTGAACTCAAGTTTTGCTGTGTGTGTGTGTGTGTGTATGTGTGTGTGTTAGAGAACAATAGTTTTAGCTGTTTGTCTGGCATTTTCCTTTGCTTCAAGATTTATTTAGCTCTGAGAGATCCCTAGAACCATTTATGGACAAGGAAGAGGTTAGTCAGCCTAAAATGTCAGGAAAAACTTAATGTCTTATGATTGAGAGCCCATAGGTGAGCATGTATTCTATCTGGCCCACTTGTTTAGTAAATATGTTTTTAGCATGGGGATATCTTTGCATTTAATTCTGTTTAGTGAGGGTTGTTATGATAAATTCCCTTGTTTTTGTTTCTATTAGACCTGTCTCACATGCTTACATATAATGAGAACGAGTAGCAAGATGACAAGGCATATGTCCAATGGGTCAACTTATAGCCCTCCCAAGGGACTAAACTTTCACACATTCTCTTGGGAGAAAAGCGCCACCCTCCAAATATTGGTCCAGCTTTTTCCAATTGTTCTATAGAAATTTTCCTGTTTTCCATTTCACTCTCTCATCTCCTGGAACTCCCTCTCATCCACCTGTATTATAGCTGGGCCTTACACCACATCTCTACTCTCCCTTCCCTCCCCCATGCCTGCCTGGCTTGGGTTTTACAACTTCATGAAAGTGTTGACTATTCATATATTTCCACTTAGTCATTGCTAGGCCATGCATTGTAGCTTTAATCTTTTAAAGATTAATCTGTAGCTTTTAATCTTTTCTAGGTATGTCTGTTGTTCTAGTCCTGTAATTATTAGTTGTTTTTCTCTAGTGTGTCTCACTGAACTCACTAAACCTGATTATAAAATACAGGTGTTATCTCTGTCCTACTGTGGTACAGTGTCTCCATCATTCCCCCAGTTCACATGGGTGATCCAGCATTCATTGGTTGTCAAATTAGATAAACATCTGTTTTGGTTTTTTCATTCTTTGTGTATGTGTTGAGGGTTGGTGCTGGGATTGAACACTTGTCTCATTCTCTTATTCTTCTGTGTGTGTGTGTGTGTGTGTGTGTACACTTACTGGGACTTGAAACCAAGGACACTTTACCACTGATCTACATTCCCAGGCATTTTATTTTTATTTGTTTTTTTTTTTTGTTTGTTTGTTTGTTTAATTTTGAGACAGACTAAGTTTCCTAGGAGCTTTGCTAAATTACTAAGGCTGGCCTCTAACTTGTGATCCTCCTACCTCAGCCTCCCAAGTTGCTGGCATTCTAGCCATGCACCATTGTGCCTGACCTTATTCTTATGTTAACCTGTTTATGAACTTTTACATACTTTATTATTCTTTTTCCCCTTTGTATTTTTTCTTTCATTCCCTTCTTTTCTTTCTGTACTAGAGATCAAACCTAGAAGCACTCTATCTCTGAACCCACAGTCCCAGCTCTTTTGAGATAGAGTGTTGCTGAGTTGCCCAGGCTGGCCTCAAACTTCCTGCCTTATCCTTCTAAGTAGCTGGGATTACTGGTGTGTGCAACCACACCTGGCTTTCCCTGTTTATTTTTCAAAAAATCCCTGTTTTTAATTCTTTTTTTTTCCCCCTAATCCCTCATTTCTTTTAATCCATTTAAAGGATATATAGCCACTAAATTTGGGGTTTTTTTCAAGGCTAAATTGTTAATTTATCTTTTTTGGCTTTAATCTTCTTATTGTTTGTGATCCCAAAAGAACCCAAGTTAAATCAAGGATTTGGTTGCCATTGAAATTTATAGGGGAAAATTGTAAGTATTAAGTAAGATGATTCATGATATAAGCCTCTTCATTTTGAATGTACATGGAACCATTCCCCAGGCTTAGACATCATCTCAAGGTACAATCTTTGAGTATGATGTCAGCCCTCAATTGCTATATGTGTATCATTTTATTTTTATTTTTTTTCATTAGAGCATTTTAGTTATACATAATAGTTGGGTTTATCCCGACAAACTCATACATGCATGGAATTCCATTGCAATTTATGATTCCTCCTCCTTTTCCCTGCACCTTTTCTCTCAGATCTCATTCCTCTCTCCCATTCTCCTTTGTGTACTTCATTCGATTTCCTTTCACTTGTCTATTTACTTTTATTTGATAGGTTCTTTCTACCTATGCATAAAGGTGAAGTTTCCTGTAGTATATTTATATATACACATAACATGGTTTTATTTAAGAATTCATTTTGCATTGCCTCTCCTTACCCTGTATGTATCATTTTAGGTATATTGGTTTCTAGAGTTTTGTATGTCTTACTTGAAACTCCAAAATATGTCTTATGGTAATATGGTAATGCTGTGACAAGCATTGTGTATTTGCAAATCAGGTTTATGGACACTGCATTAATAATAATAAGCTTTTATAATACCTTTTTTCTTTTGAAACTGAATTGCCAAGGCTGGGCTTGAATTTATAATCCTCTTGCCTCAGCCTCCCCCGAGTTGCTGGAATTACAGGGTATGCACCACTTCACCTGGCTTACAATGATATGTGTGTGTGTATGTTTTGATAGATGGACAGAATGCATTTATTTGTTTATTATGTGGTACTAAGGATCAAACCAGTGCCTCACACATACTAGGCAGGTGCTCTGCCACTGAACTACAGCCCCAGCCCCTATAGTGACTTTTTCTTTGAGAGTTTGTAGTTTTCTCCCCAAGGATTCTAAACTATGCTAAAAAATGAAGGATAATGCCACACAAAAGCCAGACCAAAAGGACACCATAAGAAAGAGCAAGAGCCAGATATGGTGGTACACAGCTAATAATCCCAGCAATTTTTTAAGACCAACTATGTCTTAAAAAAATAAGAAAGGGGGCTGGGCTCAGCAGTAGAGCCCTCACCTAGCTCATGCAAGACCCTGGGTTCAATCCCCAGCATCACCTAAAAATAAAATAAAGATATTATATCCACCTACAACTAAAAAATAAATATTTAAAAAAAAATAAGAAAGGGCTGGGATTGTAGCTCAGTAGCAAAGGGTACCTGGGTTTAGTCCCCAGTACCCCCCCATACACACACACACACAAAAAAAATTTTTTTAATAATTGAACATCCGTGGAAGATAGTAATTAAGTGGGAACTTATACCAAGGTGGTAAGCAACATGAAGTACTGTGCTAGTGTTGAAGGCGACTGTTTGGTCAAACCCCAGCTCAGCCACTTGCTGTTGTCTCAGTCCAGTATCTCTTCCTTTTTAGTAAGATGGAGGCTATTCACAGGATTGTTGCAAGAATTCAGATAGATATGTATATACCCTAGCATCATACTCAGTAAAAAGAAAGAGTTCTTATTCTCTCTCATGCTGTCCTCTTGGTCTGGCTTTTTTGTGGCATTATCCTTCATTTTTTAGCATAGTTTAGAATCCTTGGGGAGAAAACTGTGAACTCCCAGACAAAGAAAAAGTCACTGTAGGGGCTGGGGCTAGAGCTCAGTGGTGGAGCGCTTGCCTAGTATGTGTGAGGCACTGGGTTCTATCCTTAGCACCACACAATAAATTCAGCTCAGCAGAATTTAGCCTTTATTATTTCTAATAGATATTTAGAGGAATTAGGAATAGGAAAAAGAGACATCATTATTATAGGTGACAGAAATTAAGGAGGCCTTCTTAGAAATGTTAAAGCTAGAACTATAAAGATAAAAGGACCAATGAAGAAAAGTAGAGGAAGCCAGGCACGGTGGCACACAAGTGTTATCCCAATGGCTCAGGAAGCTGAGTCAGGAGGATCATGAGTTCAAAAGCCAGCCTCAGCAACCTAGCAAGGCCTTAAACAATTTAGTAAGACCCTGTCTCTAAATAAAATATTAAGGGCTGGGGATGTGGCTCAAGCGGTAGCGCGCTCGCCTGGAATGCGTGTGGCCCGGGTTCGATCCTCAGCACCACATACCAACAAAGATGTTGTGTCCGCCGAGAACTAAAAAAAAAAATAAATTAAAAAAAATAAATAAATAAATAAAATATTAAAAGAGCTGGGGATGTGGCTCAGTGGTTAAGCACCCCTCATTTAATCCTTGGTACCAAAACAAACAAAAAAAAAATCATGAGGGGAATTTTATTCCTGCCAGACTCCTAAATCATACAGAGCTTAGAGTGCAATTGGGAAGGCAGAATTGCCAATAGATCATTTTGTCCCTATGTAAAACACCACAGAGAAAGCCAAGGAGGAAGCAATGATGAAAGCTGAAGAGAAGATGCTTAAGGGGAATGTTTGGAGAAAATCCCAGGATCGGGATCTCACACACACACACACACACACACACACACACACACACACCTGCCAAAAAAAAAAAAGTAGAGGGATTCTAGGTTAGAGAAACAACTTGGGCAAAAAGAGGGGCAAACAAATACAAATAAGGAACTCATCTAATTAAAGGGAAGAGACATATTGTATTGGGGAAAAATATACAAATAGGATACGAAGTTAATTCAGTATCAGGGCTCAGTTTGAATTTGGTTTTTTACCACTTAACTGATAGAAGGGGTCGTCTGTAGTGGAACCCACAGTAGACCGAAGAAGACAGAAAATGAGATCTAGGAAGCCCATTGATAGAACACAGCACTATCCAGAAGAAGGCAGTGAGGGCCCAGCTCAGGATGGTGACAGTGTGATTGTAGAAAGCACAACTTCATTTCTGAAGAAGCACTGACTAGATTTGGTGACAAAAGAGATGATGAGGACATATTGAACTGGGGATTCTTTTAGAATGTCCACATGTGGGATGGTAGTAGACTCAATAGCTAAAGACTAGCAGTCTAGATTTTAGAATCACTTAGTGTTATGTTTTGTTATTTGCTTATTTGTTTTTCAACAAACTAAAAATAACTTCCGGGGATTCCTTGAAACACTCTATTCTATCCTTGAACTTAATGTAACAGGAAATGATCCTATGATGAGAACCCAAGAATGCACTGAAAGCCATGCCTGTCCCTTTCCAAGGTAGCCCCAGTGCTTAAGAGAAAGCAGAAGTCTTTCTCATCTCGTACATCAAGCCCATCACTTACTTAGCCTGTGCAGTCTTGAAATTCTCTAATTTCTCTGCACTGCAGTCTCCTCATCTGTAAAATGGAGGGTCGAGGGTCGTTTTGCGGGGGGGGGGGGGGGGGGGGAGTTGTTTTTTATGAGAGTGTGTGCTTGGGATTGAACCCAGGTCCTTGTGCTTGCTTAGTATGGGCTCTAGCACTGAGCCACAACCCCAGCCCTAAAATAGAGGTTTTAATAGTACCCAAGGTATGGAGATTGCGAGGTGAGTTAATACACTTGAAAAATTGCTGCGTTAAGGATTAGTAAGTACTAAATGTTAACATAAATGTTAATTAACAGTGTTATGTTAGCTACTGCTATAATTGAGTGTGTGTGCGCATGAGCGCGTGAGCGCATATTTGTGTTTATATTTTTTTTTTTTTTTGTCAGTACTTGAAATTAAACCCAGGGCCTCATGGCATGCTAGGCAAATACTCTGCCAGTAACTACTATCCCTTTTTTTCCTTTCCTTCCCTTTTTTTTTTTTTTTAAAGAAAGTGTCTTGATTCCTTTTCTAGGCTGACCTTACACTCCTGGGCTCAAGCAATGCTTCTACCTCAGCTTCTTAAGTGCTGAGACTATAGGGGTACCACAACACTTGGCTTGGTTTTTCTGTTTTGTTTTCAGTACTGGGATTGAATCCAGGGTGCTCTGCCACTAAGCTACATCCCCAGCCAACTGCCTTTTTATTTAATCCTGTTTTGTTTTATTTTATTTTAAAGATAGGGTCTTACTAAGTTACCTAGGCTGGCTTTGAACCTGCTATCCTCCTGCCTCAGTCTTCTGAGTCACTGGGATTACAGGCATGCACCACCATGCCCAGCTTATTCTATTCCTTCTTTTGAAATGAAAACTGTGCAAAGGCCAGGAGCATGTCTCTTGCCCAGAGCAAATGAAGGAATGGCTTGGTTTTCTGAGACAGTATGTCTTTTCATTCTAGTATAGAAAGAAGCTTGACCCTGCTGATGCTAATCCATTACAAACAATATGAGTGACTGGGTTGCCCCCAGAGTTTCTGGTCCTGCCTTGAGAATGCTTTAGTCTTTGCTATATTCTCATCTTGCCTGTGTAGGTAATATTCTATGACAGTGACTGGAACCCCACTGTAGACCAGCAGGCCATGGATAGGGCCCACCGCTTGGGGCAGACAAAGCAGGTTACAGTATATCGGCTCATCTGTAAAGGCACAATTGAGGAACGCATTCTGCAGAGAGCCAAGGAGAAGAGTGAGGTAAGCACAAGGGAAAAGGATGGTTGTCCTGGTGGAAAGAATACGAAGTCAGCAACACTGACTGGATTAAGACTGTTTGAGACTGTTGCCTTTCATTGGATATGAAGAAACAAATTTCTTCAAAATCAGAACTTGTACAGTAGCAGTCTCAGCTGCTGCTCATGTGCATACTGACACTAAAAGGACCTTCATGACTAACACCCTGTCACCTTCAGAAGAAGGAATGACATTTTTGAGCTTGCTTCCTGGCATTCTAACTTAGCTACCTCTGACTTGCATTCCAAATCTGCTAGTTTCCAAGGGAATAATTTGTTTTGTTTTGTGTTTCCATCCTGATTCAGTATTATTAGGTTTTCTACTTTCGAATTAATAGTCCCAAGCAAAGAAATTTTTATTATTCTTTCTGTTGGGCAAATAATCTGGAGGAGCAAACAAGGAGGTGAACAAGAAAGAAATAGGGAAACCAGAGCCCTCATCTGAGGAGCAGGTTGAGAAAGACATTTCTTTCTTTCTCGATATTTGCTGTTTAGTAATGGATTCCTGGAGGTGATGTTTTGATTTGCTTTATGTAGATTCAGCGGATGGTGATTTCAGGTGGGAACTTCAAACCAGATACCTTGAAACCGAAAGAGGTGGTTAGTCTTCTTCTAGATGATGAAGAGTTGGAGAAGAAACGTACGTACTCTAACCACTTTGTGCCCTCTCCTCTCCAGTCCCACACATCTGAAAATGGGAGGAGCACTTGCATGTATTCCAGGGCTAGACAAAACCAGAGGCCATATTGGGGAGGAATATTTTTATATTAATACTTCTTATTAATTTCCAAACACAGATGTTTGTGAAATAAAGGGCAAAATTTGTATATACTTTAAAAGCAAATATACTTAAAATATACTTTTAGCTTGCACAAGGAAGGTTCTGCCCAACTCCTCAGAAATAATGAATTTACTCTTCTGCCCAGAAAATGTTTTTATAGGGAAGGAAGAAGCACACTGCTATAATCATTCAAATTTCTCTCCCCTGTGTTTCTAGCTTTTGAGAACATTGGGTTTTAGATTTATCCTGTGAGTTTCTTAGGGCTTTCATAGGACCCCATTAGAAAATAAGCTCACATTTGGCAGCACCTTCTAAAAACCTTTTGTTGTAATGCAGATATTTAAATACTAAGGAGAATGGGAGTGAGGACACAGACAAGGAAACTTTTATAATACTTGTGGTACATTCAAGCGTGGTGGCACATGCCTATAATTCCAGCAACTCAGGTGGCTGAGGCAGGAGATCGCAAGTTCAAGTCAGCAACTTAACATGACCCTGTCTCAAAATAAAAATGAAAAGGGAGGGTCAGGGGAATGTAGCTCACTGGTAAGAGTCCCCTAGGTTCAATCCCAGTACTGAAAAAAATAATAAGTGTAATAATGGTTTGAACCCAAAATCTGTTGAGATTCACAAATTCTTCAGTTAGAAAACTACCAGTTATCTGCCTTAAATAGATTAAAGTCATATTTTGAAACATAAGTATCAGATGGGGCCTCCTTAATTTTCAGAGAATAAGGATTATGATTGCCACAGTTACTTTATCTGGTGTTTTGTTTGTTTTGGTTTGATTTGGTTTCTCTTGGTAGTGAGACTGCGGCAGGAAGAAAAACGGCAACAGGAGGAAACCAACCGAGTGAAGGAACGCAAGCGCAAGCGGGAAAAGTATGCAGAGAAGGTATCTCCACCCTGGGGTATTGGTAGGGGCCAGGCAGGTTGTGACTCTTGGTCATTGGTTGGTATCCAGCTCTAGCTGTGATTTATACCAGTTCCATGATATTTGATCAAGAGAAACAGCGTTGGTAGGTAGGGCTGTACTCAATCTCAAAGACCCACTTTGTTGATGGCCACAGTTTGATTATAGAAACTACTTTTCACTGCTAAATGTGGGTGAAATTGATGTTACACACATATATTATTAGATTTCATAGGATTTTAAGAAAGGGCCTTGTGTCTCTTTAGCCATAAAGCTTTGATGGTTAGCAACTTAGGATCTTGTCTATATTACATTATCATCTTCCTGTAGATGTGCTAGCTTTCCTGTTACAGAATTCATGTCCTTGATTGGACCTACTCTAGGCCAAACTCTTTTTAGCCTAAAGGATGCCCCTGGTACTTACTTCATTTACAAAACAGAAAAATCCTGAGAATGAAGAATCCAGATCTGTATAAGACTGACCTGCCATCTCTATTTATTTCCCCAAGCTCTTTTATCTCTCTACCCTCAAATATCTAACCCATTACTTACCACTATTTAAAATACAAATGGCTTTAATATCCAGAAACAATGTCATGAATTAACAGTTTACATCAGGTCATCCCTGCTCAAAGTGTAGAACAGACGATGCCCACTGAAAATATAAACTTTACAGAGACATCATATATTAACCCTACAACAGATGTAAATACAAACACAGTGGTGCAGTGGATTGGTGAGATTCTCAGATGTATCCAAACACATTCTATGATTCCAGATCCCTAATCTGTGACAGAGCCCTGCTCATCTTGATCCTGAACTGCCTAATATTGCTTAGTCACTCAAGAGCTTACATGAAATTGAGGAGATAATGATAAAAGCAACCCAAAAATAAAGTTTTAAAAACATATATAGGAGCTATAACTCAGTGGTAGAGTTCATGTTTAGCATATGTGAGACCATGCATTCAGTTGTCAGTACCAGAAAAAAACTCTGTGTGTGTGTGTCTGTGTAAAACACTGTTCTTCCCTTTTGTGAGAGTGCATTCATTCTATAATTGCTGCTGCTTAGATATATCAGAGGCATCCTTTGCCCACTTATTGGTTCAGGGTAGTTGGCCTACCTTTAAACTGTTTTGGGGAGGGGGGTGGGGGGTTGTTTCTCATTGGTAGAATACATACTTTGTATGTGTGAGGCTCTAGATTCAATCCCCAGAGCCTAAAAAAACAGCCCTGTATTTCAGGACTAAAATACACATAAGCTTTTAAAGTATCCCTTTTCTCCTTCCTTAAGAGTTTTTAATTCCCTAAAAATATAGTAATAGAAGAGCCTGGGTATAGTTGGTTAGCAAAGCCTTTTTGCCTCACATGTGCAAGGCCCTGGACTTGATCACCAGTGCTTCAAAAAAAGAAAAAAAAAATGACAATTTTATGAAAAATAAAAAGAGGTTTGGTCATAATTTTCTTCCCTAATCCCACTTCTCTCTTGGGGTATATCTTTATGGTTTTTCCATATAGCCTAATCTTTGTGTTTTCAGAAGAAAAAAGAAGATGAGTTGGATGGGAAAAGGAGAAAAGAGGGTGTGAACCTGGTGATACCGTTTGTTCCTTCGGCTGATAACTCTAACCTCTCTGCTGACGGGGACGACTCCTTCATTAGTGTGGATTCAGCTATGCCCAGCCCTTTCAGTGAGGTGAGGCTCCTTGATGCCTTCATCACAGCAGTGGAACTGCATCCTGACCTTGTACCAGGGACACATTGCTAGGCATCCTTTGCTTCTGGAGTCTTCCTGACTCACGGAAGGGGGTTGCACATGGGATTCATAAGGAGAAAAGCAAATGTGGACAGGCTGGCTACTCAGAAGCAAGGCAGGGGGATCTGAACCTCAACAGTGAACCTTTCCAGGCAGGAAAGAGAAATATGGGCAAGTCCTGTAAAGCGTGTTCTCGCTTGGGTGCCAGTGCTGTGGGCTGTGGGCACTAAGAGTAGTAGTGATCTCAACTCTTCTACTTCTAGATCTCCATCAGCAGTGAGCTGCACACAGGCTCCATTCCCCCTGACGAGAGCAGCAGTGACATGCTAGTCATTGTGGATGACCCAGCCTCCTCAGCCCCTCAGTCTCGAGCCACCAACTCTCCTGCTTCCATAACAGGTTCCTCTGTCTCAGACACCGTGAATGGTGAGTGTTGCTGGTGTCCCAGATGGTCAGAGCTGTTTCACTACCTCGCAGAAAGCATTAGTTTGGTAATGGGTGGAGGTCCTGATTCGTTGTACAAAAAGGGAATTTTCATTCTTTAAAGAGTTAAAAGGGGCTGGGGTTGGGGCTGGGGATGTGGCTCAAGCGGTAGTGCGCTCGCCTGGCATGCGTGCGGCCCGGGTTCGATCCTCAGCACCACATACCAACAAAGATGTTGTGTCCGCCGAGAACTAAAAAAACAAATATTAAAAAAAGGGGGGGGGGGGCTGGGGTTGTGGCTCAGTGGTAGAGCGTTTGCCTAGCATGTGTAAGGCACTGGGTTTGATTTTCAGCACTACATATATATAAATAAAGGTCCATCAATAACTAATATTTTTTAAAAAAGAGTAAAGGGGAGCAAAAAGATTTTATGATCTTATTTTTTCAATAAGCTTATCAAGTGAACGGAGGAAAGAGGTTTAGCAAGGCTTGGTGGTGCAAACCTATAATTCTAGCAACTCGGGAGGCAGAATCGTAAATTAGCAAGTTAGTGAGACCTTATCTCAAGAATGAAAAAAAGACCAGGCACAGTGCCCCTGAGTTCAATTCCCAGTACCAAAAAGAGAATGAAAAAAGGACCCTGTGTTTAATTAGAAGGAAGGAAGTAGGGAGGGAGGGAGAAAGGAGAGAAGGTTTAGAGAAAGCAAAGTAAGAACTTCATAAAGACTTGAAATTTATTTTCTAGTTATTTCCATCTTTTGTAGTTCACTTATTTTTGCTACTTTTTAGTCAAAGTTAGCTTGTCTGGGCATTTCTTGCTTGTCATGTGGGGCCCACTATTGCTGTTTTTTTTTTTTTTAAGAGAACTCTAAATCTAAAACCTAAAAGTAGCGCTCAAGGGCTGGGGCTATAGCTCATGGTAGAGTACTTGCCTAGCATGTGTAAGGCTCTGGGTTTGATCCCAGCACCATCAAAACCAAAAAGGAAAGAAAAGAAAGCAAGGCTTGAGTTAAAACTTGGTGGTAGAGGGCTTGCCCACCTGGGCAACATGCCAAGACCCGTTTCACAATGAAAAAGAAGAAAAACACCCTGAGAACAAGCTTTCTGTTGGGGGAGAATCATGTTAACATTTTAATGATGTTCATTTTGTCCCCCTTCTTCGCCATTTGTTCCCACAGGAATTTCCATTCAGGAAATGCCAGCTGCAGGTCGTGGTCACTCAGCTCGAAGCCGAGGCCGCCCCAAAGGTTCAGGAAGCACAGCCAAAGGAGCAGGGAAAGGCCGAAGCCGGAAGTCCACAGCAGGCAGTGCCGCTGCAATGGCAGGAGCCAAAGCAGGAGCTGCAGCAGCCTCCGCAGCTGCCTATGCTGCATACGGGTACAATGTGTCTAAAGGTGCGGAAGTCAGGGGTGGCTACAGACTGTCAAGAGGCAGTCTGGAAGTCTGTTTTTTGCTGTTGTTGTTCAAATTAGTTACACGTGACAGTAGAATGCATTTTGTCAGATCATATATAAATGGAGTATAACTTCTCATTCTTCTGGTTGTATATGATATAGAATTACACCAGTCGTATAATCATATATCCACATAGGATAATAATGTTCTATTCATTCTACTATCCTTCCTACACCTATACCCACTCCCTCCTTTCACTTCTTTCTGCCTAATCCAAAGTAACTATTCTTCCCCAACCCCCTCCCCTATTATTGTGAATTAGCATCAGCATATCAGAGAAAGCATTTAGTCTTTGGTTTTGGGGGATTGGCGTATTCCACTTAGCATGATATTCTCTAGTTCCATCCATTTACCAGCAAAATGTCAAAATTCCATTCTTTAAGGCTGAGTAACATTCCATTGTATAAATACACTACATTTTATTTATCCATTCATCTATTGAAGGGCACTTAGGTTAGTTCCATAGTTCAGCTATTATGAATTGAGTTGCTATAAACATTGATGTGGCTGTGTCACTGCAGTATGCTAATTTTAAGTCCTTTGGGTATAAATCAAGGAGTGGGATAACTGAGTCAAATGGTAGTTCCATTTCAAGTTTTCTGAGGAATCTCTATAGTGCTTTCCATAGTAGTTGCACCAATTTGCACTCCCACCAACAGTGTATGAGCATACCTTTTTCCCCACATCCTTACCAGCATCTGTTGTTGCTTGTATTCTTGATGACTGCCATTCTGATTGGAATGAGATGAAATCTCAGTGTAGTTTTGATTTGCATTTCTCTAATTGCTAGAGATGTTGAACATTTTTTCATATATATGTTGATGGTTATATTTCTTCTGTGAAGTGCCTGTTCAATTCTTTAGCCCATTTATTGATTGGGTTTTTTTAGTGTTAAGTTTTTTGAGTTCTTTATATATCTGGAATACTACCAGGGAGAAATGTAGCATGCCTCCAGACCAGAAGCTTCCTTCCCAGAGCACAGACTCAGATTTCGCTTCTTTGCATTGAGCAGTCTTGACTCTTACCTTGCCCTTCTTATTTGATACAGTGCCACCTTTGAATTAGAAATAGCTGTGAAAAGAGAGCTGAGTTATGAACTACACTGCTTTAAACATCCACAAGCTTTCCTGCTTGAGAGTTTTGTGTTTTTTTTTTTTTTTAATTCCTAGATATTTTTCCCCCTAATGCCCACATTTTTAATATTCAGGCTAACAAAAGTTAATAACATTAATCCAGCAATGTGATCTATCACCTTAGGTATTAAGCACATGTTATGTGCATAAGAATATAAAATGTGAACCTTGCTCTTGAGTGTAATAGAAGTGAGAAGGGGAGTATGTTTAATAGCAATAGAAGGCAATATACAGATAAATGAAAAAAAAGAGAAGGCTTATTTGTGGTTGTAGATCAGGATGGGAGGAACCATGAAGCTGCTGATAAGGATTCTAGACTGTAATTCAAAAAGGAGATGGATAAGGAAAGATTTGGACAGACAAAAAAGAATTGGCAAAAACCAACATGCTTTGGGAGCCACCAAGCTGGTCAGTTGGACCAAAGAGGACCAGAGAAAGTCAAGGTTGGAAGCAAGTTCTGATGGGCAAGAGCTTAGCAGGTATACGTAAGCAACTACAGACAGTTTGTGAAGAGAAATGGCTGTTGTGACTGAGCCAAGAGGAATAATTGTTCTGTGGAATGCTAGACATCCAGATATGGTGAGAAGGGGAGAATTCATTCATAGAACTCTGTCCCCATTTAAAACACTAGGTTAGCATTAGCTCATAGAATTATTGTAGCAAATAAAATCATTCTTGGATAGAAAGTGTTTGGCCAGTAGTAAATGTTCTAAATATTAGTTTACCTCCCTACTGCAGAAATCTCAGTTTTCATTTATTAATTCATTCAGAAAATATGATGTCCAATAGTGAAGGCTGCCATGACAGCGTCTCATCCATGGATAGGACAGAGCATGCTGCTCATCAGGTTTTCTTTTGGAAACCTGAACTAAAGGAAGGATGCAGAAGGCAGAGGGATAGTATAGCACAAGATAAATCAAGAATACTAGCTAGACATAATGGTACATACCTGTAATTCCAGCTACTCAAGAAGCAGAAGTAGAAGGATTACAAGTTCAAGGCCAGTCTGGGCAACTTAGCAAAACCGTGTCTCAAAATAAAATTTTAAAAAGGGTTGGAGATGTAGCTCAGTGGTAGAGCATTTGCTTAGTATGTGTGAGGCCCTGAGCTCAATCCCCACTACTAAGTTGGGGGCGGGGGGGGGGGAATACAGTGCTTGTTAAACTGGGGATGGAAAGCAAGGGGAGGAACTAGTTAGAAGTTACCTGCAGTTCCCCTGTGGATGAACCTGTCTGTCCACCAAGCACTTAGAATTCATTTTTAGAAAAGTAAAATGGTACATAAGAAACATTGAAGAATCGTTGTATCAGATGAAAGTTGATTTAGCCTGGCAGCAAGCCATCAACAAAAATGAGGGATTTCACCTGGGTTCTTGGAGTGTAGGAGTGGTCATAGCCAATGTCAGGAAAATGGACACACAAGATAAGAGAGTGGACAGGCTTATGCCCTCAGGCCAAACTTATGGGGAGTAGAGAAAGAATATGCATGAAATCGAGAAGGAATCAGGTAATCTCAAGTGGTGTCAAAAGAGAAGACAGGACTGGGTATGGTGATGCAATCCCAGTAATTTGGAAGGCTGAAGCAAGAAGATTGCAAGTTCGAAGCTAGCCTCAGCAACTTAACAAGGCTCTAGGTAACATAGGGAGACCCTGTCTCAAAAAAAATTTAAAGGGACTGGGGCTGGGGATGTGGTTTAGTGGTTAAGCACTCCTGGTTCAATCCTTAGGTCTCCCCCCACCAAAAAAAAGAAAAGAGAGAGAAGGTAGAAAAATGCATTAGTGCTTAGTAAGTTATAATTCTTGCTCATCCTGCAGCCCTGGCATCCCCAATTATATGTGTGCTCTGTCCAGAGTCCCAAGAGGGCATTTTACTCTCAGTAAGATAATGTAGTGAGTGCTGGTTTGATGTCATTTTCTTTTCAAAACTAATCCCTCTTACTGAAAAGATAGTTGACAGGAAGAGCAAGCAAAAATGTCAGGAATAGGGTGGCAGGGAAGGATTCCCCACCCCTGTCCTCCAGCCCAGATTCTGGTAACCAACATCACAGGTTCACACTTAACTGGTGCTTACAAATCATTCTCTTTCTCCATCCCCACAGGAATCTCTGCCAGCAGTCCTCTGCAGACATCCCTTGTCAGGCCTGCTGGTCTTGCTGACTTTGGACCTTCAAGAGCCTCTTCTCCCTTGAGTTCCCCTTTGAGCAAAGGAAATAATGTTCCTGGGACTCCCAAGAGCCTCCACTTGACCAGCAGCCTAGCCTCAGACTCTATGGTCCGGAAACAGGGCAAAGGCACCATCCCCTCTGGAGGACGGTAACCATCTGGGCCCTCCAGCTTCCTTCAACCAAACCAGGGGCTAGAGTCCTGGCCTGCAGATGGACTTTGGATGGCTTGCCCAGTGCAGCATCTTATATCCCAAGTCAGAGGGTAGAGAGGACAAGTTGCAGCAAGGGAAAGACAGGTGGTTAGTGTGAGCACTTTCATCACCTATTTCCAAAGGAGTGTTCTGGGGTAGCCTATAGGAAGAGGGCCCAAGGACAGGGTCAGCCCCACAACATCCCCAATGAACTCTGTGGCCAAGTCTTAAACCTTCTACTGGGGAAGGCCTGACATAGACACTCTTTAGATGCTCAGGCATGCTGTCTCCAGCCCCATTCCACCCTTCAGCTCTGACCATGTCCCTTACAAAGGCTCTGCAGGTGCTGTGAAGAGCCTTCCATGGTGGAGACTTCGTATAAGGTTGTGATTTCCTGGAGGACTAGGAAGGGATAAAATTGTGTACCTGGTGTCCACAATCTTTGGACAGCTCCTCAGGCCTACAAACTCTATTTGCCACTGTGTCATTATTGAAGAGAGAGCAGTATGTGCCAGAGAATGTGGTGGCTTATAAGGATGACAAAAGGCCAAAGGAAGCAGACCCACAGGCAGTTGTTTTTCCAGCATTTCCTCCCCTGTCCTGCATGGTTCACACCAGGGAACCTTCAGGTCCCACCAGCAACAGTAGCAGCAACTCCCACCCCAGGGACTCCCAGAAGCCAGTAAAGAGACCAGGAGCCACCTCAATCAGCAGGACATCCTCACTGCCCCTCTTACAGATGCCCCTGTGCCCATCCTGAATGCACAGTCTCCCCACCCTTGCCCTTCAGCCCCTGCTTGGCTGTATGCACTGTCTGTATTGCACTGAGAAAGGAAGGGGCAACAGGAATGAGGTAGAGAGGGTGGAGGAGGAGGAAAGCTCAGCACCAACCCTCCCATCCCCAACCCAACCAGCCTGAGCTTGCTGGCCTCCAAGAGAGGCAAGGGGGTGGTATCTGACGGAAGGGGTTCCCACTTGCCCACCACCTGAAGTCCCTGGTGGAGCAGGTGCTTCCAGTTGGGCCAGCCTCTAATTTGCACACCTGAAAATCGCGGAATTGAGTTTAGATAGATTGATTTTTAAAACTTTTTTTTTTTTTTTTTTTCTTGGAGTAGGGGTTCTAGGGGAATCATTTAATTTAAATCATTAAGATTCCCCTGACCAAACCCAGACTCCTGTGTACAGATGCTATTTAGAGGGAATCAGAAAAATGCCAAGCCTTTTTTCTCTTTGAATGTGCTGTCTATTTTTATAACTGAACTTGTACATATGTATAAAGAGAGACACTTCTTCCTTTTACTAACTGGATTAAAAAAATCTTAAATAAAATGGAGTGAGATAATTTTATGTAAATCAAGGTGTCTGTGGTCTTTTTAGCTGCTGCTTTGGGGGACAAACTAAGGCCCTTGTGGGATGTGGCAGAATAAAGAGAAGGTGGAGCCCTATTGTCTTTCTGGGATCAGAGGACAGGGTTAACGGAACAAGGAGTGCACTGTGGGTGTTTCCTCAGTAGCAGTCTTTATTGGACTTGGGATTTTGCCTCCAGCCATCAGAAAACCCACTTCAATCTAATGTATGAAATATGATATGTCAAGAGCTTTGTAATGTTGTGAACAACCAATTAAAAAAAAAAAAAAAAAAGAAAGAAAAGAAAGAAGGCTTGACCAAGTCCCTGGCATGTAGCAGCCAAGGGCCTGGGGATGTGGGACTCTTTGTGACTCTGGACCTAGGTATAGACAGCTTGGTCCATTACATAGTGATAATTGTACTACTGATAGTGTCTCCAAGTTAGCTTTACTTTCAAGAATTATGACGGAAAACAGTAAAATGTGTTCCTAGGAATTCGAGAGAGATCCAGGCTATGAAAACGTTACTCAGTGATCAGCTGAGAAAAGAGCAGTTGCTCCTAGCCTAGGCTGACATTCAGTGATTCTATGATTGAACTAAAACACTAATGTGTTCTTGCTTCACCTTTGAGTAGGGCTCATACTGTTCCCATGTTAGCTGGCTGTGTGTCCTCCCTAGCATTGGCTTACTCTGCATGCTTTAATCAGGGTGGGCAGTCTCCTGGACAGCTGCTGCTCACCTCCTAGTCACGAGGATCAGCCTTTCTTCATTATGTGGTTCTCAGGTAGCACTAGCAGATACTCCAGATCTTGTTTTTCTTGACGGTAAGCATACCCAAGGCTTTATACAGTACAAACCAGCATCAGTTTCCTAATTTACCATGCCTTGTGGCTGTCACCACTGTGGCTGCTATGATCTAGAGAGTTAATAGAGCCCACTAGGATGGGTTCTCTCATTTTCATCTCAGCAAGGCCTCTGGTGTATTCCTACAAAAACCTCGCCAAGGTTAGCAGCAGCACCTCCCTGGGGATCTGACAGCTCTTGAGGACCTAAAGCAGCTTCATGCATATGCGATTAAGCCATTCCTCTTCTGAAATGGTTGTGAAGTTTTTATATTTTATTTTGTCTGCAGGTATGTTCACTCATAGTCTTCTGTCGGCAGACTTTTATAATACTTGTTCAACCACTTCAATCTAGTCACTGAAGACAGGTAATATATTGTATTGAGGCAAACTTGCAGCCTTAATGTTCTCCTCACCTGTCCCTCCCTTACCTGAGGATAGAGGAATGGGACTTTTTTTTTTTTTGTACCAGGGATTGAACTCAGGGGCACTTAAACACTAAGCCACATTCCCAGTCCCCACGCTTTAAAAAAAAAAAAAAAAAGTTGTTGATGGACCTTTATTATTATTATTTTTTTATTATTTATATGCAGTGCTGAGAATCAAACTCAGTGCCTCACATATGCTGGGTAAGGGCTGTACCACTGAGCCACACCCCCAGCCCCCCAGCTATTTTTCTTTAATTTTTCAGTGAAATAAGCTTTATTACATCAAATAATAAATATATACAAAGATGCAAACAGTTTTAGTCATTTTCTTCCAGATGTTTTGATCAACTGGCAGTAAACACAAAACTGAAATCTATAAACAGTCTTAGTATAAAAATTTTCAAGGTTCTTGTTAGATTTCATAGGTTGCTCTTTCTTGTATGTTTGTAACTTGTACACTCTTAAATTGACTTCAAAGCACTAAGAGTCATGCAAATCCTCAAGCAAAAAAGAAGTGCCAGGGAGCTGTGGCTCAGTGGTAGAGCGGTTGCCTAGCATGTGTGAGGCACTGGGTTTGATCCTCAGCACTGCACATAAACAAATGAATAAAATAAAGGTCCATCAATATCTTTAAAAAAAAGTGCTGGGGCTGGGGTTGTAGCTCAGTGGTAGAGCATGTGCCTCACTCGCGTGAGGCCCTGGGTTTATTCTTCAGCATCACGTAAAAATAAATAAATAAAAATAAAGATTATTGTGTCCATCTACAACAACAACAAAATATATATATAGAGAGAGAAGAAGTGCCATTAAGCAGAATCTACTGTATGGCACATGGGACCAGCTAAGTGAAGCAGGTGGTCAAGATGCATTAAAACAAAGTCCTTGGGATCAAATGAACTTATGAAATGAAAGAATAATTTGGGTGACAAAGTATTCAAAACAATTAAAAGGAGACAATTATCTTGGAGCCGAACAACAATTTGCTGTAAAATAACACCCCAGCCCTTTTTTATATTTTATTTAGAGATGGTCTTGCTGGGTTACTGAGGCTGGCTTTGAACTCAAAATCCTCCTGCCTCAGTCTCCTGAGCCACCGGGATTACAGGTATGAACCACCATGCCCAGCTCTGAATTTTTAAATAAAGGCTTCAAACTCATTAATAACTTGTTCATTTCCCCAGCTGTCCACTTCCAGGATGTGTCAGTCTTCCACATGAGCAGCAGCTCAACTCAACAGAAATTTTTTTCTTGAACACTGAAAAAATGCTAGGGAGAGCTCCAGCCTGGCTGAAAGAAGTACCCTCAGTAGAATCAGAAATCTAGTACTGGGTTTGGGATGTGACTCAGCAGTAGAGCACTCACCTCGCACGTGCGAGATCCTGGGTTCGGTCCTCAGCACCATATAAAAATAAATAAGTGAAATAAAAGTATTGTGTCCAACTACAACTAAAAAATAAATGTAAAAAAAAATCTAGTACAACATAAAGGCCTGGGTTGGATCAGTCCCTTTTGCCAGGGTCACCTTGCTATGTTAGCCAAGTTAGTGTATCTTTTAAGATTGTGGTTCTGGCCTGGGGATGTGGCTCAAGCGGTAGCGCGCTCCCCTGGCATGCGTGCAGCCCAGGTTCAATCCTCAGCACCACATACAAACAAAGATGTTATGTCCACCGAAAACTAAAAATAAATAAATAAATATTTTAAAAATTCTCTGTCTGGGCACAGTGGTTCATGCCTATAATCACAGTTGCTCTGGAGACTGAAGCATGAAGCAAAAGGATTACTTTTATTTATTTATTTTTGGGGGGTACTGGGAAATGATCATAGGGGTCCTTAACCACTGAGCCACATCCCCAGCCCTTTTTTTTTTAAATATATTTTACTTTGAGACAGGGCTCACTAAGTTGCTTAGAGCCCCGCCAAGTTGTTGAGGCTGGCTTTAAACTTATGATCCTCCTAAGCCACTGGAATTAAAGGTATGTGCCACTGCACCCAGCAGAAGGATCACAAGTTCAAAGTCAGCCTCAACTGCAGGTGTGGGTGTAGCTCAATGGTACAGCACTTGTCTAACATACACAAAGAAGCCCTGGGTTTAATCCCAAGTTCAAAAAAATTACACAGTCACCCTTGGAAATCAAGGGTCTAAACTGGACTAACTATGGCCCAGTACCCCCCTCCCCCCCAAAAAATGATAATCCTTTTGCTTCAGTCTCCAGAGCAACTGTGATTATAGGTATGAACCACTGTGCCCGGCCAGACCCACTAACACCTTTGTGTAGGAGTTTATCTAAGCTTCCAGGACTCTGGGTACTGGCTCCTAAACTGACTTAGGCCTGAGAGGTTGGGCTAGGCTGCAGGTGGGCAGAACAAACTGAGCAATGGATTTAGTGTGTTCTGCAAAGGCTTACCTTTGTGCCAGCAGGTATGTTCCATTCATAGTCTTGTTGGCTTTCAAGTGCAGTCCATATGCCCTCATCTCTGTGTCCCTCACAGTAGACCACCTGGCCCTTAGAAGCAGATCTTGGTTTCCTTAAATGCACAATCAGGAGCTCAGACTAGATTAGTAGGTTTTAGCTGTCTAGTGGATTTTAAAGAGTCTCACATGTGCTTCCAGGGCTGGTACAAACCCACTCCCTATCCCATTGGAACACAGCCGCTGTTTCTACATGCTGTAAAGCAAAGTAAACTTGAAATATCACTTGTAAGGTGATATTTCTCAAACTTCATATGTATATGAATTACCTTGGGGTCTTCTTTAAATTGCAAGTTCTGCTTCTGTCTTCAGTGACGCCTAAGACTGAATTTCTAACAAGATCCCAGATGACGGCTGTTCTGCCAATCAGAATAAACTCTCATCATTGTTTGTCCAACCTTAGACAGGAGGCCCTTAGGTGCTGGGGATCAATCCCAGGGCCTTGTGCATGTTAGATAAGCACTGTACTACTGAGCTACATCTCTAGTCCTTTTTTAAAATAAATCTATTACTCACTTATTTATTTAAATTACCCTGGCTGGCCTCAAATTTGTAATCCTCCCAAGTTGGGAGTCTAGGTGTGTACCACCATGCCCAGAGAAAGTGCAACTCTGCCTTTTCTATTACTCAGTTGACCTGATGACCAAATAAATAAATAAATAAAGCCCTAGCATTTTTAGGAAAAAACAGTCCTGTATGTATTTTCTCAGGTTATTTTGTTTTGTTTTTATTTTAAAACTGTCAGTTCATTTACTTTCTCCAGTGAGGTCCTCTTCTTGGATTTCACCTCCACTAGATATGCAAGAAGATTTCTAATTTACTGCTGCCACTCTCCTGTGAGCCCTTTACCAAGATGCAACCTGTCTCACTAGAGGGTGTATGTTTCCTGGACTGTCTCCTATACAATGTGTCCTTTTATGGGGACTGCCAGACTTCTTCGGGGTCAGTCAACTTTCTCAGCTAATTCCTGAGCTCTTCTCAGGAACATGGAGAGATTTGACTGCCTTCCATGCTTCTCTGAGATTGCTAGGGAGTGGCAAAACCCGCAATCTGGGACACTGCATAATTAGTGCTGGTTGCCCAATCCAGCCATCTTCATGATGCACCTTCAAATCATTTAGATGTACAGGGCAGGTTCTATTCTAAAGACAGAGCCTCTGGCTGTGCCAAGATACTTGCTCTAAGGTAGCAAATGGTGCTAAGAAAGGCATCTGACTGGGGGAGAGCCCCCTGCCCAGAGGTCCCTGAAGACTCAAGTGGCAAGAACTTGGACTATTTTGGACCTCCCTCATGAGAATGGCTCACCCATTTGCCACTGTCTGGGGAAACAGCCCCAGGAGCAGGCTATAGAAATGCCAATCCTAAATGACAGTCCCCAAGACTAGGTGTCAGAATGGTGGAAGGTAGAAGGAAAGGGAGGAGGGAAGGTGTGTCTGAGGTCCACTTCCTGGTGGTTGAGGAACCTTGAGGAAACTGGATGCCTTGCTTATTACCAACCCATGACCTCTCCTGTGTCCCTTTACTTCTTTGCTTCATGTCCTGAGGCTTGGCTGGCTTCCTTATCCTTAACCACCAATTTCCCCTCCCTCATGGCAAGCTGCTGGGAATGGACTTCTCTCCTAGCTGCTGCCTCAAAGGAGCATCTTGCTGCGTGTGTGTGTGTGTGTGTGTGTGTGTGTGTGTGTGTGTGTATACACATGCCTCGTGCATATAAGGTAAGCACTCTACCACTGAGCTACAGCCCCTTTTTATTTTGAGTCAGGGTCTTGTTAATTTGCCCAGGCTGGCCTCAAATTTGTGATCCTTCTGCCTCAGTGCTCATAGTAGCTGGGATTACAGGTGTATACCACCATGCCCAGCTAATTTAAGGGTTTCCTTGCTTATCAAAACAAGGAACCAGCTGAGCTCAATGGTTCATGCCTGTAATCCTAGTGGCTCAGAAGGCTGAGGCAGTAAGATCACAAGTTCAAAGCCACCCTCAGCAACTTAGTGTGACCCTGTCTCAAAATAAAACATAAGGGCTGGGGATGTGGCTCAAGTGGTAGTGCGCTCGCCTGGCATGCGTGCGGCCCGGGTTCGATTCTCAGCACCACATACAAACAAAGATGTTGTTGTGCCCGCCGAAAACTAAAAAAAAAATAAAGATTAAAAAAATTCTCTCTCTCTCTCTCTCTCTCTCTCTCTCACTCTCACTCTTAAAAAAAATTTAAAAAATAAAACATAAAAAGGACTGGGGATGTGGCTCAGTGGTTAAACACCCCTGGGTTCTATCTCTGGAACCAAAAAACAAACAAAAACAAGGATACCAAGTAAAAACAATATTGGACAGGGGAAGTTAGAAAGTTTACATATTTCACATTTCTCACAGAATCCCTGGTCCACAGTTCCTGGTACCTTGGGTGAAAGAATTAGGCTTTCTTTTATTTTTATTTATTTTTATTTTTGTTTTTTTAGTTGTTGATGGACCTTTATTTTATTCATTTATTATATGTGGTGCTAAGAATTGAACCCAGTGCCTCATACATGCTAGGCAAGTGCTCTACCACCGAGCCACAACCCCAGCCCAAGAAGTATTCTTTATGAATGTGATACTCCCCAATTCTTACCTGAACTCCTAGGGAGCTACCAAATTTCTTCCAAAAGCCGGTAGGGGTTGGGAATGTGCTGTTGTGATTGCTCTCAAGACCTATGCCTCTGCTCTCCTACCTCTCGGGATTTCTTTGTCCTGAGACCCAAAGCTCAGAAATGAATGCCTAAGGGCTGGGATTGTGGCTCAGTGGTTGAATGCTCGCCTAGCGCGGGCGGGACCCGGGCTCAATCCTCAGCACCACATAAAAATAAAGGCATTGTGTTGTGTCCATCTACACCAAACAAAAAAATATTTTTAAAAAATGAATGCCTGGCCAGGTACAGTGGCACCTGTAATCCCAGTTACTTGGGAGGCTGCAACAGGAAGATCACAAGTTCAAGGCCAACCTCAGCAATTTACATACTCAGCAACTTAGCAAGAACTATCTCAAAAAATAAAAAGGACTAGGGATATAATACAGTGGTAAAGTGCTCCTGGGTTTAATCCCCAATACCAAAAGTAAAAAAGACCCAGAGTGGCTGCCCCAGCCTGACCTCATCAAGGGCTGGGGCAGCTACCCTGGTCTAACTTGGATGGGAGATTGGGCTTCAGTAACCTCAAGGGAAGAGAGAAACCAAATCAGAGCACAGGAGTTCAACCTGGCAGCCTTTGGGGAGTTTTCTAAACTCCCCCAGCCCAACTCATGATCTCCAAGAACTGTTCTCTAGAGAAATAGCCAGAAGCAGCTCAGGCTCCTGTGGTATAGATGTAGTCTGTACCCCCAAGGGTTCATATGGTAGAAGTTTGACCCTCAGTGTTGTGATATTGGGAGGTGATAGTGCCTTCAACAAGTAGAGCCTAGTGGGAGGTGGTTAGGTAGTTGCAGGCACTGCCCCTGGAAGAGATGATGATAGTTCCTCTGGGTCCCTGATTTGTTCCCAGAAGAGTGAATATTATAAAAATTTACTGGTTCTAAAGATTGAACCCTGGGTGCTTGTGTTTTTGTTTGTTTTTTGTTTGTGTTTTGTTTAGTTGTTGTTTTTAATTTTTTATATTTATTTTTTAGTTTTAGTTGGACACAATACCTTTATTTTATTTATTTTATGTTGTGCTGAGAATCGAACTCAGGTCCTCGCTAGGCACCTGCACTACAGCTGAGCCACATTCCCAGCTCCTGTTGTTTTTAATTTTGAGACAGTTTCACTAAGTGGCTCAAGGCCTTGTTAAATTGCTAGGATTGGCCTCCAATTTATGATCCTCCTGCCTCAGCCTCCTGAGTTGTTGAAATTACAGGTGTGAGCCATCATACCCAGTGAGTAAATTGTTTTAAAAGAGCAAACCAGACCCCTGACTCTCTCTCTGGCCTCCTACATCACATGTGACCACTCTTGCACAAACTCTAATGATACTATCCACTGTGAAACCCTCACCAGAGATTGAATTGTTGGAGCTGCTTAGTCTTTGACTTTGAGCCTCCCTAACTGTGAGTTAAATTAGACTCTTTTTATAGGGGCTGGGGTTCTGGCTCAGAGGTAGAGCACTTGCCTAGCATGCATGAGGCACTGGGTTGGAACCTCAGCACCATATAAAAATAAAATAAAAAGATATTGTGTCCATCTATAATTAAAAAATAAATATTTAAAAAAATAAGACTCTTTTTATAAGGTTCCGCGCCTCAGGTATTTTGTGACGGAGATGGAAAATGGACTAATACAGAACACTTGACCCATTCCCCCAGCACAGAGTACAAACCCGGAATCGTGGACTCATCCTGCAGCAGTTCAGACTGCCAGAAAAGAGAGGGGCTCCCCTCTTATTTCCCAGGTGAGAGGTCCTGGAAGACCCTGGGTGACACTTATACCTTGCACCCCTGAAGAGATGGTGCTGTTTGCGTGAGGATATGAGGAGGCCGTGGAGAGGAGAAGAGGTCCAATCCATGGACCATACAGTTCAGCTTTTGCAGTCTTGCTTTGCTTTCAAACTCAATGGGATTTGGAAAAGATAGTGTATAATACTTATCCAAAATTTTTTTTTGAACAGTTAAGAAGAAAATTGGGGAGAGATTGACATTGTAATCTGTTTAAGTACCTAATCTTGGTAGATTCCCTCTTAGGGATTTTATGACTGTTCCTGCTTAGTTAACCAAATTATACTGCACATACCTTTACCTCTCCTGAGAGTTAAGTCATTGAGCATCTGTGCTCCCAGGCCCACTTCAGTATGACTTCCATTTGCCCAGCACTGAATCATGCCAGTACCTACTCTGGCACAATTCTGTTGTTGGCTTTGAGAATCAAAAACACTTAAGTGGTTTTGAACCTGTACAAGACAACCTTTCCTTTTATAAATTCTTGGGAGCTTGGAAACCATTTTGCCAAATATAGAACTTCTGAATAATGAGAAAAACTCAGAAAAGAAAATTTGTGGGGGTGAACTAGAAACCGAGTACTTGAGCTTCAGTGAATGCTTTCCATCAGCTGCCTTCTGGCCCTCTGCAGTACCTGTATTCTAGATAAATAACATGTACTAGAGAAGTGTGTTCTGGATTGAACCAATTTATTGATTTATTTTACCTTTTTAATTATTTTTTTTGGGGGAAGAGGGAGTACCAGGGGTTGAAACAAGGGGTGCTTTAACACTGAGCCACATCCCCAGCCCCCCCCCCACTTTTTTTAAATTTTGAGACAGGGTCTCCCTGTGTTGCTTAGGATCTCACTAAATTGTTGAAGCTGGCTTAGAAATTCCTGCCTCAGCCTCCCCAACTGCTGGGATTACAGGTGTGCACCATTAACTGCACCCAGCTTTGTTTTTTTAATTCTTAAAAATAACAAAAACTGTATTGATCAATTTAATCTGAACACCTAGGAACACCTCTACCAAAAGGTCTGAATGATAGACTTGTGCATGTTGATTTTTAGAATTCAATCTAAAGTTGATATAAGCCAATCTAGTACATCATCAGAATTTAGTGGGAGCAAGAAAATAAAATGGATGATCTCTAAGGCCAATGTCACTGAATCTAATTCTTCTTTTCTGATTCATCTTTTATGTGGGTCTAAGCTACTCACGCATAGAAAGCAATTGCAGATGTCTACTGCTTGGACCATGAAGTATTCTCTGACCAAGTAATATCATTGTTTGTATTAATTAGGATAGCACACCTTGCTTTAATAGAGACCCCAAAATGGTTAAAATTAAAAAAATATATATTTCCCTCTCACGTAAGAGTTTGAATTTGCAACTAGGGATGTAGCTCAGTGGGAGAATAGATGTGAAGCCCTGGGTTTGACCCTTGCCACTGCAAAAGAAAAAAGAAAAAAAAGTGTTTGAATTTGCATTTGCTATTGACAGTCATTCAAGGTCTGAGTTTTCTTCCATCTTGTTTCTCTGCCATCCCTAGGCTTTGTTCTCATCTGCATGTTCAGTATTGGTTTGCAGAAACATCTTACAGGAAAAAGAAAGACTGAAGAGGAGATTTCCTGCTATCTTCAGACTTAGACCTTTAAGTTGGCTTACATTCTATCAGAGAACTTCAGACCAACCCCATGTACTGCAAAAAAGTTTACCATATAATTATGGAAGAAGACAACAAATTTGAATGGACAGCTGTTAGTCTTAGATACAATACCTCCGTAGAAAATGGGCAAAAATATTTATTCAAGATTTATTTTTTAAGCACCTACTGTGTGTCATACACTATACACAAATAGAAAATGTGTCAGGCATCGTGGTCCACACCTGTAATCCCAGCTACTCAAGAGGCTGATTTACTATGAAATATTGTAGATTCAGCTTCAGAACTTCTCATTGAGGGGGGCCTTTGCATAGGTGGCACAGATGCCTGGCTCTAGCCTGACACCCTCTCTGTGCCTTGGAAGAGGTCCTGGGGTTGCCCCTCTACTTCCAATGACAAATTCCCCTGGTTGTCATCATCCAACATGCAGACTCCATTGTTGACCTCAAAGAGAATGATCTGAACAAGACACTATTCCACCATGACCCCATTTTCATGGCCAATGAGTCCCCCAAAGACAAGTATGGTGGGGGGTGGAAAAAAGAGCAGTGAGGACCTAGCTGTCTGGAACAGCTGCCCTGAAGGGCAATTCCTACAAGATTAATGAACAATTGTGAACATGTATCAGGAAACAATTTAAGGGTAGCAATGGGAAAGTTTCCAGAATTATCAATAATAAAAATTTTGTATCCGACATTCTAAAAAATAAAAGGACCACATTTTCTATTTATTCTTTTTTAGAAAGTGATATTGCAATATCATTATTGCTCAAAAGTCAAAGAATATGCAGCACTTTGACATCACTAGAATGGCTATAATCAAGATGCAATCACAAGTGCAGTGGCGCACGCCTGTGATCTCAGCGGTTTAGGAGGCTGAGACAGGAGGATCACAAGTTCAACTGATCGAGGTCCTAAGCAACTCAGCAAGACCCTGTCTCAACATAAAATGTAAAAAAGGGCTGAGGATGTGGCTCAGCACCCTTGAGTTCAATCCCTGGTACCAAAAAAAAAAAAAAAAAAAATCAAGTGTTAAGGATAGAGAAATTAAAATCATCCACTGTGATAGTAATGTAAAATGGGTAGTACTTTGGAAAATAGTTTGGCAGTTCCTCTAAAAGTTAAGAATATACCTATTGGGCTGGGGGTGTGGCTCAGTGGCAGAGCGCTTGTCTGGGGCGTGTGAGGCTGTGTGTTCACTCCTCAGCACCACATAAAAATAAATAAAATAAAGGTATCATGTCTGTCTACAACTAAAAAATATTAAAAAAAAAACAGAATATACCTATTGTGGGCTGGGGTTGTGGCTCAGTGGTAGAGTACTCACATAGCACTGTCTACAACTAAAAAATATTTAAAAAAAAAAAACAGAATATACCTATTGTGGGCTGGGGTTGTAGCTCACATAGCATATGTGAGGCACTGGGTTCTATCTTCAGCACCACATAAAAATAAATAAAATAAAGGTATTGTGACCATCTACAATTAAAAAATATTTTTAAAATAAAGAAAAAGGATACCTATTGTGATGTTTTAATTTTATATGTCAACTTGACTGGTTACAGAGTGAATAGATATTTGGTCAAACATTATTCTGGTTATTTCTGTGAGGGTGTTTTTGATGAGATCAACATTGATATCAGGCACAATGGCACATGCCTGATTACATGCCTGCAATTTGGGAGGCTAAAGCAGGAGGATCACAAGTTTGAGGCCAGCCTCTGCAACTTATTGAGGCCCTGTCTCAAAATAAAATATAAAAAGGGCTAGGGATGTGCTTCAGTGGATTCAATCCCTGGTACAAAAACAAAAAACATATATATATATATATATATATATCCTCTTGGTTTTGTTTCTTTGGAGAACTCTCATATAGTTACCATGTGACTCAGGAATTCCTCTCCTAGGTACACACCCAAGAGAAATGAAAACATGTCCACACAAAAACCTGAATGTGAATGTTCATAGCAACATTATTCATAACAGCCAAAAAGTAGAAGCAATTCAAATATTCATTATCTGGTAAATAGATGAATAAAATGTATGGCTGTATAACGCAATTTCAACAATAAAAAAAATCGGGGGATATCAGAGGCCAGGCGCCATGGTACATGCCTATAATCCCAGCAGCTTGGGAGGCAGAGGCAGAGGCAGGAGAATTGCAAGTTCAAGTCAGCCTCAGCAATTTAGCAAGGCACTAAGCAACTCAGTGAGAGCTTGTCTCTAATAAAATACAGAATAGGGCTGAGGATGTGGCTCTGTAGTCCAGTGCCCCTGAGTTCAATTCCCGGTATCCCCCAAAAAATATATATATATATATTGGGGTGGTACAGTGTTTGCCTAGCATGCTTAAGACCCTGGATTCAATGTCCAGCACCAATAAATAAATAAATAAATAAATGAAATATTATAGGTGCTACAATATGGATAAAGCTTGAAAAAAAAAACATTAAGTGAAAGAAGTCAGACACAAAATAAAAAGATCATATATTGTATGATTATACAAAGTCCAGATGGCCAGCATTGTGTGCATGCCAATAATGCCAGCTTCTCTGGAAACGGAGGCAGGTAGATTACAAGTTCAAAGCTAGCCTGGGCTATCTATCAAATCTCTGTCTCAAAATAAAAAATATTAAGGATGTAGTTTAGTGGTAGAGCACTTGCCTAGCATGTGTAGAGTCCTGTTCAATCCCAGGCACTTGCAAAATAAATAAAAACAAAAAGTCCAGAATAGGCAAATTGCCAGGGTAAATGGCACATGCCTATAATCCCAGCACCTCAGGAGGCTGAGGCAGGAGAATTCCAAGTTCCAAGCAAACCTCAGCAACTTAGTGAGGCCCTGTATCAAAAATAAAATAATAAAAAAAGGGCTAGGGGGCTGGGGATGTGGCTCAAGTGGTAGCGCGCTCGCCTCGCATTCGTGCGGCCCGGGTTCGATCCTCAGCACCACATGCCAACAAAGATGTTGTGTCCGCTGAAAACTAAAAAATAAATATTAAAAATTCTCTCTCTCTCTCTCTCTCTCTCTCTCTCTCTCTCTCTCTCTCTCTCTCTCTCTTTAAAAAAAAAAGGCTAGGGATGTAGTTCAATGGTTAGAGGGACCCTGGATTCAATCCTCAGTATCCCTCACTCCCCGCAAAAGAGGCAAATAGATAAAAAACAGAGTAGGATCATGGTTGCCTAGGTATGTGGAGATTAGTGTAAGCTGGGTTTCTTTTTGTTCTAATGAAAATTCTCAAAAATTTATTGTGACATTAGTTGCATTTCTGTGAATATACAGTAAAAACTATTGAGTTGTACACTTTGTGGGATGAGTTGTATGGTATGTGAATTCTAATAGTGTTTTGTTGTTGTTTTTGGTACTAGCTTCCAGAAACTGAACCCTGGGGGGGGTATCACTGAGCCACACATCCTTAGCCCTTTTTATTTTTTATTTTTAAGCAGGCTCTTACTGAATTGCTATGGCCTCAATAAATTGCTGAGAATGGCTTTGAACTCATGATCCTCCTGCCTCAGCCTCCTGAGTATGTGAAGATTTTCAATACATAGTAAGGAGGTAAACTCCTGGATAATGCAATCGCGAATGTTTTAAAAATTGTGTATATTTCTATTCTGTATTTTCCAAATTTGCTACTATGATCGTGTGCTATTTTACCAATACGATTAGTAAGAAAGTTTATGTTTTTAAGAGAAATTTAGAATAAACTCAAAAGCAAAAATAATGCCTGGGCATGGTGGCTCTGGAGACTGAGGCAGGAAGATCTCAAGTTCAAAGCTAGTTTCAGCGATTTAGCAAGTCACTAAGCAATTTAGCACACCCTGTCTGAAAATGAAGAATAAAAAAGAACTGAGGATGTAGCTCAGTGGCAAAGTGCCCCTGGATTCAATTTCCAGTACCAAAAATAAGTAAATGAATAAGCAAAAATAATCATTAATCAAAAATCTTTTTGAGCCAGGTGTGGTGGCACATGCCTATAATTCCAGGGACTCAGGAGGCTGAGGCAGTAAGATTGAGAGTTTAAGCCTACCCTGGATTATTTAGCAAAACCCTGTCTCAAAATAAAAAGGGTTAGGAGGGCTGGGGTTGTGGCTCAGTGGCAAAGCATTTGCCTCACACATGTGAGGCACTGGGTTTGATCCTCACCACCACAAAAATAAATAAAACAAAATAAAGATATTTTAATTTAAAAAAAAAGGTTAGGAATGAAGCTCTGTGGTCATGCACTTGCCTAGCATATCTGAGGCTTTGGGCTCAATCTCCAGTACTGGGTTGGGGCATGATAAAATGGTATCCTGGAAATGCCACCTGACCCTGCAGGTTTTCAAGGGGAAAGAGCTGCAGATCAGATCAATGAGTGACTCTTGAGGCTGAAATTTCAGATCTTGGGAGTATATTTTAAGGCAGTTACTTCTTTGTGATATCTGAAGTTAGATACAGATACTTTGTTTGCAAGTCTGCTGTTTTGATTTACTAGCTTCTCTCTACTACCACCCTGCCCCTGGGTAGAAAAGGGAGTTCCTGGGGCTGGGGATGTGGCTCAAGTGGTAGCCGTGCGGCCCAGGTTCGATCCTCAGCACCACATACAAACAAAGATGTTGTGTCCGCCGAGAACTAAAAAATAAATTAAAAAAAAAAAAAGAAAGAAAAGGGAGTTCCCTGCACAACCCACCACCAAAATGAGTACTCTTAACTTAGGTGGGTTATTTCCATGTAGCCCCTCTTTGGGTATAAGGTTTTTCTTTTTTCAGATCTGCATTTTTTTTTCTTTTTTAGTGGGGTTAGGTACTGGGGATTGAACCCAGGGGCACTGTACCACTGACCTACATCACCAGCTCTTTTTATTTTTATTTCAAGAGAGAATCTTGGTAAGTTGCTGAAGCTGTCCTCAAACTTATAATTCTCCTGCCACCTGTCACTAGGATTGCAGGCATGTGCCATTACACTTTTTTTTTACTTATTGACTTATGAACAGGCAATACACTTGCACAGTTCAAAATCAAAAACAGCTGGGCACAGTGACGCATGCCTGTAATCCCAGCAATTTGGGAAGCTGACACAGGAGAACGGCAAGTTTGAGATCAACCTTAGCAATTTAGCAAGATCCTGTCTTAAAAAATAAAAAATGCTGGGAATATAGCTCAGCAGTAAAGTGCCTCTGGGTTCAATTTCCAGTACCAAGGGGGAAAAAAATCAAAACATGAAAAGGCATGAGAGGAGAAAAATCTCTCTCCCTTCCCATCCTCTGGTCCCCAGTTCCCCTCCTGGGAGGCAAACTGTGTTGACAGTTTCTTGTGATTCCTTCCACATATATTTCTATACTTTTTTTAGATGTATTTTTGTTTGTTGATAGACCTTTATTTTATTTAGTTATTTATATACAGAGCTGAGAATCAAACCCAGTGCCTCACACATGCTAGGCAAGCGCTCTACCACTGAGCGATAACCCCAGCCCTATTTCTATGCCTTTTAAAGGACATGATAGCACTTACACTGTACCTAATTCTTGTGCTCTTTTCACTAGAAATTATACAGTAATAACGTTGGCCAAGAGTAAAATATTCTCTTGACATCATAAATAATGCAAATATGCTCACAAAGAGAGATGACCCATTTTGTTGTCCTACAGCTGGACAGTTAGGGTTTCCTCCCTGACATCCTCTGATTCTGTCCAAGATGAAACTATCCACATGGAATCATCCAGTAATTGCAGCTTTGTTTGGACTTAAAGTAACCATTTGTACCCTGGGGACACAGGACTCTGGGGTCAGGACAAGACCCAGGGCCCAACCCCAAGGGATGAGTGGGGTGGTCCCTGGTCTGTGTGACCTTCAGGGGCCAGCTGTGTGGTCCAAGCCAGCAGAGCAGATATATTTAGCTGGATCAGATGCTACTGCTGTCATGACCCAGAACTGTAGTGTTAGTAAACAAATCAGAAGGGCCTGGCTGAAGCCAGCCTTCTCCCTCCTCCCTCTCCCTTCCTTGCTGGAGAGGGGCAGTGAGCAGAGAGAGGCTCATAAACAGGGATCTCCTGTAGCTTGTCACCTGCCCTCAGCAACGTGGCATAACCTGGACCGCCCAGGAGGCACTGACCCTGTTCCCACACTTCTCTTTTTCCCTCCATCCCAGGAAATCCTGTTTGTCCTGCTAAGTTAATTCATTCATGTGTTCATTCATTCTGTGGAACTCATGTATCCATTTATTTGTTCATTAAAAAAAAAATTCTTTTAGTAGAGGACATTAAACTCAGGGACTCTTTACCACTGGCTACATCCCCAGTTCTTTTTATTTTTTTTTTTTATTTTGAGATAGGGTCTTACTAAGTTGCTAAGGCTGCCCTTGAATTTGCCATCCTCCTGCCTCAGCCTCCTGAGCTGCACCAGAGCACCTGGCCTGTTCAGCAAAATTTTTGAGGGCCTGAAATAAGTCAGGCTCTGAGCTGAGCAGCAAAGAACAGGGGAGTTCCATCTCTTGTCCTCATAGTGCTTTATCCTAGTATGAGAGATAATCTAAAAACTTATGAAGTATTGGTGAAAAATAACAGTGACGAGAACAATAATGACCAACACTCACATGGTGCTTTAAAGTATGTGGAATGTTTCCCTTTATCTAATTCCAAGAATCTGAGAGGAAGTTGTGGTTCTCAGTCTTGCTTTCCAGTCGAGGAATTCCAGTTTAGAGATATTAAATAACCTGGCCAAGGACTTTACAACAGGCAAGTATAGCTCTGGTTTGGTGGGTTTTGTTTGGTTTGGTTTGGTGCTGGAGCTTGAACCCAGGAGCCCTCTATCATTGAACTACACTTGGTCCTGCCCTTTTGTTTTTTTATTTCAAGACAGGGTCTTTCCAAGTTACTAAGGGCCTTGCTGAGTTGCCCAGGCTGGCTTCAAACTTGTGATCCTGCCTCAGCCTCCAGAGTCACTGGGATTATAGGTGGGCATCACTGTGCCCAGCTATCTCTAGTGCTAAGTAGCTGGGACTAGAGGCACATACCACCTCACCCTGCTGGAGCCCTGGTTCTTTTTGTGGGGGCTGGGTCAGGGTACCAGGGATTGAACTCAGGGGCACTCAATCACTAAGCCACATCCCCACATCTCACTGAGTTGCTTAGTACCTCACTTCTGCTGAGGCTGGCTTTGAACTTGAGATATTCTCCTGCCTCAGCCTCCCGAGCCACTGGAATTACAGGCATGTGCCACCATGCCTGGCTGAGCCTTGGTTCTTGAACTGACTTCAAGCTCACATCCATCCTGAAAAAGAGGAGCCATTAGGACTAGACAGGAACTAGTTTCTGGTCCAGCTGTACATTTTACATTTGAGCAGATATCCAGATAAATTAAAGATGCCTTGCCTAAGACACACTGCATAAAACATGGATAAGAACTTACAGACTCCCAGCCCAGTATACTTGCTTTGCATCTGAGTGACAATCCAGTGTCCCTGCCCAGGGTGAGGCCCTAGCATCTTTGAGGTGGACCGTGACCATGGGGTGGTACCAGCCCACCTCATTTGTTGCATAGTCCCTCATCTAGGTAACAGCTCAAAGTGCCCCTCCCAGCTCCTCCCCTTCCCTCACCAGTGCCTCTTGCCAAGTGAGTGGGCTTTTGGTCAACCAGCATGATGTAACCATCTACTGTATGCAAGACCTGCTGGGATACCTCAAGACAGATTTGGTCCCTGCCTTCAAGGGCTGTCTCCTGGGGAACCAACAAGAATGGAGAGGATTTGACAAAGATAAAGGGCAAGAGAAAGGGCACAGATATCAGAGACACATTGCAGGATACCCAAATCAGGCCTTACTGGTTGTGACTAGAGGTGGTTCAGGTGGTTCACCTCCTGGAGGTGATATCTAAACTGAGCCCTGAAATCTGAGGGGAAAATGAGCCATGCCAGAGCTGGTGGGGAAGAGACTTTCAGGGTGAGAGCAGAGGCGCACGACCCAAGATAAAAGGCCCCCCTGCATGTGGCAGGAATGTGGCAGGTTTCTGCCCATCAGCTCCCATCTATTCAGTGTAAATCATACTTTTCAGGCTGAGTGGCCTGTGAGCAGAATCCAGGTCTTTCCTCCAGAAACCTCATGGGTGAGGGCCTACTCTTAATGGGGTGATGCAGTCCCCATTAACCAGCTTGTCATTTGCTTGCACCACCATGGATTCACCATCCCTTCTAGCCAGCAACCCTCCCCATCTCTTGCTGCCTCCTGACCTGGGCCAGGGCATGACTGGGCCCACAAGGGGCTGTTGGCTAGAGGCTTGGACCTGTAGGGAGAAGCTACTGGTGGCTATGTTACTGACCCGGATTCCCTTCCTTCACATCTCCACCACCATTGTGCTGTGCCCAGGAAGGCCAGTCCCTCCTATAGGGACAGGAGAGGGATGGTGGGAAGGGGGAAGTACCACTCCATGATTGAAGGGCAACCCCTCCAGTTTAGCACCCTGAATTGGGGGGACTAGTAAAGGATAGCCCCTTTCCCGTGGCCTGTGTTTAAGGTCCTTGCCTTGACAGACTGAGGTAGAAAGGGGGCCTACTCAAGATGGCAGTCCTGGGGGTGGCACTGCCCATTCCTGGCTGGTTTTCCTTGCCCCAGGGATGCCATGTTCACATTCCTGGGCTTTTCGCATGAATGTTCATATGGAATATTAGCCTGGGGAGGTGGCTTAGTTTTCACCCTTAGTTATGGTTGAACATTTTATGGGGTGTTTCCCTCCAAGGTGACGTGTGACATTGCATTCAGAAGGGTCATTTCCAAAGGCTGGGGGGTGTAGCTCAGCGGTAGAGTACTTGCCTAACATGTGTGAAGCCCTGGCTTCAATTCCCATCACCTCAGAATCAAACAAAACAGAGTACAAGAGTCATTTCCCATATGTCCCCTGTGCTCCCGCTCCCCCAGGGTCTGGTGCTGTGCTTTGTGCTGGGATACATAGTTCCGGCCCTTGGGGACGTTTGATTTAGTAGAGACAGAACTCTAAGCAGATTTTGTCCATACAACATGCTGAGCACAAAACAGAGGTGGACAGAGATGGCAGGACTGCACTGGACACAGCAGCAGCAAGGTGCCACATTAGGTGATGAAAGGTGGAAGAAGGTGTCAGTCAGAAGGGCGCCTAGGTGGGGATAGCAGTGGGAGCAGAGTCCAAGTGGTTGGAAATGGAGCAAGGCAGGAGGAGATGACAGGCAGATTGGTTTACAGGGGTAAGGGTGGAAGGGTCAGGGGTGGGCATTACTGCCAGGAACGCTGGGTCCAGGGTGCTATGACACTTGTGCTGAGGGCCAGGAATCAATGTTGGAGGCCATCATTGTGTGGGAGGGTTGTGTGTGGCCAGATTTGCATTTTGAGTAATGTGGAAAATGAATCCACCAAGGAGATGCCAGGATAATGGGCAGGATCCAGAACAGAGCCAAGAACAGGGACTAAAGTGCTAGTCAGAGGAGGAGAGCTCCAAAGGGTGAAAGTCAGGAGTGTACACACAGTCCCCAGCTGAGAGGGTGGGAAGAGAGAGGCCCAGGGTAAAGAAGGCGCTACCAAGAAGGGCTGATAACCTAGCTGAACCTTCAGTGTGTCAAGCTCCCAAACCCAAGGAAATGATTGGAGTAGGGCTGAGGCCTGAGGTGGCCTGGACTGAGGAAGGTCAGGCCTGGTGGGGACTCTCCACAGGGAGCAAGAGGAAGGAAAGAAGGAAGGACAGGCTGCCACCTCAGGCTTTGTGCCCTGAGTTGGGCCTCTGCCACTAGGCTGGCAGGTGAAGGGTTCAGTCCTATAGAGAGGAGGGCAGAGGACAAGCACAGCCACGCAGGCTTTGACCAAGCCCCTCTGATAGCCACTGGCTCTACTAATAACCAAAGCCACCCACTCTCTGCTTCTTGACAACTGACATGGGCACAGCTACTCTCTTCAGGAGAACCACAGCACCCAGAAGAGTGTGATCCTTCCTGTGGCCCAATGGGTTCAGGAGAAGCCCCTCAGAGCTTGAAAGACACACAGAAACCAGACGTATTTGCCACATCCTCTTGTCTGTCCACAGCTCCTATTGGCTGGTGTTCCTGTCCTCTCTGCAAAGCCAGTCTCCTCCCCACTGCGTGCCTCACATTTGCAACTAGCTGCCAAGAAGCAGGCACCTCCAATGCCCTCAGGTCCTTGGCTTTCTTCCAGCCCTCACCAATCCTTGCCCAGAACGGGAGTCACAACAGGCTCCTCAGCTCTAGTAGCCTGCGACCCATCTTTTCCCCACTACAAGCTTAAGTTTCACCATAGCCTGAACAGAACACTCATGCCCGCCTACTTTAAAGAAGACAAAACAAACAAACAGAACAAAAACAAACAAAAGATCCTTCTGTGGGAGGAAAAACATGAAAAAACAAAAACATCACCACAGAACTGACTTTCCTGCAAGAAAACGCCTAACACTTCCTTCTACATCTGACCCCAAGGTGGCTTCCGGCCTCTTCTCTAACACCCCAAAGTTTCTACCACTCAGCTGCATGCCAAGTTCTGCAGTGCCTCCCTCCTTTCCTGGAGGGCCCCTCCACCTGTTGGGCTCCTACTGCTTCTTGAAGGCCCTTCACTGAGTGAAGCAGAACAGCTTTACCCCATTCCCAGAGTTCCAGGTGCGAGGGTGGGGCTGTTTGTCTGTCTCCCACAGCTGGAGGTCAAGGGCCCTCCTGCCTGTTGTAGACTCAACAAATGGCAATTGAATTGACTTATCCTTCCCACTAACTCCTGGTTGTCCAGGAAGATGCCCTGGCGGGATGGACAGGATGATTTCTGAGGTCTCTATTAACTCTGAAATTCCTCATTGCTGATGTCCAAAGTTGGGCACCCAACCTTCACCCCTCTCAAGACTCTCCCAACTAAAAAAGGACATAAGAAGTTTTCCAGGTTGGCTCAAAGACCCCTAAGGGTCCCCCAAACACCTCTCAGGTGAATGTAAACTCAAAACTATGTCTATAATAAAACCAAGGGGTTGTCTTCTCTCTCTTTCCTTAGCAGTGCATGGTAGAGTTTTCTAGAAGCTACATATGAATCTGCAACAGAGTGGATGCAGGAGCAGATGAGCTCTCAGCAGGTTCAATTAAACCAGATGTTAAAAATAAAAAATAAAGCCACTTTTTCACCACTTTGCTTTGATAAGTACAATCTTTTATCTCTAAAAATGTCAACATGTAGCCGGGTGCAGTGGCATAGGTCTGTAATCCCAGAGGCTTGGGAGGCTGAGGCAGGTGAATCACGAGTTCAAAGCCAGCCTCAGCAATTGTGAGGCGCTAAGCAACTCAGTGAGACTCTGTCTCCAGTGAAATACAAAATAGGGCTTGGGATGTGGCTCAGTGGTTGAGTACTCCTGAGTTCAATCCCTGGTACCAAAAAGAAAAAACATATTTTAAATTTTAACTAACATTTTAAACATGTGCCAGGCATGGTGGTACATGCCTGTAATCCTAGCATTCAAGAGATGCAGAAGAATAACTTGAGCCCAGGAGTTCAAGGCCAGCCTGGGCAATATAGTGAGACCCTCCCCAGCATCTCAAAAAAGAGAGAGAAAAGTAAAATGTAGCTGGTTTATTGTATGTATGTAATCATTTATGTATTTATTTATTTAAATTTTTATTTATTTATTTATTTATTTATTTATTTTCATTGCTGAGGATTGAACCCAGGGCTTGATGCAAGCTAAACATTTATTCTACCACTGAACTCCACCCCAGCCTTGCTTTTATTTTTAATTTTTTAAAACTTTTTTTTTTAATGTGGTGCTGAGGATCAAATCCAGTGCCTCACTTGTGCTAGGCAAGCACTCTGCCAGTGAACCACAACCCCAGCCCCTTGTTTTTATTTTTAATTTTGAGTATGTTTTAAACCTCTCATTTTCCATTTCTAGCATAGTAAATACGGAACACTGTATTCTACATAAAGAAAACTCTCAGGGTCTTCAACAATCTTTTTGTAAAGGGCTCCTGAGACCCCAACACCTTCCCACATCCTCACTCACCCCTTTGCTTCTCTCTCCTCTTGGTGGCCACACCTGAAACCCATCTGCTTTCCCCCACTGGCCCAGGAGGGCCTGGCCTTGTGGCTTCTCACCACTGCTCCTGCAGTTCCTCACACTGAGACCCCCCAGGGACCCGCTGGCGTTTCATCCAGTGGACTTTCCTCTGTCATTTACCTCAACATCCTGGCAGCATGACAATGTTTCATACTCCTAGAGACACCCATCCTTTTCCTGGTTCTCCTCCTACCCTCCAGTTTTGTGTTCCCAATTTCTCTTGCTTTACTCAGACAGCCAGGCCTGGGGACCTCAACACTAAGCCTGCCCCCATCCTCTTTTTCCCTCCCCTTATGGCCTCAAGCACCATCTGCATGTATCTAATACAACTCTCGCCCAGATTTCTCTCCTGTGTTTCACAACAACATATCTAGCTGCCCCCAAGATCCATGTGGATGGCCTCTCCCACAGGCAACCCCAACTTATGCCCAGGGTAGATCTTTACCCTTCCCTTTCCGGTTCCAAGGAGCCTGGCCCTCCTGGCTCTACCCTCACCTTTATGATATGATGATATACATATATGTTTTCATCCATAGTGCCTGGCTCATAACTCCCTCTCCAAGACAGGTCATAGAAACTCTAACATTCTCTGACATGTCTGATAGTAGATGATAAGACCCCCTGAAGGGGTCCCAATCCATAGCTACAAGGAAGGAGTGCTGAAGAAGCTGAACAAGCTGGCATGGTGACACATGATTATAATTCCAGAGGCTCCGGAGACTGAGGTAAGAGAATCACAAGTTCAAAGCCAGCCTCAGCAACTTAGCAAGGCCCTAAGCAACTCAGAGAGACCCTGTCTCAAAATGAAAAATAAAAAGGGCTGGGGATGTGGCTCAGTGGTAACAGCTCCTGGGTTCAATCTCCAGTACCAAAAACAAATAAACAAAAGCAAAAACTTGGTGTGTACTCCTGGCATCAGAAGTGAAGGGTTGGTCTTGGGGACTGAACCCTCAGCCTGTGGGATCACCAGGAGTGTCAGAATCAAATTGGCTTCCAGGACACCCTGCTGGGTTCCTGCTGCAGAATTGCTTGCTTACTCAGTGTGTAGGGAAAACCCACCCACATCTGGGCTCTGAAGTGGTCTGTATTGTTTAGTAGAAGAAACTGAGCCTGAGTTTGAGCTGCTTTTCCCTACTGTATCTTCAGACCCTCACTCTGCTCAACCAGTCTGTCACCAAATCCTATCAATCTCACACCTAAATCACACTCAGATCCACACCGCTGCCCATGCCTATTGCCATGGCTCGTGCCATCACCTCCTGCTGACTGGCCTTCCTCCTCCAGTGTGACACAGCAACCAGAGTTTCCTCATTAGCACGCCAGAATCCACTGGAGGTCCGCCACTGACCCAGGAGGAATGCCACCTGCACAGCCCAGCACAGTCACTAGGGCAGCTGGTCCCAGTCCTTCCCTCTATGCAGCCTCATGTCCCCTCCCCTGCTGCTGGGCCAGCCTGTCTGACCTTGTCTCCCAGTCAAGCACATGCTGTTCTCTGACTCCCTGTTCCCAGAGGTCCCATTTCAGGCTCCCTCACCCAGAAAGTCTTCACTGACTGCCTGTTCACTCAGCTCAGGGCTCCTTTCGACTTGCTCCCATTTCATATGGAATGGTCACCATCAGTTCTAGACTCCAGGTTCCTTAAGGAGGAGGATCCTAGGCTGGGGCTGTAGTCCAGTGGTAGAGTGCTTGCCTAGCATGTGTGAGGCCCTGGGTTCAATCTCCAGCACCACTAAAAAAAAAAGAGAGGACCCTTTTATCGTTGTATCCCCAGTGCCTAGAACAGTGCCTGACACAATGACTTGAGGAATGAGAGTCCATGTTTAGCTGGCAAATAGCCCTCCCCACCCCGTTCAACCTCCAGTCTAGAGCCAGACTCTGCTCTGATGCAGGAAGCCCCAGAGGTGGCTGCCCAGGGATTTCTGCCACACACTTGTTGTGTTGTCCTGACCAGGTTCCCAGAAGAACCTGGCTGAACTCCACACTTTTCCCATCAATGGCTAAGATCACAAGGCTGCCAAGACATGGGCACACGACTCAGCATGGCACCCTCCCCAGGCACAACACCTGCCCAATTTGATCGGAACTGACCCTGCTGGGGACATCAGACCAATCCAGTACATACCACACAGCCTGTCCCCATCCATCATTTCATGGGAACTGTCCCCTCATAGGGTGAAGTGCTCAGAGAGCTAGGGACTTCTCTGAGGTCTCTAGGTAGTGAAGGAAGGGGTGGTTTGGACAGAGACTCTGCTGCTAAATCCTGTCATCTTGGCCCCGTTCCCATCCTGCAGGTCCAGGAGACCCTCATAGGCGCCATTTATTGTTAAAGAGGGGCAGACCAGGCTGACATCTAGGTACTGTGACCTCCCTGGAGCTAGAACCTGAGGAAGAGTACACAGGGAGAGGCAGGGGGTAAATATGCAGCAGCAAGAGAGCATCTTACAACTTATCCCAATATGGGCAAGTCCTGGCAGCTCAGGGCAGGAGAAGGGACAGCCAGTAACTGCGGCCCCAGGAGGCAGCAGTGAGCACTCTGACCCTGGAAGTAAAAGGGACCTCAGGTCCTACAGGCCACAGAATCCCACTGTCAGTGTTGCCCAGAAGTTGTCATCCCCATACCCTAACCCACATGCTCCTTTAGTAGGAAGCCAGAGTTCTGGCCCACCTGCCAGGAAGAGCTAGCAGCTGGCCCTGCAGCTGAAGGAAGACCTGGTATAGGGTCCAAGCCTTTTCCCTCCTAGGAAACTTCTAGGGTATACCTCTTGCTTACCCCAACCCTCATGTAAAGAAAGAAGCACATCCCAGCACAGCAGAGATAATAAGAGATCAATTTATGAATAACAGTATGAGACAGAGAGGGAAGGAGCAAGGGCCTATGGTGATGAGCTTCCCATAAACAGACCAACAGATACACAAAAGTGGTCCAGACAGACAAGGAGACAGAGTCGGAGAAACAAAACCCAAAAGGTAAGAGGCCCAGGCCCAGACTCAGCAGTTTTGTCTAGGCAACAGATCCAGCTCTGCCCTGGGAGTCTAGTGGGTGAGTGGGATTGGAAGGGGCCTGAGTCCTTGTAGGGCTCCCTCTGCTTACTCCCCACTGCCCCTCCTGCTGGCTGGGAACTTGGGCAGGTAATATTTCCAAGGCTGGGAAATGGTTGGTCTGGATGGACAGAAAATCAAGGCTCTTAGAGGCTCCCTGGAGAGGTGGAGGCCTGTGTAGTGTGGGGTTAGCAGCAGCAATGAGGGAAATCTGGTCAGGCACCAGGGCCTGAGGTGGAGCCACTGCGCAGCAGGGCCATGTCCAGGGCAGGCCCCCCACCCACCCTGCCACCACACCAACATGGTGCAATAAATAAAGTGTTCAGAAGTCAGTGTCAAGCAGGAGAGCTAGAAGCTGGCAGACTGACAGGGGCTTAGGAAGAGAAGTCCCCAGTTGTCTACCATGACATCTCAGGAATTCTAGCTGTATCAAGTTTGTATCAAGCACTGTGGTGGGCACCTGGCCCTGATGTCCACATGGGCACTCCCTGCAGGGGCTCAGCCCCTCAGACCAGCGCCAGAGCTTGCTCCGTGGGGCAGAAGCAGGGCAGCATGGTGCCTACAGCATCCACGATGGCTTCCAGATGCTCATCCTGGGCCTGAGGCCCACAGAGCTGCATGAAGTCTGCAAGACGCAGCAAGTACTCAAGATTGTGACCAGAGAAGCCTCGGCAGGCCAGGATCTGTGTAGCAATGGCCTCTTCTGGAGCAGGGCCCAAGTAGCCAGGGTTCTGTGGGGTGGCCACATAAGCCAATGCCTTGAGTGGTTGATCAGGTGTATCTTGAGGATAGAAAGTGACTTCCTTGGTGTCATAGCCACCAAGCACTGCCTCTCGCACATTCAGGTACTTCAGGGCCTCGCTCACCTGCTCACCTTGGACCTGGTATGCCACACCCCAAGTGCAGCCCTAGGAGGAAATAAAGATATTTCTGGTCAGTCACAGCAACTGTTTGCTGGTCCCTCCTTCATTACAGAATGCTATTCCCCCACCCCCAGTGACCCAAGGACTGTACTTTTTTTTTTCTTTTTGTGGTGCTACTAGGGAGCCCAGGGCTGCTTTACCACCAAGCTATAACTCCACTCTATATATCTGTTTGCTTGCTTAGTTATTTTTCTTAAAATATGTTTAGTTGTAGATGGAGACAATACCTTTATTTTATTTATTTATTTTTTTATGTGATGCTCAGGTTCAAACCCTGTGCCTCATACTTGCTAGGCAAGCACTCTACCACGGAGCTACAACTCCAGCTCTTGTTTATTTATTTTTTGAGACAGGGTCCCACTAAGTTGCCCAGGCTTACATCAAACTTGGGATCCTCCTGCCTCAACCTCCCCAATTCCCTGGGATAACAGGTGTGCACCACCAGGCCTGGCTTATGCCTCCTTTCTTAAAAGGTGGTCTAATCCCAGGGAGGACAGGATTTCTATTCATAGTGTGGTTCAGAAACATGTAATGGCATCACCTGTAAGCTTGTTAGAAATGGTGCACCTCAGACCTCATTCCAATCCTACTGAATTAAATTCTGCAGATCCTAGGTAACTCTGAGAAACACTGAGCCAAAACATACTTCCACTCTGCCAGACAAGCAACAGCTATAGCTTAGAGTCATGGGCCCAAAAAGCTCTGTGCGTGGCACCCTTCCACATTGGGTGCTGGGTCCCCCTTTTGCCGGCAATACTTACCTCACGATCTTCAAGGAGGGTCACCACACGACCAGGCTAGGGAGGGAAGGAAGATTTTGAAAGACAAGTTAGAAATCAGTTCTGCCATCAGTGCAGAGAAAGCCTTATCATTCTGTTGGCTAGGCCTCAGAGAGTCCTATTCATATAGGGGGATGAGCAGGGAGTGATGTAGGGATACAGGAGAAATAGTAAGGCAGATAGATGGCAATGGTCCAGACTGGTAATCAACCCAGGGATCCACAGGTTTACCGACTCCAGGCATCAATCACACAGTGATCACTTGGGCACACAAATTTAAGCCACAAAGCCAGACAGTTTTACACATTGGCCCAGAGAGCCCAGGCTATTCCAGGGCACCGGCGCCCACTATGCTACCCACCGCCCTCACCCCCCTGGGCGCCGTCAGATTCTCACCATCTTGTCGCTGCCCCGATGGAAGGTGTCTCCCTGCCAGAAACGGCGGCTGTAGCCTCGCACGAAGCCCACACGGCTGTCACTGTAAGCGAAGTCGGGCCTCCACACTAGGGAGCCATACCCGAAAATCCAAAGTGCTGGAGGGTCGCCATCCTCCTGGGGGGACTGCACGGATGCGTTCGGAGACGGCGAGGGGGGCGGGGTGCTCTGGGCTGCGGGCTCTTGCTTCATGGTGCCGGGCACAGGGACGGGCCCGGGCGGCCTCCGGGGCTGGTCTCCGGCGCGGGCACGGAAGGACCGACGGACGCGCACACCTGGCCTGGCACCGGTCGGTCGCTCCAGCTGAGTGGCCCCCACGGAGGTGCCCTTTAAACCCTCCGGCGGAGGGACCTCCCCGCCCGCCGCGGCCAGCTGCCGCGGTGATTGGGGCGGAGCAAACCCTCTTTGGGCCAATCATCTTCGGATTTTGCTTCTCGGTTAACCGCGCTACTCTTCAAGTGGGTGGCTGAGTGGCCTGCCCCGGGCCTAGTGCGCTCGCTGATTGGTTCGGCTCCACCTCGTGGCAAACCTGGCAGAAGTGATGCAACGGCAGGGAAGGTTTCCCCAGCGCCCGCATGCAGCAAGGGCGCCTCCGATTGCGTCAGGCGGCGGGCAGTGGGCATGGGCCCGGCGTGGTCCCGGGCAGTGGGCCTCTCCTTGGCAACTCCTCCTGGCCCGGGCCATGCAGGAGCCATAGCGGGTGGGTTTAAGGCGATGTCTCCTCAGCAGTCCTGCGGGTGATGGGGCCGAGTCACTGCCACCCCAAGACTGTCCTGGGGCCGGAGCAGGACATAGCCAGAAGGAGCACTCTGGGCGTTGTAAACTCCTGAGAGCACGCACGGTCGACAGGGAGGAAGCTGTAGGAAGCACCGTCCGCATTCCACTCCGGTGCCTCACGCTGTTGGCTCGCGTGAGCAAATGGAGAAACTGAGTCACGGGGGCGCGAAGGGGTTCTACAGAGGCTGCGGTTGAGTCAAGTCAGGCAGTCAAGGTTTTGCAGACCTCACGTGAGTCCACGTCCCGGGCGGGTGTGGAACCTCCTGAGCCCAGGCAGGTTTGAGGAAGATCCAGCCAAAGCGATTGGGACAGCAGTCACTTTGGCTTCCCCGGAGCATCTGTGGTGAAAGGCCTTAAAGTGAACGCCTGACCAGCTTTGCCCTGAGGCCATGGGTTTAGCTTTTCCCAGACTTGAGAATCTGGGGTAATGGTTAATCCTTAGGCGCTGAGGTTCTCCCAGTGTGATGCACCGCGAGCAGCTACAGGCCTTTTTCTTTGGCTACTGACCACCCAGTGGAGAGTCCCACAGGCCATCTGGGATCAACTCCTTAATCAGTAGAAAGGGACTGCCAGATGGGGATGTTTTGATTAGAAAAGAGAAACAGAGGCCGCAGAAGGCCTTCCCAGGGTGGAACTGATTCCCAGAGATTGTTGTTGAGGTTTGGGTGAGCCCTCTGACAGGGGAAGTGGACAATATTAGTTCAGTTCCTAATTATTCAAATTAAACATTATCTGCACACTAAGTGATTGTATTCATTCCAAAGGTGAGTGTGTAGCAGGAAAATAAATTAAATAAATTATTGGGGGGCTGGAGTTGTGGCTCAGTGGTAGAACACTTGCCTGGCATGTGTGAGGCACTAGGTTTGATTCTCAGCACCACATATAAATAAATAAAGTTCTATTAACAACTAAAAAATTAAAAATAAGTTATTAGGCCAGGTGTCTTAGCACAGGTCTATTAAATCCCAGCAACTGGGGACAATGAGGCAGGAGGATTGCAAGTTCCAGGCCAGCATCAGCAACTTAGTGAAGCCCTGAGCAACATAGCAAAACCCTGTCTCAAATTAAAAAAAAAAAAAAGTGAAAGAAAAAAGAAAGGGGACTGGGGAGATGGCTCATTGGTTACTTAACCCCTGAGTAAAGCACTTGCCAAGTATGCAGCAGGCCCTGGGTTCAATCCCCAGCACCAGGAAAACAAACAAAAAAACTCACAAGATTTTCAGTAGTATTTGTGTAAAAATCTGAAGATAAGGCTGGGGGTATGTTTAGCTCAGGGATATAGTACTTACATAGCAAACTCAAGGTCATGGGTTCAAAAAAAGAAAGAAAGAAAGAAAAAATACTGAAGATGGTACCTAAATTGTAAACTGACATCAAAGGAGGCCTGGGTTTCCTTGTTTGGTTGCTTGGTTGGTTGCTTTTTTTTTTTTTTTTTTGGTACTAGGGGTGGATTTAACTCAGAGGAGCTTAACCAATGAGCCACATCCCAGCCCTCAAAGGAAGATTTTGTGTAGTAAATTCTAATTTATGAAAAAGTCTGGGTTCTTTACAATGAACATGAGGAAAATAATTCAAACAAAATGGTCTTTTCTGGTCACTCCTTTCTCTTTGCCTGTTTCCCGGGTTCACTCTGTCCTTTTTTCTCCCTATCTGTTCCTGTTAGTCCACCTGAGCACCTCCTTTGCTTAGAAAAAAATATCCTCTTCTCTTCTCACCACCTTTGTAAGTGAATGGAAAATGGGAAGCTGATAACAGCACATTGCTGCAAGTATCTGAACAGGCCCAAACAACCTTCTGAGAAAGCAGCTTAGTGATACAATCAAGAACCATAAAATGTCCCTGCCCTCTGACCCAATACTTCCACTCCAGGAAATTATTCAAAATATGGGAAAAGCCATATGCCTGAAGATTTTCAATGCATTGTTATTTATTATAGCAAAAACAAAAGAAAAACTACTTAAATGTCCAAAAATAGCCAAATGTTTAAGTAAATTATGGTCAATTCACTTGATGGAGAAGAACACACACACACAAGTGCCAGAGCATGTGCAGGCACAGGGACAACATAAACATCCAGTGATAGATGTTTACATAAACTTGAGATTAGTTCATTAAATTGGTGAAGCCACTAGAAATAATTGTATATGTCTATACTGATTGACATGGAAATATATCTATGATGTATAAGTAAGTGAAAAGACAGGGTATAAAATAACCTGCTAAAACTTTTTAAACTTAAAGGTCTGGGGATAGGCGTGGGTGTGGAGTAACATCCTTGTAATCCCCATGACTCCAGAGGTTGAGGCAGGAGGATCGAAAGTCTGAGGACAGCCTGGACTGGGCAATTTAACTAGACTGTCTCAAAATACAAAAAAGGCTGGGCATGTAGGTCAGTGTAAAGTGCCCCTGGGTTCATCCCTAATACCACCAAAAAAAAAAAAAAGGCTGGGGCTGGGGATATGAGGAGAGCACTTGCCTAGAATGTTTGGGGCCCTGGGTTCAATCCCCAGTTCTGGGAGCAGGGACGGCTAAATGTGCTTATTTGCTTAGAACAATTCTGGAAGAACACTTGTGCTCAAAGTGATAGAGTAAAAGCATTATATACGAGATTTGCGTTTTCTTTTGTATACTGATTCTGAATGAAACTTTATAAAAAGAACATGAACATTTAAAAAGAAGGCTATTTCTAGTTCATTGATCAAAATTCATTATGAAAACAATGTAGTAAACATGCCAGTGATGCATAGTTTAAGAATGCAAAATATGAACTATCACATTTACTATGATTAACATTTAAAAACAAGATGTATGAGGAATAAAGGTTGGGACATCAAATACTAGTGTTAGACTGTTGGTATTATGGGTGAATCTTTTCTCTATTTCCAAGTTTTGTGAAATTTAATTTGATTATTATTAAATAATTTGATTATTATTAAACCTTGTGGGAAGTACTGAAACTGATCTCAGGGGTGCTTTATCACTAAGCTATATCCTCAACCCTTTTTATTTTTATTTTTTATTTTGACACAGGTTTTTGCTAAGTTGCCCAGGCTGGCCTCAAACCTGCAATCCTCTTTCCTTAGCCTTCCAAGTCCCTGGGATTACAGGTGTGTGCCACCACACCCAGCAAAATACAATTTTTAAGTAATGAAAAGTTACCTTAAAAGAGCAAATAGATGCTCTTCTGATGGGTTAAAGAGTAGACGGCCTATCAGCTTATCTGAATCATCTGAGTAACATTTTAATGATATCCATTTTTTCCCCTCAATACTGGTGATTAAACCTAGGGGTGCCCTATCATTGAATTACACATGGTGTTCATTCTTGGCCTTCTCCCACCCCAAGTAAAGCCCAGAATCTTCATGACTTCTTATTCCTGTCCTCAGTAACCTGAACTTGCTCCAGGCAGAGTTAGGCACTTTCTCCTGTAGACTCCCACAACCCCTTAGGACACATTTGTTTATTTATCTGATCCTTCCACTTCATAACAAACATGATGCTTACCATATGGTGGGGCAGTTTGCTAGACACTTTTACATCCATTCTAATTATAAACCTCCCCTCCTTTGTGAAGTAAACCATCAGTTCACAGATAAGCCAATAGGAAAGTTAAGTAACCTACTAACTTCAACAGTGTAAGTAGTAGAACCTGGGTCTAAAGGCAGATGGTCCAGCTCTGAGTCTCCTCACTGATAATCACTGGACATCCTGCCTTCCATGAACCTGAGAGCTCTTAGAGAAGGACCAGGGGAGCCAACACAGTATTGACATGTAGAAGGTTCTCTACAAACATAGTTAGAATAAAGACAATGTCTCATGTACTGCATGTCACAGTTTCAGCCTTGACCTTCTCAAACTAGGATCTCCACAAAAGCTGGCCAAGGGGATCTTCAGCACCTTCCTGTGAACATGGCTTGCCTATTCCCGTTCCTTCCTTCTCCTTTCCAACAACATCTGTCTTCTACCCTCCCCTGTTGGACACACCCAAGCAACAAACCACCCACTTAGCTGGTTCCTCTCAATAAAAAAAAAAAAAAAAAAAAAAAAAAAATCCAACCTATTTTTTCTTCTAATATCCCTTCAGGAGAAGGCTGCTGATGTCATGCCCATACAGATGCCATCATCTCAGGAGAGGTGATGGGCCCAGGCATCACCTTCAGCTTGTAGAGTTACACATGATTGGCACATGATGCACATGTGATGGCTTCCTCTTTTAGACCTTTTCCCAAATTGTTCTTTCCTTATTATTCCCCTGCAGGTGGTCACTTCTCATTTCCTTATGATATGTTCCTTCTCGCTTCTCATTCCTGACACTGTGATCAACTTTTGCTGTTAGCAAGTATGATTATCTGAAATCAGGTAAGGATGTGTTTGGGAGAGTTATGGAATTAGGTGAATTTAATTTACATGAAGTTGTTTTATAAAGCTGCTGATTCCAGAAGGATGCAAATCCTGCCCAGACACAGGCTCTAAACTCAGCTTGCTCAGATTTGAGTCCCACTCCACAATATACTAACCATGTGGTCACTGGTCCTCAATTTTATCAACTGTGAAATTAGTAATAATAGTAGTAGTAGTAGTAGTAATAGTAGTAGTAGTAGTAGTAGTATGCTACTTTCAGACCCTTGTAGGGTCTGAAAAAGATTGAAATAAATAACTTGTTAGCCAAAGCTGGGTACATGGGCATGCTCAGTAAATGTTAGCTCTTTATTAATTTTACTCCAGACTGTTCGCTATCCATTTTTCGGTGCAGAGTAATAGTCTATCCCTTAGTCTGACACAGCTCTGAAAAATTGAGTGGATCACGAAAGTGATCGGGATAAGCATTTTAAATGCAATGAAGAAAATGTCTACCAGTTTCCCCTCTGTTCTTACCATTGCAATTCACTGATTGTTCTAGTGAATAAGGTGCTAAAGAAATGTTTTTATTTTATTCTATTTTATTTTGCAGTGCCGGGGATTAAACCTATGGCTTTGTATAAGCTAAATGAGCTCTTTACCATTGAGCTATACTCCCAGCCCCTGAAGGAGTATTTTTTTTTGTAATACTGAGCATAGAGCTACACCCCCACTCCCAGCCCTTTGTATCTTTTATTATAGAACAAGGTTTTGCTAAATTCCCAAGGCTGGCTTTGAATTTTTGATCCTCCTGCCTCAGCCTCCTGAGTCACTGGGAGTGCAGGTGAGCACCACCATGTCGGACTGAAAGAATATTTTTCAAATGCAATGGGTAATAGTCTGTCTCAAGCATGCTATTAATAGAACAGTTGCTTGAGCAAAGAGCAATTTTCTGTGTGTGTGTGTGTGTGTGTGTGTTTGTGCGTGCGTGCACGCGCGTGCACGTGTGTGTTTCAGGATTGGGGTTGCTAAAATAAGTTAACAAAATAAATGAAGGCTCATACCTCCCACAGAGTTCTGAGAAACAAGTGTGTCCTCAGGTTCCTGGTCCATGTGCAAGGAGTACATAGCTCCACCAACATTCTGTCAAGAGGAGGGGAAGGTGGAGCAGTGGAGTCCCTCCACTCAGTGAGTAGGGGAGGGAAGACTTTTCTTCTACCTTTTGAGGGTTCATTAATTGAGTCTGATATAGACAGCAGGCAGATTAATAGGAGAAAAGGCATATAAATTTATTATATGCCCAGAGCCATCTTATGAAGGAAAATTGAATAACCAAAAACCCAGGATAGGAGGGAGGAGGGAAGTAAGCAATTAGGGAAGGGTAAATGATTTTTCAGAAAGATGAATGGACCATCAGAAGAATAGGTGACAGCCTGTGATAAACTGTGACTGAACTGTGGTTGTGGTTCAGTAGTAGAGCACTTGTCTAGCATGGATGAGGTGCTGGGTTCCATTCCCAGCACTGCAAAGAAAAAAAGAAATGAAAATCTGCCTGGGTATGGAATTGGCCTCCAGCATCTTCTTCTGTGATATAATCTTAATCCTTCCTGGTTGATGAAGTTCCAGGGAGGGCTCATGACAATTGAGCTCCTTCTGGAGGACCTGTTTTTAGGCAGATAAGGGAAGTCAATGAAAGTCCCTGCCTGCATTTACTATTCCCCAAGTGTCCTCAGTTTGGAGCAGCATGCTGAGTTTGGAGCAGTCCACCTCACAAGAGAATCAGAGGTGGGTAATTCTGCTGCTTATGCAGCTACCTCCAGGGCCAGGGAAAGGTGCTTGGCCCTCTGCCCACAAAAGCAGGGACTATAAGGATTTACTCATATCCTACAGAAGGGTGCATGGGATGGTAGGAAAACCTGGCTCCCTTCCCATCGTCCAGCTCCCAAGCAAGGAGAGACCCAGCTGACAGGGCACCTCTGGGAACCAGTGTTCTACTTATTCAGAACTCAGTCCTACTCTACCTGGAAGGGGAGGGTTCAGGGCTCTAAGAGAGGGCTGGGGTAGAGAGTTGCACCCCTAATTCCAAGGAGAGATGAAGGTATGATTTATGTGGGCAGGAAGCAACAACTGAAGAGCTAGGGAGAAGCTGCTGTGGGGAGCATTTCAGTGGAGTTGAATAAGAATTTTGGGGTACAGAAAAAGATAGTCTGAGACTCAAAAATGACAGGGCAGGTGAGCTGTTAGAATGCAGGAAAAGCCCTGAGCCTTTGAATTGCAAAAATAATTCCTGTGCAAACTGGCCCGTGGCTCTTGCCCTTGGCCCAAGCCCTTGGTCCACACCCTTGACTCATGTCCTTGCATGCAAAATAATACAAGGACACTGCACAAGTGCTAGAAAAACCGTTGTGAAGTTATGTAATTCTGCCTTGACTCCACCTCTGTTTCAGCCTTAGTTACTGTCCCTCTATAAATAATACCACAGACCAAGGTCCTGTCTCTTCCTCTGGAGGTAGCTCATATTATTCCTTGAATGTGTCTTCCTCATGTAACCCCCAAAACTTCTCACCCTCAAGATGGTCCCAATTATCCCTTGAATGTTTATTTCTTTACCCCCAAAGATATTAGATAGCTTGCATTCTCCCTTGAAAGTACATCTGCTTTCCTAAATAAATCTGTCTGGAGCATGCTGAAGTTCTTTTTGTGTCACATATCCCTACATATCCTAAGTTAAGGTCTCTCTCTCGGTGGACCCCTGAGATGACAGAGTGACCGGGCTGCATAGAAAGTGTCCATGGGCTCAAAGCTGAATGTCAGACCCTGTAGAAATACTGCAGTGTGACAGGCTATGGCTTTAGAAGGGAACCCTAGAAAACCAGGCTCTGTGGGGAAGTATGACTGTTGAATGTTCAATTTGTTCAACATTTTCTGAGAGGGTGCAGACTCCGAGGCCCATGGACAGCCAAGATAGCCCCTTAAATGAGAATAGCTGGGATATCATTGCCCCAGAGCCCACTGTTAATGGGAAGAGAAAGATCCCAGAAGCTTTCAGATTTTTTTTTTTTAGCAGAAAAATAAAGAGGAGCACTGAGAGAAGAGAACCATCTGTGGAGGTATGAAACTGACCTGGGCCTAAGAAGATATGTGTGGCCCGAATATCTGTCTCTGAGGAAAAGGGACAGCAATATTCAGATAAGCAAAATTCCAATTTGAGCTCAGGCAGAGGGACCACTGGGGACACACAGGCTGGCCATGTCTGTTGGGGCTGTGGCTCTGCCCTGCAGAAAGTGTCATGACAAAAGGCAGGCCTGGGACCTGAGCCAACCTGTTGCTAAATCAAGATTCCTGAGATCTCAGCTGGTTACCTTCTGTGATACTATAAGGTGTTTTTTTGTTTTGGTTTGGGGCACTAGGGATTGAACCCAGGAATGTTTTACCATTGAACTACATCCCCAGTCCTTTTAATTTTTTTTAAGGGCCTTGTGCATGCAAAGCAAGCATTCTACCAACTGAGCTATATCCCCAGCCCTTATTATTATTATTTTTTTTTTTTGAGAAAGGGCCTTGCCAACTTGCTGAGGCTGACCTTGAACCTTTGATCTTCCTGCCTCAGCCTCCCAAGTTGCTGGAATTAAAGGTACATGCTACTGTGTTTGCAACACTATGAAATACATATTTGGTCTTCCTCCAGTTTCCTGGCATACAACTCCTAAAACCTTTGAAATCTAAAAAGTAATAAATGTCTTTTTGCATGCTAATGAGCTGACTAATGGCTAGCAGCCAAGAAGCTTCAGGATGAGGGATGGTCACAAGATGATAGACCAAAGCCTGATTAGAGGTTTGACACTTTCAGCCTCATCCTCCAAACTTAAAGGAGGGAGAAGGGCTAAAGGTTGAGTTGATCACCAATGGATAATTATTTAATCAATCATGCTTATATAGTGAGATCTCCACAAAAACCCAAAAGCATAGAATTGGGTGAGTTTCCAGAATGCTGAACACATGGAGGGTCCTAGATGGTGGAGCATCCAGACAGGGCATGGCAGCTCTGCATCCCATCCTTCATATCTTACCCAGTGCATCTCTTCATCTGTATCCTTTATAATAAACTAGTACATGTAATTAAAGTGTTCCCCCAAGCTCTGTGAGCCACCCTAGCAAATTAGTCAAACAAGAGGAAGGGATTATGGGAACCCTAATTCGTAACTGATTAGTGGAAGCACAATTAAACCAAACTCAGACTTGTGATTGGCATTGGAAGTGGGGGGCAGTCTTGTGCAGCTGAACCATTAACATGTAGGATTCGGGCTGGGGATGTGGCTCAAGCGGTAGCGCGCTCGCCTGGCATGCGTGCGGCCCGGGTTCGATCCTCAGCACCACATACCAACAAAGATGTTGTGTCCGCCGAGAACTAAAAAATAAATATTAAAAATTCTCTCTCTCTCTCTCTCTCTCTCTCTCTCTCTCCTCTCTCACTCTCTCTTTAAAAAAAAAAAAAACATGTAGGATTCAACAATATTTCCAGGTAGATGTGTAAGAATTGAATTGAACTACAGAACACACAGCTGCTATCTGCTGCAGAAAGATTGATTGGTTCCTGATGAGGAGAAATCCCCATTTGCATCTTGGTGACCAGAGGTCACAGAATTGTTCTGTTTATTGTGTTGTGAGGGTAAAGTTGGGGGGGGTGTCTTTGTTTCCTCTCAGACCTTGTGCCTGGTTGTAGCAGTGGCTGGCTTTTTGGCCCCTGTGTCCTAGCCTTTGGGGATGGAGGCAACAGGCCAAGCCCACTCTTGGCCAGGGTGTTAAGGAGTGAAGTGTCCCTGAGGCCAGGGAAAAGGTGACAAAAAAAATCACTTGTGGCAGATCTCCAAGAAGGAAGGTGACTTTTTTTTTCCCCAGCTAGAGGGATTGAACCCAGGGATTCACTACCACTAAGTTATGTTCACAGGCCTTTTTATTTATTTATTTATTGAGACAAGGTCTCACTAAAGTGCCCAGGTTGACCTCAAACTTGTGTCCTCCTGCTTCAGCCTCCTACAGGTGCAGGAAAGTGACTCTTCTTGGAGTCCTGCTGCTCCTTCCCACAGCAAAGGCCTCCCTTTCACAACCGCCCACTTCAGAGAAGAATGACCCAGCCTAGCGGGGGTTCCTCAAAGACAGCACAAATGGGAGCAAAAGTGGAGGCAACTGCCTCACATGCTCCTGAGTCTACTGCTGGGATTATTTAAGCAGACTCCAGCCCCACTAGAGCCCACCTTGGTGCTGTGGGCAGGGGGAATAGCAGCTCTAGAAAGTGGTATACCTACATACACTTAAGGATTAACCAACCAGGGGCTAAAACAGTGCTCACAAGTGTTATATATTATAACTCATTTCAACCTTAGAAATGAACAAGAATGGGGGCTGGGGATGTGGCTCAAGCGGTAGCACGCTCGCCTGCCATGCGTGCAACCCAGGTTCGATCCTCACCACCACATACAAAGATGTTTATCTATTCATCTATTGAAGGGCATCTAGGTTGCTTCCACAGTCTTGCTATTGTGAATTGTACTGCTATGAACATCGATGTAGCAGTGTCCCTGTAGCATGCTCTTTTTAGGTCTTTAGGGAATAGACCCAGAAGGGGAATAGCTGGATCAAATGGTGGTTCCATTCCTAGCTTTCCAAGAAATCTCCATACTGCTTTCCAAATTGGTTGCACCAATTTGCAGTCCCACCAACAATGTACAAGTGTACCCTTTTCCCCACATCCTCGCCAGCACTTGTTGTTGTTTGACTTCATAATGGCTGCCAATCTCACTGGAGTGAGATGATATCTTAGGGTGGTTTTGATTTGCATTTCTCTGACTGCTAGCGATGGTGAGCATTTTTTCATGTACTTGTTGATTGATTGTATGTCCTCCTCTGAGAAGTGTCTGTTTAGGTCCTTGGCCCATTTGTTGATTGGGTTGTTATCTTATTGTCTAATTTTTTGAGTTCTTTATATACTCTGGATATTAGGGCTCTATCTGAAGTGTGAGGAGTAAAGATTTGTTCCCATGATGTAGGCTCCCTATTTACCTCTCTTATTGTTTCTTTTGCTGAGAAAAAACTTTTTTAGTTTGAGCAAGTCCCATTTGTTGATTCTAGATATTAATTCTTGTGCTATGGGTGTCCTATTGAGGAATTTGGAGCCCGACCCCACAGTGTGTAGGTCGTAGCCAACTTTTTCTTCTATCAGATGCCTTGTCTCTGGTTTGATATCAAGCTCCTTGATCCATTTTGAGTTAACTTTTGTGCATGGCGAGAGAAAGGGATTCAGTTTCATTTTGTTGCATATGGATTTCCAGTTTTCCCAGCACCATTTGTTGAAGATGCTATCCTTCCTCCATTGCATGCTTTTAGCCCCTTTATCAAATATAAGAAAGTTGTAGTTTTGTGGGTTGGTTTCTGTGTCCTCTATTCTGTAATAGACGAATGGATAAAAAAAATGTGGCATTTATACACAATGGAGTATTACTCTGCATTAAGAAATGACAAAATTATAGAATTTGGAGGGAAATGGATGGCATTAGAGCAGATTATGCTAAGTGAAGCTAGCCAATCCCTAAAAAACAAATGCCAAATGTCTTCTTTGATATAAGGAGAGTAACTAAGAACAGAGTAGGGAAGAAGAGCATGAGAAGATGACTAACATTAAACAGGGATGAGAGGTGGGAGGGACAGGGAGAGAGAAGGGAAATTGCTTGGAAATGGAAGGAGACCCTTAGGGTTATACAAAATTACATACAAGAGGAAGTGAGGGGAAAGGGAAAAATAATACAAGGGGGAGAAATGAATTACAGTAGAGGGGGTAGAGAGAGAAGAGGGGAGGGGAGGGGAGGGGAGGGGGGATAGTAGAGGATAGGAAAGGCAGCTGAATACAACAGACATGAGTATGTCAATATGTAAATCAGTGGAAGTGTAACTGATGTGATTCTGCAATCTGTATACGGGGTAAAAATGGGAGTTCATAACCCACTTGAATCAAAGTGTGAAATATGATATATCAAGAACTATGTAATGTTTTGAACAACCAATAAAAAAAGGTGATAATAAAAAAAAAGATGTTGAGCACCACATACAAAGATGTTGTGTCCGCCCAAAAACCGAAAAAATAAATATTAAAAATTTTCTCTCTCTCCCTCTCTCTCAAAAACTATGATTATTTAAAAAAAAAGAAAAAAGAAATGTACAAGAAGTATTATCTTCAGAAAGGTCACAGATAGTTAATTTCCCCGGATGAGAGAACTTGTTTTGCCGCCAATGCCTGATTTATAATAAGTGCTCAATCCGTGCTGAAGGAAGAAAGTAAAGGATGGACTTGTCCCAGTAGATCACCTGGCAATGAGGGGTGGTGCTGGAAGGGAGCTTCAGCCCTCTAACTCAACAGTTTCTGTCCAGTCCCCATTCCCTTCCATTCTGGCTGCCCATTGAATGAAAGTGGCATAACTGTGGGGAGGAGAGCTGACTGGCGGAGCCCAGGAGGCGGCTGCTGCGCTGGCTGGAGCAGGTGCTGCAGCTCTGCTGCTCCTCTGGAATCCCTGGGGATATTTGGAGGAAAGTATCGCACTAGGCTCCTTCCAGTTTACCCCTCGGCTTACGGGCGCCGAGCCTGACAGAGCTCTCTAAAGCCCCCAAACGCAAAAGATTCAAGCTTTCCTCGGCTTGGACATTGCTTTTCCGAGGCTGGTACGGTGGGCTCCGGATCGCAGCCCTCCCCAGCCCCAAGGCCGCACAGCGCCCTCTAGTGTCAGACCTCGGGCCGCGCGGTTCCACTCGCAACTACGGCTTCTCGCAGCAGCAGCCCCGCGCGGACTCCCAGGTTGGGGCGGGATTTGGGAAAGGAGGAGGAGGAGCCCAGGGGGCCGGCGAGTCTCCGAGAAACTTGCGGCCTTCAACGTTTTCCCGGCCCGGGAAGTGAGCCGGGGTCGGCGGCCGCAAACAGGAAGTCGGGCTATAACAAAGGGCGCGGGGGGCAGGGAGCCTCTGAGCTCCAGGGCGTGAGGAGGCAGGTGGAGGGCTGACCCCGGCAAGCGGGCGCACCTGTCTCTTCCGCTGCAGCTCCAGGCCTGCCGGGATCTATCTGGGCCACAAGGCCAGGCAGTGCGCCCTGGGCGCGAGGGAGGGCGCGGCCTCTCGGGAAAGGCCACTGGGACCTCCCAGGCGCATCACCTCCCCGGGAAGGGACAGTCACAGTTCCCTGAGTGAATCACTTCCATCCCCTTCCCGGAATGTAGAAGGCCACGTGGATCTGCTGATGCTGTGGGGGAACTGCAGGGAAATAGTCTACTGAGGGCGTTGTGGGACCAGGTCAGAGATGGGCCCTCCTTACTACCCAGTTGAGTCAAGTGTCCTCATCTAGCCTAAGTGGAAGTAGATATGGGGCACGGTCCCTTTTTCTTTTGCCCTCTTACCAGCTCAACCCTGAGGCAGGCCTTGTCTGTACAAGCCTTCTTCACAGCCCCTCCCTAACTGTTCCACAGTGATCTCCAGGTGGAGTTGAAGAAGTCTTGGAAAAGCCGCTGTCCTCAGGGCTGGAGGTCACTGTGGGGTCAGATTGATTCTCTAGGCAGCATACTGGCTCCAGACTGATACTAAGCTCTGAGTTCTCTTGTGAAATATGCACGCACACCAAACATGAGCATTTGCTAACCCATGCAAAGAAATTCATGGTTAACCTAGAGTCATGGTCTAGTCTGGTACATCTGTACACCTGAATATTCAAATGGTCAGGAAAGCTTCGAGTACCTTTCCTATGAGAAGGGACTAGATCCTCAGTGACCTTCAGGAAATCCCTAGGAGAGGCAAGCTGTGGCTTGTTTGCACCCCAAGTGCCTGGCCTGGCTTCTGTTGAGTTGAAGTAGCAGAGCCTGGGCTCCAACCTGCAGCCCACACCACATCCATGGTCCTCACTTTGCCCAAGAAGCCAACATGTTGGGAGGTTTTGGTGAGTGAGTTTAGCCAGCAGCCAGCACTCCAAGGCTCTTCTCCTGCAGCCCAGCACAGCCTGATTGTGTGGACGTGCAGTCCTGCGGGTGTCCTACCTGTCCCCCACATGGGAGCCTCGTCATCTTGCCTTCTGTCCCAGCCCAGTTTCCCCCGCCCCCCAGGGCCCGGGAGCTGCTTTCCTGTTTCATTTTGGGCAGGAAGAGTGAGGTCGTGTTGTTCTTCCCCCTGCTGCCGGCTCAGGCTGTGGGAACAGTTCCCTGAGTGCTTTCCTGTTTGATACCCTGTGTGTGCAGTGAAGGGAACCGGGAGCGATGAGCAAGGCATGAAGCTTGTGCATGCTCCTGAAACTGGCACAAACACCAAGGTCCAGGGTCAGGGGAGGAGAAAAGGGGAGGCAAGTTCACTGTGTATACTTGGACTCCACAAGGAGTGAGGTATTTGGTGGGTCTATTTTGTTTTACTGTGGACAGGCTGAGAGCTGGGAGCATCTGCTCAGCTTTTTATCAATGGCTCATTTTGTCATCATTTGCTCTCCATAGAGTATGTTTGTGGCTGTAAAGAGAGGACTCTGGCACCCTAGGGACTATCCTGTGCCTTAGAGGAAACTGGGCATGGAGTAGACTGGAAACTCCCTTATTAGTGCCTCAGTCAGAGAAACCCAGGCTCCAACTCCTCCCCTCTTTACAGTCTCCAGTAAACTCCAGCAGCTCTGGGCTAACAAGGAAACCAGAACCTCTATTCTCTGTCCACCTGCAAGAAGGACAAACCCAAGGCAAACCCCTATCCCAACCCCTCAAAGACCAGTTCCCCACTGGCACTAAGAAAAGAGCAGGTACAGTCCACATGAAACCTTGCAACAGCAGGTGAAAGGCCCCAGATATCTTCATGGCTCAGAGACCCCATTCTCTGAAAAGAGAATCTTGTTGGATAAAAGAAACACAGGCAGTGTATGGTGGTGCATGCCTACACAGGAGGCTGAAGCAGGAGGATCATAAGTTTGAGGCCAGCCTTGGCAACTTAGTGAGACTTTGTCTTAAATAAAAGGGGCTGGGAATGTGATTCAGTGGTGGAGTGCACCTGGGTCAATACCAAATACCAAAAAGAAAGAAAAGAAGAGGGACAGGACAAAGGATCTCCACATAAGCTTTTTCAGGCTTGAGGAAAGAAGGAGATTCTGGGCAGGGAAAATATTCCCCAAGGAGTACTGGAAGCATAAAGGAGAAAGTGGGGAGTAGCAACCAGCCTCAGAGTCATCAGGCAAGGAAGGCTGGCCCAGAATGGGGGTGAAATGGGTGAGATGCATGCTCCTGTAACTGGCACAAACACCAAGTGACTGGATGGGAACAAGGGCTCTTCATATAACATGTCAAATTCAAGTGTATGCACAGGTCCCAGTGGGGCACTTGGTGGCAGTATGAGAAAGGGGTGTTAAGAATTCTTTGGGGTGAGAAGGCTGGAGTATTCCCATTCCTACCACAACAAAGACAGGACCCAAGAAGTAATAAATTCCTATACACATCTGTTCCATATTATAAATACACATTATATACAAAATAATGTTATAAAATGTAGAAAGGCCAGTGCTTCTGATTCTTAAATTATCGAAATACTAGATTCCAAAATAAACTACAAAAAAAATAAAACTCATATTATTGATTTCTGAAGATGGGCTTCGGGGGTGGTCTGGGAGCAGTAATGGGCATGGGCGGAGCCCAGGCTCATGGTTGTAGGAATGGGTTTGAGGCAGGAAGAAGCTCAGGTGACAGCAGCACCTGATTTCTCCCTTGTTGGCATTTCCAACATAACTGCCCTGAGCTCACAAGTGGCACCCCTGGCTGGCAGAAGGGTCAGGCCCTCACCCCATCTGCTCCCAGGGCCAGAAGGTGGTAGAATCTGGGTAAGATTTATCAATGCTCTTGCCCAGTGGGCCTAGGCCAGCAAGAGGCTGGGTGGCATTTCCAGGCAAGGCCCACATGCAGTGCTTAGAGGCATGGGGCAGAAAGTGCTCCTCTTTCTTCTTGTGTTCCTTCACCTGCAGGGCAACCCCTGGCAAGAGCTGTACCCAGCGGCTTTCCTGCGCAAAGGAAGACCTGCCCTTACTGGCCCCCTCTCTCCTTTCTGATTTGGGCCCAGTTATCACTTTGGAGCCTGGGCCAAAGGCACTTGGGAAACACAGATGCCAATGGATGCCACAGCAGCTCCGAGCCCCATGGCCACTGCCACTCTCTAGAAAACAGGCCAGAGCCCCAGAAGGAGCCCTCTGAAGGCCACTGCTGAAAAACCAGGCCCAAGTGGCACCTCTCCTCTCCTCTGTTCCCCTAGCTGGCACAGCTGCTAATCTGATGCCAGACAGATACTCAAAGGTATGCAGGGGCGGTGCATCTCTTGGCAAGTTCACAATCTGTCCAGTTCATGCCATCCCCTCCTCCTCCTGAGAGCAGCACGGTGCATATTAAAGACGTCCCATCCAGGATGCAATGTAAACAATGCAGAAGGAAGGTCCAGCTGCTGGGCCAAAGCTGGGGTATTCTGGGTAGGCTTATGCCTTATACCTGTGGAAGGTACAAATGGGGAAATGTGTTACTCTGGGCATAAGCATTTCTTTCTTTTTTTTTTTTTTTAAAGAGAGAGTGAGAGAGGAGAGAGAGAGAGAATTTTTAATATTTATTTTTTAGTTCTCTGCGGACACAACATCTTTGTTGGTATGTGGTGCTGAGGATCGAACCCGGGTTGCACGCATGCCAGGCAAGCGCGCTACCGCTTGAGCCACATCCCCAGCCGTGGGCATAAGCATTTCATCTGGAACTTCCCTGGACCTTCCTGGGAGAAGCCAATGGAGCAGACAGGGAAGCTGGGAAGGGAAGACAGTTCCCCTAGGCTTCTACTCCAACACAAACAGATGCCTGGGAGCTTGCACTCATGAGGTAGTCCAGTGGAGAAATCCAGGGAAGTGACAAGAGGTCATGAGGCAACCATTCTCACCCACCAGTACCTGGGAAATGGCCAGGTACTGTGGTTTCCCTGCCTAGAACCAACGCAGCAAGAGAGACCAGGCCAAGTGTGCCACCTGATCCTGTTTCAGACCCTCTTTAGCAACAAGGCCAGCAGAGACCAAAAACCACTGAATGTGGTCTGCCAAGGAGGGGTTCTGATCGACCCTTCAGGAGTGGCTCATGGGGTCAAGAGTGACCAGACCACTTTCCCATCCACACAAAGCGGCGGGGGACAAGCTGGCAGGGAAGGCAAGTCTAACACTCACCTCCGTGGCAATGACACATTCGTTCCTCTCTTCTGATATCAAACACACAGACTGGTACATGGAGTCCCTGGGGGAGCATATCGCTGATATTCGACACTCTGGCTTTTCACTGAGGGAACATAAGACCGGGTGAGTGTGAGGGAGAGAAGGAAGGAAAAATAGGGGGAGGGCAGGGGCAATAATCTGGACCCTGTAGAGCCAAAGAGCACTTACACAGGTGGTCCGGGGGGAAGAAATGGGCCAGAGGTACCCAATGGTGGCCTTTTAAGGGGGGCAGTTATCAACAGGCTCCTGAGAGCTACAGGACCCCAACCATACCACTAACATCTAGAAAGTCAGCCTAGCTACTAGAGCCACACCATGGAAAATGGAAGTCATAAGAGAAACACTATGGGTCCTGGACATTTGTGAATGAATGAATGAACAAATGAATGAGAGGACTTTCCCTAGCAAAGAACCCCTATAGAATTTTTTTTTCTTGGAGATAGTCTTTGTATGTTGCTAAGACTGATCTCAAACTCATGATGCTCCTGCCTCAGCCTCCCAAGTAGCTGTGATTATACCACTTATATCACTACACCTAGCCTCCTAGCAGAAATCTTGCCATAGGATCCTCCAGTCAGTAACAAAACCCCATTTGTTTAAAAGCAGTCAGGGCCTGGAGCCAGTCTCTCTCGATTACCTAGGAGCCTGGGCAAGACCACCTAGGAGTCCACGACCAGACCCTGGGCCTTCAAGCGCAACTCACCTGTGTAACCGCAGTGGTACTTTCTCTCCTAAGCTCTTGTCACTGTGGGGATACTTTCCAGGTAAGGTTCCCCGCCCCAGGGGCCCTGGGGCCAGATTATAGTCCAATGTGTGGTTCTGCTGTTTGCCACAGTTGGACTTGTCCATGCCACAATCCACCTCTAATTCCTTCTTCTGGTTTGTGTTCTTGAGCTGGGCGGCAGGGATCAGGTTGTCCTTCTGAAAGTCCGACAAGTTGTTCATGGCCTCCCTGCTGCCATCATCCGGTCGCCGAAGCCGCAGTTGTCGCACAGCCACTGCTACCATGCCCAGCAACACCAGCACCACCACCAGCCCCACACCCAGGGAGACAGCCACCCACGGGAAGCTGGGTGGCAACCCCACAGGGAACTCGCAGCGGCTGCCCACAAAGCCATAAGGGCAATTGCAGACAAAGTTGTCCAGGGAGAGGCCAGTGTAGCAGGTGGCCCCATTGAAGCAGGGCCCTGAGGCACAGGCATCACTGGGTATCCGCACCTCACAGCGCCTGCCAGAGAAGCCAGCAGGGCAGGTGCACATGAACCCATTCTCCAGGTCATGGCAAGTGCCACCATGGGCACAAGGGCTGCGGGCACAGTCACTGATGTGAATTTCACAGTGGGTGCCTGTAAATCCAGGACGGCAGCGGCACATGCGGCTTGGACCTCTGCTTAGGCACTGGCCCCCTGTGAGAAGACAGAGCACAAGTCAACAAAAGTCTGGGAATCTCCAGGTGCAGGGGGTGGGGGACCCATCCCAGCAGTGAGTTTGAGCCCTTCCATCTCCATGCACACAACCAACATGGACAGAATCTACTGCAAAGAGAGAACTGTGCAAAGACCCAAGAGACCTAGAGTTTGGGGTGAACCTAGTTCTCTATGCCTCAGTGGACTCATATATAAAAATAACTAGCATTTTGTAAAACCTTGGAATAAGACATATATGCTTAGGTTTGAATCTCAGCTGGCTCTCTCTAGCTGGGGATCTGATGCCTGTCATTTTACCTTATCCCTAAGCCTCAGCTATCCCCTCATAGAATACCTCTGAGGGTTAGAGAGGAAGGTTCATGAAGGTAAGAGCACCTGATGGTAAGTAGTAACTGCTCAAATAAATTTAATTATCATTGTTTCATTTCATCTTCACAGCCACATCAAAGACAGATAATAGGAACAGTGTGGCACAAGGCATCTAGAATGTTCAGTACCTTTTTATGTACTGGGGATTGAATCCACGGGCACTTTACCACTGAACTCCATCCCTAATCCCTTTTATTATTTATGTACTTATTTATTTTATTTTGAGATAGGGTCTCACTAAGTTGCTGAGGGCCTTGTTAAGTCGGTGACTCCAAACCTGCAATCCTCCTGCCTCTGCCTCACAGTTGCTGGGATTAAAGCATGCATCATTGTGCCTGGCTGTTCAGCATCTCCTCACCAGAAGGCTCTTAGCAAGGCAAGTAAACTTACCATTGGCACATGGATTACTGGTGCATCTATCTACTTTCTTCTCACAGTTGGAGCCAGTGAAATTGGGGGGACATTCACAGGCATAGCTGGCCCCTTGATTACGCTCACGGCAGGAGCCTCCATTGAAGCAGGGGGAGTCAGCACAGGTCAAGGTGCTATGTTCACAGTGTAGCCCATAGTAGCCAGGATGACACAGACAGTGGTAGCCATTTTCCTGGTCCTAGAGAAAAAACATAAAGGGCAAAAGTCACACCCTGGGGGTGTGTGATGGGAGTGCTGGGCTCCAGTTGCCCACAGCACCTATCCATGACTGCACATCAATTGGCTGCCTAGACTGGAGGTGCCTGGATACCACCTGGCTAGACTTCTGTTTCTTATTCTGGCCTGGGCCTCACCTTACAGCTGCCTCCATTGCGACAAGGATTGCTGTCACATTCCTTGAGTTCCAGCTCACAGTCCACACCAGTGTAACCTGGGCGACATGTGCAGGTATAACTCCTCTGGCCACTGTTGGAGCATGTTGCACCGTTCTTGCACGGGGAATGGTGGGTACAATAGTTGAGATCTGCAGAGACAGAAACCAACCAGCTGAGCAAAGCCAGAGATACTCCCACCTCCAGGCTCCTTATAGTGCAAATTCATCCCCATGTTTGGCCCAAAGAGGCTTCAACTCAGTCTTCCAGGCACAATTATCGTTCCTTCCCTGCCAATGAAATCATGTATGTTGATGCACCTGGAACCAATATGACCAATGCAATCAATCAAGGCTGATAAAACAATTGGATAACTTCCTGCCAGGTAAGCTGATAAACACTTGCAGCCAGAGAAGGGTGAAGATAGGAAGAGGCAGAGGAAAGGAGAGCAAGGCCTTGGATCAGGGAAGAAGTCACAAAAGGCTCCATGGAGGGCGAGAAGCCAAGAGAAACCTGAAAAGGGGTAAAATTTCAACAGGTGGAAATGGTACAGGGGAGATAAGAACTATCATAGGTAGGTAGTGACAAGCATTTTATTTTAATTAAAAAAAATTTTTGCAGTTGTAGATGGACAGCATGCCTTTATTTTATGTGTTTATTTTTATGTGGTGCTAAAGATCAAAACCCAGTGTCTTACACATGCTAGGCAAGTGCTCTGCCACTGAGCTGTAGCCTCAGCCCCAATGATCAAGCATTTTTTAAAGGAGGAGGTGTTAAAAGGGTATTTTGAATTGTAAGTATTTGTTTTCTTATTGGGGAAGGGTAGGGAGGGAGAACCAGACAGAGCAAATATAGAAACTGTGAGGGCTGTGTTTGCATATGATGAGTATATGATTGTGTCACCTGGGATCAAATGTGGACAGAGGAGAGAGAATGAGTAGGAACCAGATGTGTGTGTGTTGGCGTTGGGGGAATGGAGAGGAGAGGAATACACACACATACAAACACAATACAGTACAGGGACCTAATTTCACTCCCTTGTCAATAGCAAGTCAGGGCCCAGGCAAGTTCTTTAAGCCTGGAAAATCCCTCCCCACTCTAACCAGTCTTGTATAGTGTCTCTGAGGCAGCAAAGGTGTTTCTGGCACACCAAAGGACTCTGAAAATGGGAGGCACATGCTCTAGCTGGCTACTAGGATGTAGAAAGAAAGACCTTTCCCCAAAGTTGGGGCTCAAAGATTCATGTACAGTCAGAAGAATGACTAGCCCCAAATGCCAAGCAGAGACTGCATGGGCTGAAGCAGCTGCCTGGCAGGTGCCACGGGGGGAGAAGGAGAGGTTGTTTGTGCCCACACTGAAAAGTCAGTTGAATGTCACTCCCTCCACCCAGAGGCCCACCTCAGCCACAGCCCTGAGCGGCTGGTGGGCACACCCCACCAGACAGCTGTTTAGGGGAGAGCTGCTCAAACAGCCTTGCAAGGTAAGCAAACATTCAGAGGGTTAATAGGTAACTACAAGGCAGAAAGAGGAACTGAGCCTGGCATCTCTTTCCCTTTGGCTTTGCTAGAATTTATGAGTGCAACTTCCAGGCTACCAATCTGTCACCCTCCTGGCTTCTTTAACCACCAGGTTTCTCTAGCACCTGGGGAAGGACCCACAAACTTATTCAAGGCTAGTTGTAAAGATTCTTTAAAAAGTCCCAAGGTCCTTGAAAGACAATGGCAAAGCCAAGTTAGCAGCTGCCATGGAAGAAGGGTCCAGACACTGTGTCTCATTTCCGGTCCCTGCCTCATCTCTCCCTCCCTGACTCACCTTGGTCACAGAACAGTCCTCCCCAACCTTCGTCACAGGTACACTGCCAGGGGATGCTGCAGGTGCCGTGGTGACAGCCATTGTGGGGGATACATTCATTGCACAGACGACCCTGCCAACCTGGGCGACAGCTGTGGGACAAAAGGAGGCTGAGAATGAGATGAGAGGCCTGGCCAAGAAGGGCTCCCTGCCCCACTTCCTGTCCCTTACTCACAGGCACTCAGCTGGCTTGCTGCAGTAGCCGTTCTGTTCATGGCAGCCAGATAGACAGATAGCTAACGAAAGAAGACAGGGCTGGATGAGGATGGAGAACCAAGGATGCTGACGCTCCACTCTCCCCTCCAAGCCTGGGGGTACCCCTGCTATCCTGGGCTCACTTCCCCATCTCAGCCTCCCAGAGAAGCCATGTCTTCTCAAAGGGAAACAATGACACAGGGAAAAAGAATCCATGCTGGATGGAATTCAATGTGGGGATTCTTTGTGGGCTTTGGCACGATGGGGAGGAGGATTAGGAAGAGAGAGGAGGTCTGAGCACAAGCCCTGCTCAGCATCCGTAGGTGGCCCTGAGGCCTAGCTAGTAGGTAGCCCAGGCTTGCTCTGTGAGGGAGATAGGCAGAAGCCAAGAAAAGTTCACCATGCTTGCTGGGGGACCTCCCTTATGCACTTATAGGGGCTTGGCTGCTTACGCTGATCACAGTACTCCCCAGTCCAACCGGGCAAGCAGGATAGGCTGCCATCTGGCTGGCATACATAGTGGCCGAAGTGGTCATCACGCTTCTTGCATAGGCGAGAGCAGTTTTCTCCATAGTAGTTGTCACTGCAGATGACCCGGTAAGAGTAGCGCAGCCTTGTCAGGGTGCTGTTTTGCTCATATGGTAACCAGTTCTGACCCACAGCTAGGGAACCATGGATGGCAATATTGCTGATGAGTGCATCTGGTGGCAAGGCCTCTGAAAGGACAGAGGGTCAGGTCAAGGTAAGGCAGCCTGTCCCAAGAGTGCAGGTAACTTACTGGCCAGTGCCCCTCTCCCCAGTTGTGATTATAATGGTCAGCCAACAAATCAGCCTAGTTGACCATATGACCCCCACTTGCCAGCAAGCACAGGCCAGAGGGACCCTGAGACACAAGTCCTACTGTTCAGCTGCTCTATGTGTACGCATGTGCAGGGGACCTGATATCATTCAAAAAGGGGACAATAGAAGGATGTTAGGATATCCCAGTGTTCTGGAGGCAGATAGGGAGGAGAAAGAGGAAAAGCAGACAGAGTGGAAAAAACGGGAGGGAAAAAAAGAAAGAAAAAGAAAAGCTTCCCAGGGCAAGAAGGACTGGGAGCAGGGGGGTCCTTTGGTATTCAAGGGTTCTGCCCCCAGAGGTAGGTAATGGTTTTCTTTTTCCTTTTCAAAGTGAGAATTGTTGTGCTGCTGAAATATCCTTTTCCTCTGTGTCAGAACAACATCCCAAAGCCATTATTCCCTTTCCAAAGGAGCGGAATTCACGAAAGGTGTAAAATACAGGAAGGGGCCCGTCAGCGGTGCTGGCAGCTTCAGCCTTTCTCACCGCCGTGCTCCCCGCGTTCCCACGCCAAAAATAACCCTCAGGAAACGCAATTGTGCTCTGAGTCCAGGCAGCAAGCGGAATCCGAGCGTCCAGCGCGGCGCGCAGCTCCAGGCCAAGCTAAGCGTCCTGCCCCCCACTCCCAACCCCGCACTTCCCCCGCCTATAACAGGTTAACTCTTTCGGCGCTGTGCGGTGTCGCCCCCCTGTGGTGGCTGAAGAAGAGCTACTCACCTGGTCGCAGGTCGTCTCCTGGCGTGTGCCAAGCTTCTATGATGAGTGAGAAGGTACCCTGGGAAGCGAAAGGGGGTGGGGGACCGAGAGAGAGAGTGAGATGAGCAGGGCGAGAGAGAAGGGGGTGCCTTGTGGCAGCCGATTTAATTAATCTAATTGCAGGATACAGTTACTGCGCCCGGGTCAACATAACGGGTCTGCCCACAGTGTAGCGCAGAAGCTGGGAAAACGAGAAGAGAACCCAAGAGTAGGGGGAGGGATGAAGGATGGAGGAGTGTAAGTGAAAGCCATGCTGTGTAGGGGGTGATTTTTGCTAAGCCAGGGTGGTAGATAATGCAAACAGTGTCCCAAGAGCTTGGGGGGGGGGGCGTAAAACTGGGAAGGCGGAGACTGGTGAGAGCCTTCTCCATGGATGAGATCCCAGGAGAGAATCGAAAAGAAAGGGCCAGGAGAGAATGCGTCCCTGGGCGTTTCTGAGGAAGCGGGGAGGAATTCTAGGGAGAGGGCTTTGGTCCCAGGGCACTCCCTCCTTTCGGCTTCCGTGATCTCCCAATGCACCCAGGCTGTGCTCACCGGCCAGGTGAAATTGAAGGGCAGTTGGAGAGGATTTCGGCCCCCGCCGCTACTGTCATCCTTGACTGCGAAGGAGTTGGTGCCCAATACCGGCGTGGAGACGCTGCCGAAGGTGCAGGGCCCGGGAGAGACGACAGCTTGGTAATGCTTAAGGCAGACGCGGAAGAAAGTCCGGCAACCGGGCTCACACGGCCGCCCACTGGCCAATAAGCCGCGCTCGTTGGCGAACTCCTGCAGCTGCAGCTGGAAGACGCCTGCGCCCGCCGCGCGCTATTGCACAGGGACCGAGGGAAGGAGGGAGGGGAGCGGTCAGCTCAGCGGGCGCCGGGGCTCAGGCCCGGAGCGTGGCGGGAGGGGGCGGAGAGGGCGCGGGACGTTACCTGCTGCCAAAGTGCCACCAGCAGCAGTAGCGCCCAGCCAAAGGCGCTCCTAACCACGGCTGCCATCCCCTGGGGCGTCGCTTTCTCCACTCGCCGGCCCTGAACCTGGTTCTGTTGGGGATGCCGCTTTCCCGCGCGTCCTCCAGCCAACAGGATTCCTGAAAAAACTGGCTTCTCTCGGTATGCTGTTCCCTCGTCGCCCTCTCCCTAGCTCCGTTGCAGCTGCCTCGATAGGTAATCCAGGTGAGGGCGACTGGGCGGCGGCAGTGATAAGGACGTGTCTTCGAGCTAATCCTAGGGCTGCAAGTGGGCTGATGCCGAGGTACACTGCACCGAAGCGGCTTGAGCTTCGGCTCTCGGCCTCGTGTTCCCGGCCTGCGCACAGCGCCGCTACTGAAACCTGCGAGCTCCGGAGCCTTCCTTATATATATTGGCTCCTCTGCTAGCCGCCTGTCACTCAGACAGACTCATGGTCACTCTCCCCTCCCCTTCGGGCTTCTAGCTGCTACAGTCCCAGCACCGACCGGAGGGGGCCTCCGCCCCCGCTGCCCCCTCCCCCCCGCTAGCCATTCGCGCGCAAGTCCCCGCCCCTTGGTTCCTCTCTGAAACACTGGGCCCCCACCCCCCAGCTCTACGCGTGCCGAGATGATCGCCTGGCTAAGGGCTGAGACCCTGGCTGCCGGAGGATAGGAGGGTGGCCGAGGGAAACAGAGGGGGGTCAGCGGGTGGTTCCCGGATGGTCCAGGAGGCGGAGACACTAGGGAGTCCCCGTAGGCGGTGCCTCGGCGGCGGGCGCTATTTACCTGCAGTCTTGGAGCAGGTAAAAAGAACTTAAGCCCAGAAAGCGAAAACCAGAGCCGGAGGACCTCTATTTCCTTCTTTTCTTTCCCGGAGCTTCGAGAGTCCTCGCCTCATCGGCCTCCAACCTATCAGCGCCCACCCACCTAGCGTCCCCTGCTCAGCCGAGAAGCCAGCGCACGCATTAACCTCTCAGTGACCACTCGGAGCAAGGCGAGGAGCCAAGCGTCTAAGATTCTGGTCTTCCAAGTATACCTGGTGGGCGTCTCCCTCTCTAGCTGCGGGGGCGTGCCCAGCGCGTGTCTATTCACTTCTGACCCCAGCCTGGGCTTGGCTCGTGCCAGTGCCCAGACGCTTGGTCCCCGAGGTGGGGGAAGGCGGGGCGTGGTCCCCGAGGTAGGAGGGGGGCGCGTCCTCAGCTGTATGCTAATGAGGTTCTGACTCCTCCTTCAGGGCCTCCCTCACCTGGGTCCAGCTTCAGCTCCATCGCCTACTGCCCACCCTGTCCCCCCACTCCAGCAACCCCAAGCCCCCGCCCGCGTCCTGTAGCTCCGCTGGGGCAGGGAGGAACTCTCCTGACTCCAGAGTTGACTCGGGCCACTGGAGAGTCAAGGTGAGGGACTGAGACCAGGCAGGCCCGAGTACTCTCCTTCATAGGGCAGGATGTGAGGTGGAACTGGAGTCGCACCGAGTTGTTTGAGTTTGGGGCGGCTTCACTCGTCTCGCCCGCGCGACTCTCCCGGGTGGCCTCACTTCGAGAGGCAGCGGCGCAGCTGCTTTCCCGGAACCCGGCGTGATCCCTGGAGGCCGCAGACCGCGAGGGCCAGCTTCTCCCAGTCTCGAGGGTGCCCGGGAGGTCTCTCTCTCTTTGCGACGCTGAGGGCGGCGGGGGCCCTGTGGCTTCAGCTGTCAGCCCGCCCGCGCAGTGATGGCTGTCGCCGAACGATAAGATCAGTGCGGGGGGAGCGGGGACGCGTCGCGGGCCCGGGGGAGGCCGCAGGCAGGGAGGGGGGCGCGGCGCGGAGCCCAACAGCTGCCAATGCCAAGCATGGTCTGATTTTTTGACTCGGGTGGTGGTGGTGGAGGATTGGGGGGCGGGAGGATGAGATACAAGAGGTTGGGAGCGTGGGTTGGGGGAGGGGCGAGGTGAGGCGACGGGCTCCGGGGTCCCCCACGCACGGCCACCCCTCCCAGCCACCATCTGGCGCGAGCGGGTTGGCGTGGGGAACCGAGGTGGGGCGGGGGCCGGCAGATGGGCCCAGGCTGCTCCGAGAGTTAATGTAGGTTATGGGCAGGCGGAGTCCCAGGCCCGAGGGAGGGGGAGCCCAGAGTGTGCCTCCCGGCAATCCTGGCAAGTGGGCTTCCAGATCCTCTCTCCGTGAATACTCTATGGCTCTCTAGTCCTGCCTAGGATGCCAGAAGGTGCTCCTCGCTCTTCTCTGAGCTGGCATCCAGCCCCACCAAGCTCTATCCGCTTCCATTCCTAAATCCTGGCCTGGGAGTTCATAAAAACATGATCCTTTTTTTTTGGATATGGCACTTCCCTGACCCTCAAGAGAGACATCCATTTCCCCAGGAGGCATCTCTATCAATACTGGCAGATCTGGAACTTTCTCTATCCTCATATACACCTGGACTAACGTCCCCCAAAACGTTTTGCCCATGGTCAAGGACCAAACAAAAGTTGGGATCACTGCAAGGGATTCTAGTGTTCTAGATAGTCTCTGAACCTGGGAGGAAAACAGTAAATTTTCCTCCTTACCAGAAACACCTGCTTGCATGGGGCGTTGTCCAAAAGCTCACTACCTGGCCAGGACCCCATCCTTTTCCCTGAGTACCTACTATCACTCCATTTTGCTGGGGTAGAATTTTGCCCAATTTCTGAGCCCGAAAGGGTCGCGCTGCAGGCAGGGAATCCAAGTGAATGGGCCTGAATGTTTCTGGACAGACACCCCAATTCTGGAACACCTCACTTCCACACTCCAGCGGAAGGATGAAATTTTCATTCTTGGGGCTCAAAAAAGGAGTAGGAAACAGGGAGGCGATAAAGAGGTCGCAGATCACTTGGATTGGGGACTCTTCATCAGAGTCTACTGTTCCTATGACTGATGTAGACGCTTGACCACGCCCAGGAGAGTGGACTTCGACTTGGTTCAGACCAACCTGGGCTCCCACTAACTGCGAGTCTTTCTCGGATCCACAGTTCCTCAATCTCGACCCTGCCCAGCGTCGGAAGCCAGACCAGAGTGGAAGCCTGACTTCACACCGAGGCCCACAGCCCCCGCCCCAAGAGGTCTTCTACTTTGCTGTCCTTTCAGCTTGGCTATTGCGCTACCACTACACATCATTCCCGCAGCAGGCAGAACTAGCACCTGGAGCCAGGAAACACCAAGGTTGCCTTCCGCAGTGCACTCAGACTGACCCCGGGTCACTGGAATACGTCCGGAGCCGGAGCCCTGTAGTCTCTGCACTTCTTCCCAGCTGTGTGGCCTACAAGCCTTGCGCAGAGTCGTGGGCGCAGCTCCGAGTTCTCTAGTAGTTTTATCCCTCACCCCCCCCCCCATTCCTCCCAGGGAACAGCGCTCTCGACCCGGCACACTGCAAAAGGGTAGAAACACAGTGGGGTCCCTGCCACAGAGCCCGATGGGCAGGTTGGGGGCGGGGAAGCAGGCCTGGCTGGGGCGGAGCGCTTAAGCCTTGAGGGGCGCTGCTGTGGTGGATGCGGAGAAGGGGCCACGTGCAGGGAGCGGCGGCCCGAGAGCTGCACAGAAGGCGGGGAGATTTGCAAACTGTTGCTGCCACATGGCTGCTCCATTCGATCCATTCACATTGAAATGAGGCCGGCGCGTGCCTCATCTGCCGCAGGGCGCTGCCACGCGTCAGCCCGACCCGCCGCGTGCCAACTGGGGCAGTGGGGCTGGCAAAGTCTGCCAGCCGTGGGGGCTCAGCCCAGGCCCTACAGCCAGGAGGGGGTAGGGAAAGGGCGTCGAGCTACCCTAGCCACTCAGGCGCCACTGTTTCTCGGACCTTGGCCCTGCAATTGCGATTGAGCCGGCAGAAAGGACCAGGACGGACGGTTTCAAAAGGGGGCCAGGATCGATGCCGCCGCTCCCCGCAGATGCGCCCCGGCAGCGCTACTCTCCATCTGCTGCTGCTCGCACCTGCCGGTCAATAAATCGATTTTACAATTTAATGCAGCAGCTTCCCGCCCGCCTGGGACAGATGCCGCCGCAGAACCACCTCCGCCTTCGCCCCTCCCCTCGAGGGGCGCCAGCGGTTAAGGACTGGATTCCCGCTCAGCTGGCGGCGCCCTGCGGGGCCTAGTGCACCTCTCTTGGGAGCCCCTACAAGGAACTGCCTGCTCCGGGTTTTTCCCGCGGACAGAGTGGGTTCCCCATAGGTCAGGCCTGAAGCTGGCCAAGGAGACCAAATGATGACTTAGCCGTGGCCTCGCTTGGGAAGGGGGGGCTGGTTCAAGGAAGGAACAGGATACAGTGACTGAAGATAAAATGTGAGGGCCCCTGGGAGAAGGAAGGGGAGGGGCATGGACACTGAGGGACACTGAGTTCTGAAGAATTTCAAGGGGGCTGAGCTGGGTGGAGCACTGAGGTGGGATGGGGGTTCTGCCCACCCTTTCTTGTCAGTCTGGTAAATAAACATGATAGGGACTTGGCTCCCAGCACTTCCTAGCCATGTGTTCTTGGTCTTGTAATTTTACTTCAACTCAAACCTTAGTTTTCTCATCTGTGCAATGGAGATAATACTAGTGATCTGGGACTATATCAGATTACCCATTTGCAAGGCCTAATAAATAATAATTTATTTCCTTTCCCTCAGGTGACATGCAGCCAGCGGAAGGGCAGACTTGGATTAGAGAGGTAATCTCTGACAGCAAATGAATTCCAGGGAGAAGGGGAAGAAAGAGGAGAGCCCAAGACAAACATTCATAGGGGATGAGACACAAGGAGCAAAGGGTAGGGGTAGAAAGAGAGAGGAAAGTGTGAAAAGGTCAACCATTTGAGGACCTTTCACAGGAAGAGGGTGTGACAAAGTTCTTGACTGGAGGGAGGAGACTGGAGTTTTGAGAATGGGTTTGGAGAAGATGTGAAATGTAAAACGATTGCCTGTGCCCTTAGCCTTCTAGAGATGACCCTCCCCCAAGGTCAAGAGTAAGTCTCAAGTTGGTACCTCTCCTCCTGGAGGGTGGTATTTGAGAGCAATGGCCATGGAGAGAAGAAGAGGCTGCTTCTGAATTGTCCTGATCTTTGAGGCTACTGTCAACCTTCCCTGTGTCACCAAGAGAGAACACTAACTGGGCTAGACTGTCCACTGGCTGATGGCTAAAGACCCATGACCCAGAAGTGCCAAATAAAGGATGTCCAAGTAGGTGGGACCACTGAACATGAGTCAGAGTGGTATTCTGGCTTCTCATGAGACCAGGAGTGCCTTCCATTGCCTCTCTTCCAGACACCCAGGAGCCTGGGGGCCTAGGCTAGTTCCAAGTCTCCTGGGCTTTCTCTAAAGACTCAGTATGGGTGGTATCTGGAACTCAGGTAACTGGTGCAGACCAGCCGTCTCCTCCATAAGAATGGCTTTTGTCTGCAGAGATAGTAGGAGCAAGAGAGAAGCTGAGGGTCCTGAAACCTTTTTACTGTGACTCATGGTGGGTAGGAAGCTCTCCCCAGGTCTCCTGGGCACTGGCCTGGAGGAGAGAAGGGGAGAGAGGCGGGGCAGCGTAAATACTTGGCAGCTACAGAGGCTGAGATAGGCCTGGCTGCAAGGGCTTGCTTGATGGTGACCCAGCAGCTGCCCCAGCTTCATCTGCCAAACCCAGGGGATGCCTGGAAAGCTGGGGCCAGGAGCCACGAGCGGGTATTTCCAGCCATGGAGGAGGCTGGGGTTTATGGCAGCCTTCACAGCAACTTTCCCAGAGCCCCTGGCTTCCCCTTCCCTACTCCTTCCTGTCCCCACCCTAGCCCGTGAGCAGGGAGGCTGGGGGGTGGCAGGGAGTGTGCGGGGAGAAGGTTCAGTTCTCTGTGTAGAGACCCCCCAGGCTAGAGTCCTTGCCTCAGCCTGTCCTTGCCTCCTGACTGGATTCCTAAAGGCTCGGAAGACTCAGAGGGGTCTTACAGGGTGGGAGAAGAGAGGGCACAGGGGAAAGGTGCTCCTGGGAGTCACTGGGCCAAGAGAACCTGTGCTGAAGGACACAGCAGAGTGGGGGAGCAGGATCTGAGTTTGAATCAGCCACCTCTTGGAACAACTTCCCTATCCTGAGGTTTTTCCTCCCTAGAGAGGCTTTCTTACCTGCCCTCATCAGGCCAACCTTCATGGTCTTTTCCCCTACTCCCTCCCCAACCCTGCAACCTCTTTGTGACTTTTACTGGGTGGGAAGCCTTCCTACCTTCTGCTCAACCTGGCTCCTCTCTTCTGCCTCTGGTCCTCTATGAGTGAAGACCCATCCTCATCTCCACCCCTTGGAGTCCCTGATCCTTGTGTGCCCTCCCCCTTCCCTTGCTGAGGGACAACTCATCTCCTAGAAGCAACTCTGACCTCTCCTCATTTGCCCACACAACCTCTGATCTCTGATCCCTGATCCCAGCTGCCACCCAGGCCTTAGGCCTTGAAGGAAGCCACGAAGACATGGGGGATGGGATGACACCTCTGGCTCTCTCCAGCAGCTGGAACCTGGGAATGGGGCTTACTCAGACTAGCCTTAGTCCCCAGCAGTCTCCCTGGAAGGAAGGGTTAGGCCTGAACCAGGAAGTACTGTTTCAAATACTCTCATACACAGAGAAAGAAACCAGGGAAAGGAACTGGGGACAGGTGCCAACTCTGTGAACAGCTGCTTGAGCACACAGGTCACTGATCCTTGGAGAAGGCTAAGGAGGAATCTGACTGCCATGGTCAAGTAGGTGATGGGTCTTAAGCTGAAATTAATGACTGGCCGTCTCTATCTCCTACTATGGTTAGAATGAGAGGAAACTGGCTTAAATGGTGGCAGGAAGGATTTAGGTTAGACATATGGGAGAACTTCCTGTGACAGAGTGTCTACACTGTGTGTCCCAGTTGTTAATCCAAGTTGAACTCTCCCCTGGAGTTGATGAGAATTGCATGATGATGCTTGCTAATGAATAACTTGTCTTCCTTGTGATTAGCAGAGAACCTCCAACCCAGAGAATTCTGGTGTCTAGACTGTCCACAAGGAAGAAATCCACAGAGGTCTGAAGGCACCAAGAGCTGGGTTCCTTCTTTGTCCCAAAGAGTTTAGGCCACTATGAGCCCGTGTAACATTGCCTCTCTTGCATCCAGACCTCTGAATGCCACTCTCAGAAAACCAAGCCTGATGGAGTTGTCCAGACACCTGAACTTTGCAGCAAAGGGACAGACTTTGAAGTCTCAGAATTTGGGGTCTGAGAGCTCATAGGCAATTCCAGAGTAATAGCAAATAGGATCTACAGCATCAGGATTTCATTAACAGCTTGAGTAAACTCTGTACATTTAGAAGTAGACAAGCTTCAGTGGGGTGTGGTGGTGCATACCTGTAATACCAGCTGCTAGGGAGGCTAAGGCAGGAGGATCAAAGGTTGGAGGCCAGCCTGGGCTACTTATGGGAGCCAATCTCAAAGTAAAAAAAAATAAAAGGGCTAAAGGGCTGGGGGATGTGGCTCAGTGATTAAATGCTTCTGGGTTAAATCCTTGATACCAAAACAAAACCAAACAAAAACAAAACAAAAACCATGCTACCAAGGGCTAGGGTTGAAACTCAGTGGTAGAGTGTGTACTCAGTAGGTAGAAGGTCCTAGCTTTGATCCCCAGAACCACAAAACAAAACCCACCCCCCCACACACAAAAACTTCTACAATAGAAAAGAAGGCAAGTAAAGTGCATGTTCCGTTCCATCTGGGGCATGGAGCTGTAGATCCCGTGGTCAGTCTTCCTGGGGCCTGTGTGTGTATGCACACACATTCATGTGCAACACACATGTACTCACAGTTTGGATCCAATAGCCATTCAGTTTCAGATGAGGTCTACCATGTGCCTTGCACTGTGTTCTGTTTAGTGAGGCCACTGAGGGACATATGATTTAGTTTGTATTGTCCATGGGATATGGAGATTAAGACTGAAGCATATCAGCCAGGCACAGTGGCGCAGGCCGGTAATCCTAGCTGATCAGGGGGACTGAGGCAGAAGGATCATGAGTTCAAAGCCAGCCCCAGCAACAGCAAGGTGCTAAGCAACTCAGTGAGACCCTGTTTCTAAGTAAAATACAAAATAGTGCTGGGAGTGTGGGTCAGTGTTTGACTTCAATCCCCAGTAATCCCCCACAAAACAAACAAACAAACAAACAAACAAAAAGATTGAGGCACATGAAAAGGAGTATGACAGTATGCAGAATCAGTATTCAGAGAGGAACTGGGGCCCCAAGGGTCACAGAAGGCTTCATGGGGGAGAAGGGAAAGAGAGCAGAACCTAGATAAAGAGTGGGCATTCCTGGCAGGGAGCATGGAGAGATCATGGTGCAAATGAAGTAGGTACGTCTGGGGCAGAGTCTTCACATGCAGAGGGTTAGATGTAGTTAGGTAACTAGGGTATGGAAGTCTACCATGAATTCAGCAGATGAATTTGGACTTGACTGAGGCATTAGGGAGCCTGTGGGCTCTTGAGCAGGAGAGGGTACACAGCAACCATCTGGCAGTGGCACACAGAGTAATCTGGGACAGGGAGGCACAGAGAGAAGACCAGAGGCAGTGAAGAATCTTTCTGCACTTGTGGCTGGTGTCCAAATATGCACTGATGCCCAGGTCTTGGCCCTGAGCTGGCAGCTTCCACGAGTGGACGGACGGCTGGGTACCTGAGAATGCCAGAGTCTTGATGACCTGCTGGGACAGGCCCCATACTTTCCTTGTGTTGGCAGCTGCTCCCTCCTTTAACCCCCTACTTTCCAGTAGACCCTTGCAAACAGGAGAGTAACATCAGACTTTCCCAGCTCCTGTACTGTGAGTGGGGGGAGCTTAGATCATGTCACTCTGCTGGCCAGCTCTCCCCAGCTTCTCCTGTATCCCTCAGAGGCCTGAGGCCCTGTCTGGCAGCCCAGGCAGAGCAGAAAGTATTGGATCAGGCCAGGAACTCACAAAGGGAGTTCAGGGGTATCTTGGGGGAAGGACCTGGGGCCCAATGTCTAGAAACTTCTAAATATAAGCTCAAGGTGAGCAAACTCTCTAGGGCATGTAGATCAATTCTATATAACTAACTATATAATTCTATATAAACTCCTCCAGGCATAGAATTCTCATCTCCTCCCTAAACTGCCCCATAATCTTTAGATGGTTCTGATCATAGAAAATGCATGCTCTTGTTTTGAGTCTTGTTGTGGTCAGTGTGTGCTAATTGTGAGGCTTCTGGAATAGCACAGTCAGAGGAAGGGTCCATAGTCAGAGGAAGGGTCTGGGATGGTTCTGCTTGGTCCCTGGTCCTGCCTGCTGCACCTGCTTGGCACCCAGGGCCAGGGCAGTTTAAGCGTGAGAAATGCTGATCCATTTCCAGCTTGGTCAGGGGTGGGGCAGCCAGGGTGAGGCTGCCCAGGTCAGCCCTTCTCAGCCTCATGGGGAAGGCCAGGCTCAGGTCAGCCTGTCTCATGGACCAACCCTCCCCAGGCTGAGATCATCGCCCTCCATGGCAGCCCCCACCCCCAGCTGAGCTCACTGCCCTGGCCTGCTGGGGGACATTGTTGTCCCTCGGGCTCCTCCCCAGGCTCAATGAGCTGTTTGTTGGCATGTCCGGAGAGGGTAAGGGAGGGCGGGCACAGGGCGCCCGCACACAATGGGGATTCCGTCCATTCTGAGGTGGCTGCGGGAACCAGGCTGACTTTGTCCTGTGGACCCTCATTCCCACCATTTAGTGGAGCCGGAACTTTAGGCGGAAGGCCCCGTATAAGAACAACAATGTCGTCACCCTGTCTGTGGGGGAGGGCGCTACAAGCCAGACCTCCTAGGGATCCAAGAGAACCACAGCCTGGGTGTTTATAGCCCAAGACTCATTTGGGATAGATAGGTCCTGGGGCAGAGGCTGTGCCTCAAATCAGAGGCAGGCAGATGGTGTCCCCTCACCTGCCCTGCCAGCCCATCTGCACCCTGCAGCAAGCGTGGAAGTGGGCTCCCTGGCATCCCCAGCTGTGCTCAGCTCCTGCATAAGCTACGAAGGTACAGAAAGGGCACATGCATCCTTGTTGGGTGGTGTGCAATAGAAGGGCTGAGTTGGGTGCAGTCTGACCCGTAGGACTTTGCCAGGATCAGGTCTGTTTCTGGGCCTCTATCCATGCCAGCTTGCCCCTTCGGAAATGGCGCTGGCTACTCAGACAACAAGTGTTTATTTTCCAGCGGGGGGGACAGGACGTCACAGCGTTTCCCTCCTGCCTGGTGCTGCAGTGGTTCTCACAGTCTGGGCAATGGTGACATCACCAGCCTTTCCTCCTCAGCCCTGGCCTCCTTGCCTCCTCCTCCCCACCCTGCACTCTGGCCAGGCCACAGGATTCTGAAGTTCCTGCTTCCGGAGTGGGCACTTCTGAGTGGGCACTCATGGAGGGTGTGGGAGCCGTGAACTGGACCAGCCCCTCTTCACTCACTGCTCCAGGCCTGCAGGCCAAGCCCAGGGATAGCCCCTCTGTGCTCACTCCTGCCAGAGCAGTTCGTGTCCCACTCAGGGCATGCTCCCAGAGTGATGCTGGCCCTTTAAGGGTCTTGGGAAGCCAGAACAACAGGAAATCCAAACGGCCTCATTAGGCAGCTCGGAGCTCAGCACAGTAATTAGTGCCCTGAAAACAAAACAAGGAAAAGCAGGTGGTGGTGCCCCCCCCCCCCAGTCTCTGCTGCCCCGGCGGCCTGTTGTACCTACTGCTAGGCAGCTGGGGTTGGAGCCCTCCCTCAAGGCCCCCTTCTCCAGGCTCCTGAGGCCTGTTCCCCACTGTCCAGGCCAAGGGTCAGAGCCCAAGCTTATGGGGAGCCAGCGATGGCTTCTCCACCAGTCATGTCTCCCTGGGGACACAGAAGCCCCAGAGACGTCCACTGGGGCTTCCCCTCTCCCACAGCCAGGTGGCCATTTGTCCAAAGCATCTTCCACCTGTTTGGAAAACACTGTGATGGGGGCTGGGGCTGGTTTGGGCTCCTCCAGAGGGACAGGGGAGACCCCAGGCCATGTAAGACCTCTTAGGGGGTAGAAAAAGCTGCTCTGGGGTCCTGCCTCTCAGGCTGTCTAGTTATCCTTCGTGTGGGCAGAGGGTGTGGTGACTATAGACCCTCTGGACAAACCCTGGGCACTCGCAAGCCCCCTTGGAAGCCAAAAACCTGGCTGAGTGCCAAAAGGGATCTTAATGAATTCTTCTTGGCCAGGCTATAGGCCCTGGCTCATTCTATTCTCCTTGCCGTCCAACATTTGTTACAATTGGAACCTTATCCTGCCTCTGACTCCTGAGATGTCGCTCTTTATCTTAATACCAGGGAAGGAACATTCTGTGCTCCATTTCAGCAAATATTCATTCAACAAACATTTACGGAGTATTGCAATACTGGTGTGGAGTTCCTGGGAAGGTTTTGGGGAATTCAAATGACACTACCTTGTGTCCTTTCCTTTTCTCTGAGAAGGCCTTTGAAAGCAGGAACTGTGACTTTCTCCATGTGCATATCTCTCACAGATTTAGCAGGTGATCACAGCACCTACCAGTGACTGGTGCATGTTATGAACAATCAAAAATGAACCAGGGGGCTGTGGTTGTGGCTCAGCAGTAAAGGGCTTGCCTTTTATGTGTGAGGCAATGGGTTTGATCCTCAGCCCACATAAAAATAAATAAAATAAAGCTCTTGTGTCCATCTATAACTAAAAATATTTTAAAAAGAAGAAGAAGAAGAAGAAGCAGCAGCAGAGTTGGACACAGTAGTGCTCTCCTGGGGAGGCTGGGGCAGGAGGATCTTAAGTTCCAGGTCAGTTTGGGCAATTTAATGAGACCCTGTCTCAAAATAAAAAATAAAAATGGCTGGGGATATGGCTCAATGGTAGAGCTCCTCTGGGCTCAATCTCCAGCAGTACTTAAAAAAAAAAAGAAAAGAAAAGAAAAGAAAAGAAAAAGAAAAAAAAGAAAGAAGAGAAAAAGAAAAGAACCAGAAATCATCTTTGACTTTTGAGTTCACCATGGAAGCTCAGGATTTGGCATGCATAGCAGCAGCACCCTGTCAGAATCCTGGATGTTTGGGGAAGTCAGAGCTTCTGTGCTCAAAGCCCAGAGCTCCCCAAGGGCACTATGTCATATATAGAAACACGGGTGAACTGAGGGTATTATAGGGAAGGCACCCCAGGTCTTTTTGAAAACAAAGAAATGTGACCCTGGATGTAGGGGAAGTGCGCTGGGCTGGGCTGGGCTGCAGGTGGAGGCTGAGCAGCAGAGGAGGACAAGTTGAGGAGGACAGTGGCCAGCCTATGGGGCTAAAACTGAACTGTGGGTAGGTCTCTGGTCACACTCCCGTTGGCTGAGAACAAAGGCCCCAGGCCTCATTGCCTGGGGGGAGGAGAGGGAGCGGTAGGAGAGGGTGGGGGTAACACAGAATCTGCTGTTGGGTTGGGCAGCTGGCCTCCAGCTGGGATTGGGAAATTCTGCAAGCACCTCAGGAGGACACTGGCTTAGGTGGTCACTTTGGAGGGGCTCCCATCTGAAACTGAGGGGCCAATTCTGATGGTACGATGGGGGGCCAGAAAGTGACTGAAGTGTTTCAGGGTCTCGGAGCAGGTTTTCTCAGCTCTGGCCAATCACAAGAATCGCCTAAGGAGCTCCCTGGAGATTCCCGATGTAATTGGTTTGTGTGATGAGGCACTGGTATTTTCTAAAAAATCTCCCCAGGTGACCCAGTGAGCAACTAGGGTTGAGAGGTAGCAATAGTTGGAAGCCCAGGGCCATCACTGGGGCTTCCCTTCCTCCTTCCCTGCCCTCCCTCAGGGTGTTCTTTGTGCTCAGAAGGCACATCCACTCATCCACTGGATGGAGCAGCTGAGTGTCCCAGAGGGAAAGGGCCATAGAGTCTCTTGGACCAGGGATGAGATCTTTGGAGAAGTCCTCCCTCCTTGACCCACTCCCCCCACCCGAGTGGAAAGTTATCCCAGGAAGCAGCCATGGGCAGACAAAGTAAGAAGCCTGGGGGAGGGGTGCCTATTGGGGGCCCTTGGCCTCAGCCAAGCAGTCCCTGAGAAGGACCTTCCTACCTTACCCCAAACCCCAGGACCTAGGGACTGTGAGGGAAGAGAGGTGGGCTCAGAGCACCTGAGCAAAGGGGTCTGGCTTGTGTGGGGACGTGATCCTGTCCTGAATCATTTCCCGGATGTAGCTCAACAGCCCAGACTTCAAGGTTTTGGGGGGGAAATCTTTTTTCCAAGTTCCTCGATCTGTCATCCCCCTCCCCCACTGGCCGGATAGGACTGGACCAGTGTCCTTTCTCGGCTCCCCCTCAGCCTCCCAGCTAGGACCTTCTCCACTAAGCTCTCCCTGGACATTGTTTCCCGCCTCAGGAAGTCTCTGATGCCCTACGCTGAATTTTGTTTTCCTTGTTATCGGGACAACTAATATTTTTTCCTGTGCAGGGGGGGGGGGAAGAGAGAGAGAGAGAGAGAGAGAGAGAGAGAGATTTTCCCAAGCAGATTACAGCTGTCAGTGAGGGGGGAGGGGAGTTAGAGATTGAGCCCGCCTTCATCCTCCCCCTTTGCCACCCTCTTAGGGCTGAGCTTTTGAATGAAGGAGGAAGCCCTGGCCCCAGAGCCAGCTGGGTGAACTGGAGCCTGGGGGCAGCTCTGGCCTGGAGGAAAAGCCAGATCCCTCTCCTCAACTCCCTCCCTAGAGAGTTACCAACTATCTCAGCCACAAGTCAAAGGACAGGGAGAGGATACTGGACTAGCCTTCTCTCTAGTGGGGCAAGAAGGGCAGGCTACCCCCACCTCCACCTGTCCCTCACAGCTATGGGATTTGCCCTTGGGGACTGTTTCTTCCAGTTTAGAATTCAGAACCATCGCACAGTCCTATAGGACTAGGTCAGCAGAACATGAGGAGAGACTTCTTAGGAAAGGTGAGAGCACACAGGAGACCCAACTCTGCCAAACTATGGGCAATTTCCTGCGTTACCCTGTACCTTGGCTCCCTACCTCCAACATGGCCAGGTTGACATTGGGGGGGGGAATCTTTTTCCAAGTTCCTTGATCTGTCATCCCCCTCCCCCGCATGGCCAGCTAGGACTGGACCTACCTCTGTTGTGAGGACAGAGATGAGATAATAAAGTATCTGATTCAATTTCAGGAGTTCTGATTTGCTCAGAAGAGTTAATGGCAGGTACAGGTATCTCAGTACCTATGTGGCCTGAAGTCCAAAAAGCAGAGGCTATCCAATGAACATGTTTTACTTGAACAGCATACTTTGAATATACACATGAACACATAAGCGCACATGCAGGCTGCATTCCTCCTTGATAAACTCCCACTTTCTGCATTGGGAACTGTGATGCTAGGAAGAGTTGGCCTGGACCTTTAGGGTTGGGGCCTGCAGCATTACCACCATTGCAGCAATAGAGCCCTGCTTGAGATGACTAAGCTTCTTTTCAAGTTAACAATAACTAGCCTCATATGGTGGTGCACACCTGTAATTCCAGCGACTTGGGAGGCTGAGGCAGGAGGATCAACAGTTCAAAGTTAGGCTCAGCAATTTAGAGAAGACCCTATCTCAAAATAAAACATAAAAAGGGCTGGGATGTGGCTAAGAGGTAAAGCAACCCTCGGTTAAATCCCCAGTACACACACACCCACACCTACAAACACACAAAATCCAGCAACAAACAAAAGGGCTTCAGCTATGATTTACTCAGTTATTTGTGGTTCACAATGTATGAAGAAAATTAGTGGCCCCCTCATGCCTTGTGTTCTTCAAGTGACAGTCTGCCTCAAGAGAGGTTCCTCTACTCTCATTTATCAGAGGCTAGCTGCCACCATGGCTTTCTTGTAGAGGCTAGCAAGACATCTGTTGGGGGGTGGGGGATAGAATTTCTGTTTAGAATTTTTTTTTTTTTTAGCTAAAAACCAAATTGAACTTTAAAAATAAAAGCCAGGTTGGTGCCTGTAATCCCAGCAGCTCAGGAGGCTAAAACAGGGGGATAGAGAGTTCAAAGCCAGCTCCAGCAATGGTGAGGCACTAAGCAACTCAGTGAAAACCCCTCTAAATAAAATTCAAAATAGGACTGGTGATGTGGCTCAGTGGTTGAGTGACCCTGAGTTCAATCCCCAATATTTCCCTCAAAAAAAAAGTGGGGCGTGATGGTACACATCTGTAATCCCAACAACTTGGGAGGCTAAGGCAGGAGGATTGAAAGTTCAAAGCCAGTCTCAGCAGATTAATGAGACACTTAGCAACTCAAAAAAAAAAAAATATATATATATATATATATATATTATGTGTGTGTGTGTGTGTGTGTTTGGGCTGTAGAGTACAATCTATGCACAGTTTTTATTTTGAGGTATAGTTTGGGGGGTGGGGGATGGAACCCAACCCAGGACCTCTCTCATACTAGACAAGCCCTCTGTTGCTGAGCTATACACCCAGCCTGCATAAATATTTAAATTCAAAAAAGTCTGGAGGGGCAAGGGATGTAGCTCAATGGCACAGTGCTTGTCTAGTATGCATGAGGCTCTGAGTTCCATCCCCAGACCCACAAAATAAATAAATAAATAAAAACTTTATTTCACTAGGCACAGTGGTGTGAATCTATAGTTCCAGCACTTGGGAAGCTGAGGCAGGAGGATCTCTCAAGCCCAAGTATGGCCAAGCCTGGCAACAAAGCAATACCCTGTCTCAAAAATTAGAGAGAGGGACAATAAAGTCATCTTGGAAGGTAGTGAGGTAGTAAGGGCTTTCGATCCTTTCAGAAGTCCCTTACAGCCTGGGTGTTAGGGGGAAGGGGGCTGGTGAGCTCTAGGTACAGAACCACATGGGTCCTCATGGCCTGCCTGCTCCATGCCTGCATTGGGCCTGCTCAAGTCCCAGGTTGTACCATGCTCCTTGCAGGAGAGGGAGTGGTCTTGTGTGAATGGCACACTCTCCTTACCCCTAGGTTGGCTGGAGTACAGCTGGGAGGCTGTGGTCCCCATAGCTGCCCTGCATTCCGTGTCATCCCCATGAGAAAAGTCCCTGGCGGGAGGCGGCCTTCTGCCGGGAGGCTGTTTCCTCAAGCGGCCAAGGTAAGAAGTGGGGGATTTCCAGCCCAGCCCGCGGGGCTGAGTTCAGTACTGGGGGCTCCTCTCCTTTCTCATGTAGCCCAGCCTGGGATGGAGACAGAAACTCCATCAGGCTTGGTGTGTGAGAGCGGGTGTGGGGGGCAGCAGAATCCACATGCCTCTGGCTGTTACTCCCTACTCTGGAAGGAACCCCAGGCCTCAACATGGAACCCACAGAGACCCAACCCTGGAAGACCCCAAGGGGGTCTGGAAATCCAAAGCCATACTTACTCATGGGCCTGTGGGGAATGAGTCAAATCAATGAATGCCCCTGCCTAACCCCAGGTTCTGCCCCCAAGGGCTTCTGGGTAGACCTGGTGGTTAGAGGAATGGCAGCTCTGAATCTCAGCCCACAAGCCTCCCCTAAATGACCAGCACTTTTAAGGTAGTTGGAGGGTCAAAGGAACCACCATGGGCCCATCAGAAGCTGGGAGCCAGATGTCTCACATCCCAGACTATCTTGCCCTGAAAATTTGACTGCAAGAAAGAGGAGTGGTACCCAAAACAACACTCTCTGTACTACTGGACCAAGCTCAGCTAGGCTGGGAGGATGGGTGCAATTCCAGAGATGAGTGGTGGTGACCTTGTTCTGGGGACATACATATGTCCCAGCCCCAGTCAACCCCACTCAGATCCAGGTACAGGTTTAGGAAACAACTAGACTCTTCCTCCACCCTCATGGAGCCTCCAGAGCTCCAGACACTTGTGAATCTCCTTTCATTACAGGAAAGGACATGGGAATGTGTGCTCTATGCATATATGTAGGTACATGGGTTGAGGAATGCCAGATGAAGGAATATGCAGGGCCTTGTATGAAGGCCTTGGGCAGAAAAGGATCTGAAAAGTGAAATAATAAATTCAGCCACTCTAATGGTAGGCTAGCAACATGCCAAGCCCTGAGCCAGGGGTTTTACATGTGATATCAAACCAATTTGCATGCCAGCCAGCTCTAAGGGAGATATTATTATCTGCCTTTTACAAGTCAAGAAACAGAGTGAAGCTCAAAGAAGTTAAATGACCATCCTGAGGTCACCTGGTGAGTAAATCCAGGTCAGTAAATCCAGGCCAAGCCAGAGATCTTTCCACCAGGCTCTCTTGGTGTGGCCCTCCTCAATTACGCTCCATCTGCTCCTTGTCTCTGAGGCCCTGACTGCCTTAGTCTGAGGTGACAAGCCCCTCCCCATATGTGTCTCCCCTCCCCACCAGTCAAGGTGGTCAAGCAGAGTCTATTCAAGGCTTTGTGGAGCCCAGGAAGCTCTGCATGGACCTTTTTTTTTTATATAATAATAATTCACTTTTTTTTTTTTAAAGAGAGAGAGAGAGAGAGAGAGAGAGATTTTTTTTTAATATTTATTTTTTAGTTCTCGGTGGACACAACATCTTTGTTGGTATGTGGTACTGAGGATCGAACCCGGGCCGCACGCATGCCAGGCGGCCGCACGCATGCCAGGCAAGCGCGCTACCGCTTGAGCCAGACCTTTACGTATGAAGCCAGGCCCCAGTTCAGAGAGGGTCTGGCTGGCCCTAGGCGGGATCAGCCAGGACTGAGCTGGGGCAGCTGTTTACAGTAAACAGAAAGCTCTGAGGAAGGAAGGAGGGGAGGGGCTGGGGTCGTCATGGAGACAGGGAAAGAGAGCAGGGATTCAGCCCAGATCCACAAGGCCTGGGAATGCAACCTTGCCCCTCTAGAGCCTGAGGAGGCCCAGAGAAGGTCTGGGCAGGACAGCCCAGCAGGATAGGTAGGGCAGACAGGCCCAGCCTCAAGGCAGCCTGCTGAGAACACACTCCCTCCTCATTCTGCTTTATATTTATTATTAACAATAACAACAACTATTTTTATTGAGCTTTTACAGCATGCTTGGCGCTAGGCCCTTGCAAATATGTTTTCTTATTTAACCAGGTGGTAGGTATAAAAACCTCTAATTTATAGATGAGGAAATTGAAGTTCAGAAAGACTAAGCAATTTGTCAAGGTCACACAGATTGTAGGTGACAGAGCAGAAATTTTGAAGTGAAAACTCTTTTACCCAGGCAGGTAGGAGATGATATAGCTAGTGATGCTCTGAGCCCCTTGGTGAATAGGGAAACTGAGTCCATAGGTGCCAAGGGGACTTTCCCAGGCTTCTGGCTTTAAAAAGATTGCTGGGGACATGCAGTCTAGCCCTAACCACTAGACCACACGGCCTTGCCACTGCTTAAACTGGGAAGGTCCAAAGAGAAACTCCCTTTGCAGCCCCAGCCTGGAGCATAGGCTCTTCCCCAGATAGCATGGCTGGCCCTGTGGAGGCCACATTGGGTCAGGGTGCGGTGGGGGATGCTGGGGGGTTTCTGCCCACGCATATGGTTTCCAGATTCCAGGGGATGAAAAGGAGGCCCTGAGGGGCGGAAATGGGGGATGTGTGATGACAAATTTAGACTGATTGCTTAAAAAAAAAGCCAAGAAACCTTAAAAAATAAAAGCAAAAATTCCACTAGAAAACCAAAGGGAATTATTTGATTGTGAAACCGAGTGTCAAGTGCCGGGAGGCACAGCACAGTTTAATGTGGAACAGTACCAAGGAACTTTGACTGCTCAGAGGATGCAGGGAGGGAAGGAGGCTATGTCTGTTGTTCTGCTTTGCCTTTTGGGGTTTGGGACTGGGATTGAGTTCAGTGGGACACCTAGGAGGATGCCTGGAGTCAGGAGAACTTGTGTGTGTGTGGGGGATGGGGGCAATCCTGGTGAAGCCTGAGCCCTTCAGATAGTCATATCCCAAGTGTCCTACTGGATGAGGCCAAGGATCTCCCTTGGCACATATGGGGAGCTTCCCCAGTGGAGACTCCTCCTGGTCTATCTATACTGGAAAGCATGGGAATGGATGAGTAATAAGATGGGGGTTAAGGGTGTCTCTGAGTTCCAGCCTTTAGGGAAATGACCAGGAGCAGAAGGTAAAAGAGAAGACATCTGCTTGGAATTCCTCTTGCAGCAGACTGAAGGGGTCAAGGGTCAAAGGGGGGACAAGGGGACTTCCTGAGACTCTCAGGGGAGTGCCAGCCAGCTAGGCTGTTATATAAGCTCTGGGATAGACCGTGAAGGGGAGACTGGCAGAGGAGCCAGATCTGGTCAGTGGCCAGAATAAGTTCTGCCCACAATCCTATCAGTCCCCTCCTTCTTCTAGGAAACCAGGACTTGACCCCCAAAGGAACAATCCACCTAGGTGGCCACATTCTATATGCCTACCAGCTTCCTCATTTTCACCCTGAACCTCTCTTCCCTAGAGTCATCATTAGGCAAGAAGCTCTTCTCAACTTTTAATTCCTGAAGAAATCAGACAGGTTTGTGAGGCAAGAGCTACCAAGGGCCTCACAAAGTCCCAAACCGAAAGGAATGAGGCACAGAGTAAAGGGCAAGAGAAGCAAGCATCCAGGACTGCTCCGTGCTAGGCGCTGGGATAACTTTTCAGACTGCTGCCCCGTGCTCAGTGAAGCTTCACAAGAGCCACTCAAGGTCTGTGGTATTCATTCTCATTTTACAGTTGAAGAAATTGAGGGGCATTATTAGCCTGACTTCTGGTAAGTGGCAGGGCAGAGACCTGCACTTGCTCAACCTCCCTCCCCCTTAGCTCAACAGACTACCTGGAGATGGGAAATAAGCACCCTGGAGGGTCAAGGACAATATTTGGCTCACAACATGGGCATGGAATCACTACCAATGGATGCTGAATCTCATGGAGAAAGGACAGGACCCTGGATGGAGCCGCCTTTTAGCCACCAATATCTCCTCTTAGCTTCAGCATCTGCAAAATCAGGAGGTAAAATTAGTAGATCAGTGATTTCCAAACTGAGTTCCTGGGTATTCTGGCACCCCACAGAGATTGGAATGAGGAAGGAAAAGGACAGGCTGAATGAACAGGGGTGTGCACCCTCTAGCAGCCTAGCTTCCACCAGAGATGCTCAGTATATAAATTTCAGGTACTGACATTCATGAAAGTTTTTATTTTAACAAGTGTTCCACAGAATTCTATGATCTCTATTCGAGGTCTCTGCAGCTCTGGTGGCAGCTCAGAAAGATCCTGAGCTGGAAAGAGAACCCAGAGGATCTGGTGATGGAAGTCGGGTAGACCATGTGTTGGCTTCTAACCCTATGGTGAAGCCAGGGAAGAAGCAGGTTGTGGGTTAGAGCCCTGAGATTGGGCTGATGAGCTGCAGAGATATATAGCACCTGCCTCTGCACCTAGGAAACAAACATACCTTTGGCCACAGCAGCCTGGGAACCACTCACTTTTCAGAGAGTTAGACCAGTGCCCCTTTCCCTTTTTCTGCTCTGATTCGTTCTCAGTGGACTCAAGTTGCTGATTGTCAACCTAGGGCTATTCAATCTCCCATGACCTCATGGTATGGTTCCTTACTGCTCAACTCAAGGATTACTACAGGGCAAAAGGTGTGCAAAAGAAAAGCTGTTCAGGAAGAGGCCAGCACCCACCCTTGGGTATTCAGAAGTGGCCAATCTCCTTGAAGGGGAAACTCTATGTAGTGTCCCTCTTACTGTTCATCCCAGACCAAAGTTTGTTCCTTTGCCTCAGTTTCCCCCTTTAGAATATGGACATGAGAAAGGTATCCCTCTCTTGGTGGCTTGAGCATGCATAGCTCCCTGAATATCATCATCTCCATGGTCCAGGTAGAGGAGAAACTAAGGGCTCCAGATGCCCAAGCATTAGAACTATCCATCTTCCTTCTATTCCACTCCCCCCCTCCCCCTACCCCAGGCCTGCCTCTGACCACCATTCACCCTCAACCTGCTGCAGGGCCCAGCCTTGCTCCACATAAGTAAAGCTGCCAGCAGGGTCCTTTGTGGTGCTGCTCCCGTGTGGCACTGCCTAGGGGCCCCACCATGGGGCAACAGATGGACCTATGGTCTCTACAGAACAATGGTGGGGGAGGGGCCCTGGCATCGCCTGCCCCAAACAGGAAGCGCTGCATGAGCTTCAAAGGACTGGCAGGGCCAAGGGGCTGAGTGGTGGAGCCAGTGCCAGGATTGGCGGCTGCCTGAAGAGCTGCCTGCCAGCCTCAGGATGCCCAGCCTTGCGGTGGGGGCAGGGCTGTGGTGGTCAGAGCAGCTGGGGCTTGGGCAAAAGATGCCTTGCACCCTCAGGACAGCAGCCTCTGGCTTGGAAGCAGGTTGGGGAATGGGGGCTTGCACACTGGGCTGTTTCCCAGTTCAGCTGCCACTTGTCACTGCGTAGGGGACTGCAGGTTCTCTCCCAGGCCAAAGTCAGTCTGGCTCTCCAGCAAGCAACCATGAGGGGCAGGGCTGGCACCAAGCCTGCAGCCCACTCCCTGCCTCCTGATCCCAGCTGCTCTGCTCAGAGCCTTTTCCTCTCCACTTCCTGTTCACACAGGGGGGGGCGGGAAGTGGAGGGAGGAAGTTGGGGGAGGCGTGTAGGGGGGACCCATTGAATAAAAGGAATTAACCGTTTCCCTCCTCTGACCTCTGGGAATTTCCGCCTGTGAAAGTGTCTCGAAGAATCAGAGCTGCGGGAGTGGCGAGGAGGTGTGCCCCTTCAGGCCCCCTACCCCCACCCGGGGGTGGTGGGGCCAGATAACTCCCTCTGGGCCCCTAACCTTTTGTTTCCCTGGCGCCAGGGGGACAGCGTCAAGGGCAGCCTGCAGACTGGTGGCCTCAGAGCCCCCTCCCAACCAATAAGGTTGATGCCAGGCCCTCGGCAAGCGACCCGGGCCTTGGGAGGAGGAGCAGGAACACAAGAATCGGTGGTCTCGGGAGGAATGAGCTCACATCTAGGCTGGCCAGGCTGAACCCCGCGCCTGTCAGGGCTGGTGCCCTTGGCTAGTCTGCCTTGGGAACAGGAGGAGGGAGGGCGGGTCGGCGGGGCCAGGGACTCCCAGCGGGCACACCCTCCGGTGACCACTCCCCCAGAAGCTGCGGTAGGGAGCGATGGGTTCGGGAATGCCAGTAGACAGCGCCTCCTAGTGCCGGAGGGCGACTGATCCCAGCGGCCCCTAGGGCCCTCTCAAGGGCGGGCCTCAGGAAGCACCTGCTCTTCAGGACCAGTGGCCGCCCTGTATCTCCCCCAGGTGGCTTCCTTGTTTACAGGCCTCCTGCCCTAGTCCCAGCGTCACTGCCTGTGGCCACTCCTCCTATTTCCAGTGACGGCTCCAGGAGCAGCTCATTCATCTTGGCCCCTGCCCACACAGCTGCTACCCCCCCCCCACATACACTTTTGGCCCTCCCCCAGGCTTAGGGCCAAAGCTCTGAGGACCTTCTCTGCGCTCCATTCCAAGCCTTGCTTGATTTCCAGGGATCTAAAAGCTGTGGCTTCCCGTTGCCCTGACTCACCGGAACCCCTTCTGTTAGTGCCAGAGAAGCCTGGGGCCTTTTCCCAGGAAAGAGGAAAAAGCCTAGGACCAGATGGGCTCACTTAGAAGAAGACAGAAGGGGCAGGAGCATCCCAGGCTGCTTTAGCCAAGCCCTCTGGGAGTGGGGAGCAATAGGGCAGTATTTGTTTAACTAACATGTATTAGGCACCCATTATGTACAAGGACAGAAATCCCAAGCTGTTTTAGCTAAGTAAGCAACTGACCACACCAGTGGCAGACCAAGGTTTTATACTCAGTATTCACTGACAGTAGGGAAAAGGGAATCCCCTGAGCCCTCCTTTAGTTACATGTAGGTATGAGGGAGCCTTAGACTACATAGGGAGGAGAGGAGCCCCTCAAATCTTCTTGGAACAGTTTAGGGGATTAGGGTCCCCCACAATGGGACCCCTCTCCTCTATCTGCTCCTACTCTTGCTTCTGGGGAAAGTCGGGGAGCCTGGGAGTCATTAAATGGGCAGCTTCCACCCCTCTCAGTTGGCAGAGACTATAAAGAGATTCTATTCTAGAGGTTAGGGAACTCAGGAGGGTGATTCAACCAGGATCGTGGGAGATAAAACTCCTAGGAGAGGATTAGGCTGGAGAAGAGACAGGAACATTTGCAGCTAGGTGAGCTTGATCCCAGCATGATTACAGGAACACATTATTTTCTACCAATATGGGCCAGTGGATAGATCATACCCAGGGCCTAGCAGGAGGCTGAGGGTGGGACTGTCCACTGAGCAAAAGGTGCTGAACTGCTGTCACTGGAAGGCCCTGCTCTAGGACTCCCCAGGACGTGGCCTCCAGCTCCAAATAAGAAAGTATAATCTGGGAGAAGGGGCATGTCACAGGAGCAAGGTGAGGAGAAAAGCCAAATGCCGTGAATAATGGCAATAGCAAAGCCAAGGCAGAAGCAGTGAATACAGGTATCCAAGTTGGGAGAGGGCAAGTAAAATCTAGCATGTATAGGACAGTGGAGGGAAGAACAAGGGGTTTAGGGTTAACTGATTAACCAGTGGAGATTTCCAGAAAATTCTTGGGGCCACCAGGTAGGGAATAGATGAGGAAGTACCAATGACTTGAGAAACCAGTGCTCTAAGTTGATTGAGTGGATGGATTCTGCGGGCAGCAGCACCACCTGTTGGCCAGAGGGAACTCTGTGATTTAAATTGATGGGCTATAATATAATCCTCAACTGAGTCAAAAGATAGAGGAGGGAGACAAGAAAGAAAGCAGAATCTGACAAGATCTTCCTGTCTTCATCTCCAGGTGAAGGACCATGTGCCATGGCTTGAAGGTCTGCAGGGCCCTGGCAGACTCCTTGTGGCATCCCAGCCCCTCCTACATCATTAAGCTTAGCATCAACAAAGCCATCAACTCCAGCGCCACCAATGCAGTGCAGACATTTTAATGCTCTCCCAATATCTTCTATGAGGTCCCCAGCCCCAAGGCGCCCCTCATAGTGGAGGTCCAGAGTGTGCACCAGGGTCACCATTAGTATCACCTTCCCCACCAGAACTCAGGAAGTGGGAGGGCTACCTTTTCACTTCTGGTACACCTGGGGCAGAGAGAAGAGGAGGCTTTCTCTGACAGAGAAAGGTTGGGAGTCCAGAGGCCACAAAGCAAAGAAAGAAGGGTACTTGCAATCCAGAAGATGAACAGGGTGGGGAATGACAAGGACAAAGGAACTGTTAGATACAGGAGTGGGAGTGGATCCAGTTTCTGACCTCTCCAGGCTGGTGGCCTGAGTAACAGCAGTTCTAAGGTGGGTCTGAAGCACAGCAGGCAGCTGGCAGAATGCCCTCACCCCGACACTTCAGGATGACAGTTCTATTCCCACTCCCCAACATAACCGCAGATGACTGAGCACAGACAGGGTGTGGCCTTCCCAAGAGGGCCAAGTAGCAGCTCCCCATGCCTGCCCATTCTTCATAGGACACCCTTCTACAGCCAGCTCAGATGCTCCTCCTCATAGCGCTGGGGGTCAATGAAGGGCCGGTCAATAGAGCGGATCATCAGCTCCCCACAGTATACACACTCAGCAGCCACCAGTTCATCTAGATCAGCTTTGAGCTGCTCTCGGCTGGGCCCTCCTGCTGCAGCCCCACCCTCAGCCTCCTTGGCTCGGGCAGAGCCCTTGGCTGGTGGGGGTACAGCCCCCAGCTTCCGCTGCAGCTCCTCAAGCCTGGCCTGCTTATAGGCAGGCAGGCCAGGCCGCACGGCCTGCAGTAGGCAGTCAGCGTGGAACATGTGGCCACAGAGAAAAAGGTAAAAAGGGCGGTTAAGCAGAGGGAAATCACAAGTGGCGCATTTGTCCTGGGGCTCCACAGTGCCATAGCGGCCCCGTAGCTCCTGCAGGTCTCTCCGAATGCGCTGGGCGCTGGCTGTGGCCTCTTCCATCTCTCGCTGCAGCTCCTGGATATGATGGTTATAGGCCTTAAGTGAGCTACAGATCGCCTCCTTGAAGTGGTCAATGGTGACAAAATCAGGAAAGAAGGGTAGCACATCCTCGATCTTGAGCAAGGGGCAGCTGGCCAGGCAGGCCATAGCTGTCTGCACATCTTCCTCCTCCTGCACCACATGCCGAGCAATCTTCAGCCACAGCTTCTTTCGTAGTTCCTCATCCTCCTCAGGCAAGTCTGCACACTGCTTGGCCAGGTCCACGTCTACCTGTGGGGAAACTGGGGGTGTTAGGGTCAAGCCCCCTCCTCACCCAGGAAAGAGACTACAAGATAGACAGATGCCCAGGGAGAACCAGAGCCAGTAATGGGCCTGTTCCTGTCACAGCTATGAAAAAGAAGCTACTTATGTTGGTAGGGCTCCAATTCCAGAGAATTTAAAAATTACTTGGGGAACATGTTAAAAATATTGATTTTTGAGTCCTATCCTCAGACATTCTGATTCAGTAAATTCTGGGTTCAGGCCCAGGAATTTACATATTAAATAGCATTTCATTTGATCCTAAGGCAAGTGCAATTCATAATTTGAGAAAGGTAACTCAGCAGCTTCTCCTTCTACTCATATGTATGTGCCAGGCATTGTTCTGAGCACTCTTTCTTTCTTTCAAATATTTTTTAGTTGTAGATGAACACAATACCTTTGTTTGTTTCTTTTCTTTTCTTTTTTTTTAAATAAGCACTCTACTGACTAAGCTATACTCTCAGCCCTGATCTGTAATCTTTTTCTTTTTTTAAAATATTTTATTTACATTTTAGTTTTCGGCAGACACAACATCTTGTTTGTATGTGGTGCTAAGGATTGAACCCGGCCCGCACACATGCTAGGTGAGTGCGCTACCACTTGAGCCACATCCCCAGCCCCGTTTGTTTATCTTTATGTGATGCTGAGGATTGAATCCAGGGCCTCACACATGCTAGGTGAGCGCTCTACCACTGAGCTACAACCTAGCCCCTGAGTGCTTTTCTCATGCAGTACATTATGAGGTAAAAAGAACTCTAACGAATTACTCCCATTTTATAGCTGAATAACCTGATGCATAGAAAGGTTCACAAATTAGCCCAAGGTCACACAGTTTAAAAAATGGCAGAGCTCTATAGAGTCCATGTCCTTAGATTCTATAGCATAGCACCTCTCTGGGAGAGAAGCCAGCACCCTCTAGCCTTGTCCCCTGCCAACCCTTCAGTCTCTGAACCTACTGCTCTCCAGGTTCCTCTCCTGACTGGGGACAAGACTTACCTGCAAGGCTAGATCCACAGCTTCCTCATATAGTTCCAGCACTTTGTAGACATGGACACAAGCACGGTGATGGCCATGCTCAGCACAGAGCCGCAGCGCATACTTGAGATCATAATGTACACGATGTGGGCTGGCCCCAGCCTGCTCCAGGTAGGCCAGCAGCGAGGCTGGCTGGCCGCGGGCATACAGTGACAGCAGGTAGTTGTGAATGGCCTGCTCAGTCTCCCCGAGCACATTCACACAGAATTCCATGTAGCGGATGGCCTGGCTCACCTGCTGGGTCTCTCCACCCTGGCTATAGTTCACCAGGGCAGGGATGAGCTGCCGGGCATCCAGCCGGTTGCCCAGCTCAATCCAGGCGTCTACCAGCTGGCGAGGGATGTGACGAATGAGAATGGGTGAGAACTTGTAGAAAAGCTGGGGGTCACGGTGGCGAGAAAGCACAGCCAAGGCCTCCTCATAGGCCTCGTGCTGGCAGTGGTATGCCACCACCCGCTCATAGTCCTGCATGATCACTGCAAAGTATACCATGTGTTCCGTGTCCCCATGACTGGCAAGCAGCTCATGAATAGAGGCCCGGCTGGCAAATAGCCACTCCTTGTGGCGAGGGCTGACGAGGAAGGCACGGAAACGCTCCCGAGTTTCCCGGTAGAGATTCAGAGCCTCGGGGTCACCCTGCAGGGCCCCAAGCCGGCTCAGGTAGAGCTCTGTCAGCCAGGTGGTCAGCAGTGTGGCCTGGGTTCGCTCGGATGGCTTCAAACTGGCCAGTTTTCGCTGCAGGAACTCAGCCAGAGCCTCCTCCTGTCGGGCCTCCAAGAACTTAAGGGCAATCTCCTCAAAGTAGCTCTGGGTCAGGGCGTAGCAGCGGGCACTCTCCAGGTAGCGATGCTGGCGAAAGCAGAAGTCTGCCTCCCGGGCCAGGACTGTGTCCAGGCAGTCAGGCCGCTCTCGACAATATTCCTTGGCCAGGTCAAAGCGGTTCATGTCCAGGTAGGTGCGCCAGACATCCCGGGCTTCACGCTGCACATGGTAGCGAAAGACAGCGCGCTCAGTGTAGGCCCAGAGCTGGCCTGTGGAGGAGTCTTTCACCATGTGTTTGAGCGGCCCAAACTTCTCCAGGAAATGATCCCGCAGCACCACCTGCCCGGTCAGTGTGCACACTGCCTCCACGCGGTCGGCCAGCAGCAACAGGAAGTGGAACTGTGTCAAGACGATGGCTAAGGGTGGGCTGGCCCCGGGACCTACTCCCTCTGGGTATTCCCAGACTCGCTCCTCACTAAGAAGGGAGTCAGGCCGGCCACAGTCCAATGAGCCATACAACACGCCATCCCCCATCATCCAGGCAAAAGCCCGGGGTGCAGAGCGCAGCTTGGGGGTATAGAAGGCCAACTCACTGTAACCCAGGTTGCTGGGAAACTCACGGAATGGTGGTGGGTGATCTGTGTAGGCAGCAAAAAGCCCTGAGAAGCCCTGGGCCTCAGCCCCCTCTGCTGCTCGGCCTATGAACTGGAAGAGGCGCTGCCGAGTGGTAGCAATAACAAAGCCCCGCCCATCAGGGCCCCGTTCAGCCTCGAGGGAACACACAGGTGCTGGGCCTCCTTCTTCATTTAGCACGTACAATGGACGGAAGTAGAGATCTGGGGCAGGGCCAAAAAGTCCACCCTCACTGGCTGAAAGCTCTGCTTCGAAGATCTGGCCTTGAGCACTGCCAACCAGGATGGGTCCCGTGCTACTCTCAGTGCCCAGTGCCTTGTTCCAACCTACACTCTCCACCAGCTGTCCTTTCCAGCGTGCTAGTGGCCGTACTTTCTGTCCATTACGGTTCACATAGAGGACCTCAGTGCTGCTCAGAGCAATCAGCAGATGAGAGCCTAGAGAGGACAGAATATGGCATCCTAGAGAATGCTGCCATTTCCACCCTTAGCCCCCTCCTGGCCCCTTCCCTCCTCAGATCCCACCCTCTCAGGCAGTGACTGACCCAGAAGTCCCTGTCAGATCTTCACCACCACTTACCAGTATGGTCCAGGAACATCTTGTGAACTTTAGCATCATCCTTACGCCCCAACTCTACATGGTTGGGTTCACTTGCTTTGCCCAGGTCAATGCTGTGGGGATAAGAGCCACAGTATCACTCTAAAGAAGGGAAGATCCTCTTTTGAATTGTGAAATTCTCTGGTAAAAGTCATAGTCATTCTTCCCTGAAATCTACATATACACCAAAATTCTGAATAAAATCCCAAAAGAACCCTGAAACATAGATCCTATTAAGAACCCTCAAGGGCTGGGGATGTGGCTCAAGTGCGGCCCGGGTTCAATCCTCAGCACCACATACCAACAAAGATGTTGTGTCCGCCGAGAACTAAAAAATATTAAAAATTCTCTCTCTCTCTCTCTCTCACTCTCTCTTAAAAAAAAAAAAAAAAAAAAGAACCCTCAATTCTGAGAAATCTCCCACTTCATTCTGAGAAGTCTTTCCCCTATGCTCAAAAGATCTCCAGTGTGGGGCTGTGTTTGTAGCTCAGTGGTAGAGTGCTTGCCTAGCACCTGTGAGGCACTGGGTTCAATCCTCAGCACTACATAAAAAAAAATAAATAAATAAATAAATAAAATAAAGGTATTGTGTCCATCTATACTTTTATAGGAAAAAAGATCTCCAGTGCATATGGGAGGCTTATCCCAGACTGCTGGGGTAAGATGAGAACAACAGAGTTGCTGGTGGTTACTGAGCACTTTCTATATATCAAGCACTATACCAAGAATTTAATCTAGTATTACCTCAATCTTCAAAATAACTTTGAATGTATCCATTTAAATTATATTTTTCTAATTAAATCCTTTCCAAGTTATATGCTTATTCTCACTAAAGAGTTAATATAAATACGCATAAAGAAAAAGGTAATGATTTGCTTTTCAAACATCATTCCCAACCTAGAAAATTGATGCTAACATCTTTTTTCATGTTTATAACATAAATAGGTTTTTGTTGATGTTATTACCAAAAAAGCCTTCATATGTGTATTAATTTGTAATGTGCTTTTGTCAATTAGTGATATTTCATGAACATTCCATTAGTTAACAGGTGTAGCTGTTTTTTTTGGCTTTGTATTGGTTTTGGGGTACAAAGGATTGAACTCAGCGGCATTTGACCACTGAGCCACATCCCCAGCCCTATTTTGTATTTTATTTAGAGACAGGGTCTCACTGAATTGCCTAGCACCGCACTTTTTGCTAAGACTGCTTTGAACTTGAAATACTTCTGCCTCAGCCTCCAGGGCCACTGGGATTATAGGCGTGTGCCACAGCACCTGGCTAGAATTCATTTTGTGAGAGAGAGGCTCTGTTTACCCAAGATGGTTTTCTAGACAGATAAACAATTTTGATGACACTTTTGTCATATATTATTTCTATTTCTAGTGGATATACTTCAGGACTCTATAGATTGTTCCAATGACCACTGTGACCAACTTGTAAGCTAGAGCTATATTTAACAGATGAAGGACCATGTTTAGAGAGATTAGGTGACTTGCTAAAGATTCCATAGCTGGAATTGGGCACAGTGGCACACGCCTGTAATCCCAATAGCTTGGGAGGCTGAGACAGGAGGATCATGAGTTCAAAGCCAACCCCAGCAATGGCGAGGTGATAAGCAACTCAGTGAGACCTTGTCTTTAAATAAAATACAAAATAGGGCTGGGGATGTGGCTCAGTGGTCAAGTGCCCCTGAGTTTAATCCCTGGTACCTGCCCTCCAAAAAACCATCTCATAGCTGGGATTAGGCATAGTGGGGCATAACTGTAATCCCAGCTACTCGGGAGGCTGAGGAAGAAAGACTGCAAGTTTAAAGTCAGCCTAGGCAATTTAGCAAGACCCTATCTCAAAATAAAAAGTAAAAAGGAGGTGGGTAGGGATGTAACTTAATGATAAAGTGCCCCTCTGCTCAATCCCTACTACTGAAAAAAAAAAAAAAATTCCATAGCTCCTAAGTGGTACCGCTGGAATCTGAATATGTCTGTCTGATTCTTAGCTACTACTACTACACTATGTTGGTTCAGGAACAAATAGAACACATCCTTAAAATTCCGAACCCACTGCTTCCCTTGCCCCAAATGAAAGAAAGGCCCCAACTAATACCCTTCCATTCCCTATTGCAAAAGCTTTTGGGATCTAAATTACCGGAGCAGTGAATCCTTGCCCAGGCTCATGCAGAGCTGATTGCAGGAGACCACAAGACTGGTGATACGCTCAGAAGGAGTAAAGTCAATGCGCTGCTTTGTGAAGATGGGCACTTCCTTCTCCAGCTGGGCATTCACATACCCTACAGGCAAGAAGTTTAGAAAACACTAGTTATGGGGCTGGGGATGTGGCTCAAGTGGTAGCGCGCTCGCCTGGCATGCGCGCGGCCGGGTTCGATCCTCAGCACCACATACAAACAAAGATGTTGTGTCTGCCAAAAACTAAAATGTAAATAAAATATTAAAAAAATCTCTACTGACTTTATAAAAAAAAAAAAAAGGGCTGGGGATGTGGCTCAAGCGGTAGCGCGCTCGCCTGGCGTGCGTGCGGCCCGGGTTCGATCCTCAGCACCACATATCAACAAAGATGTTGTGTCCGCCGAGAACTAAGAAAAAATAAATAAACATTAAAAATTCTCTCTCTCTCTCTCTGTCCCCCTCTCTCTCACTCTCTCTCTCTTTAAAAAAAAAAAAAAGAAAAGAAAACACTAGTTATGGAAGAGACAGGCAACAAAACCAAACAAAAAAAAACGAAGAAACAACAGTGCTACATGACATTCTCCCAGTAGTTCCTCCCCACCCACACTTTGATTAACAAATAGTTTGAGATCAAGTCGTTTGTTGTAAGGGTCTTGGCCTCTTCTCACACTTCTGACAGCAGGGAGTGGTTGATTCTTGATCACCTGAGATGCTATTACAGCAGGATGTACCTAGTTCCAGTGGTAGTGGGAGGGGAGGAGGGTGTGAGTCTTACAGGGAGTTGATTTGAGCATTCTCTTTTATCAGTCTTTGGTCCCACAACCCCTGTTTAGCTTAATCCCAACTTCATTATCTATCTCCTCCCTGAACATGCAGTAGTGAAAAAACAGTAAGTTTTCAGAAGCCTGAAGGCAGAGGGAGCCCTGGGGAACCGCTCCAATCATTGGTGTTAACAAAACTGCAGCAGCTTTCTCACTAGACAATTGCTCAAAATGTGACCATCTCTCTGCCAACTCTGCACTACTTTCTACAAAAATTTCCCTGAACACAGCTCTAGCTAAGGCCAAGAATATCTCATCTTCATTTCTCCCAGATCAGTGACAAATTCCCTTTAGGACCATCCCTCCTTCTACAACATTCCTCTTCCACAAATTTCATTATCCTATTCTCACTCGGGTCTGGTGGGAAAGCAGAAAAACCAGGTATCAGGAAAAACCTGTATTCTATTTTCGATTCTCCCAACAGCTCAACTGCGGCCCTGTAGGCAAGTATTTCCTTAACTGAGCCCCACTTCCCGCTTTAGAAAGGACCCTAGTGGCAGGCCCTAGATCATGCGGCTGCTCTTATGGCTCTTTCAAACTTCCACCATTCGCCAGCTGGGAGCCAAGAGAGCTGGAGGAAAATAAGGAGTCGCAAAATTCAAGTTCCGGAGGTGATTCCGAGCTTTTGGAGCCGCACTTCCCGCTCATGCCCCAAAGGTGCCAAAAGGGGGCATCGGCGCCCCTCTCTTTCTTACCCGAGTGGGGGATTGCCACATTAGGGCAGCCGGGTTGCAAGACAGCGGAGCGCGACAGCGAGTCCTCATACTCATCCAGGATGGACGCCATGGTGTTCGACCTCTGGGTCCTTCGTCCGGGGCACGGAGATCACGACTGGGCTGCCCCCAGGGATCCCCGTCGCCCCGGACTGGAAGCTGCGACTCCCCAGCCTCTGACAGATCCTGGGAACCAGCCACCGCGGCTTCCTTGGACGTTCTCGCTCTCGCCTTATAGAGAAAGAAGGTGGGAGAGTCCTTCCCCTTGAATCTGGAGCAATCTTGCACTCCACTCGGCCCCCAAGTGAACCCAAACTCCCCTTAGCCGATCCCCCAACCTCGCCCGGCAGCTCAGCTGACTCCCGCTCCCCTGGCGCACGCCTATGGCGTAACTTCCGGGTTCTCAGAGCCCGGCGTTTGCGGGAGCAGTCAGCCGCCTGGCCTCCACCCGCAGGCGCCGCAGGGGCTGCGAGGGCGGGGTGGGGCCAAGACTGGTGCGCCCCGAGTGGCCCGAGCGCTGCCGGCTGGTGGGCGTGCCCTGCCTACGCAAGCCCCCCCCTCCAGGCCCTGCTGCAGTTCCGGGTCTCGACACCAGGGGGAAGTCCCGGCTTTCTCAGCCCCTTTCCTGACGCTCCCCGCGCAGTCCAGCCTCAGTGTAGCGGTTTCGCAGCTCTCAAGGCCAGGCTTCCCCTTCTCTGATGGTCTGCTCAGCCTCTCCAACAGCCCGCTGCCTAGATACCCTCCCTAGGACCTCCTGTTTCTTAATCTAATCATTATTTTTGTCTACCTTCACACGACACAGGCAAAGCCGGGCGAAGTGGCGGTGATCCCAGTTAGTTGGGAGACTGAGACGGGGGTGGGGGGGGGTGGTAGGGTAACAAGTTTGAGGCTAGTCTAGTCTTGGCAAGTTTAAGTAGCAACTTAGCAAGACCCTGTCTTTGTAGCTGCGGTGGACCAATAAATAGATCATTAATATTAGAAGTGATTGAGATCACTTATGCATAAGGTTACTCGATCCACAAATGAGCATCCCTCTGTGCCAGGTTCTGGGGACATGGCAGAGAGAACAAAACCAACCAAGGTCTCTGGCCTCATGGTGCGCGGTCATCGACGTGGTCACAGGACTGTGGGAACATGGAGGAGCAAGGAACATATACCCAAAAAGCCTAGCAGGAATGAAGGACAGATGGAGGTGGTGGAAAAGGTGAGAGCCACTAGCCAAAGTCAGAGAAGTAATCCTAAGGCCCAGAAATTTGAGGGCTTGGACCAGGTGTGGCGGTGCACATCTGCAATCCAAGATGCTGGGTAGACTGAGGCAGAGGATGGGGAGTTAAAAGCCAGCCTCAGCAACTTAGTGAGGCCCTAAGCAATTTAGCAAGACCCTGTTTCTAAATAAAATATTAAAAAGGACTGGGGATGTGGTTCAGTGGTTAAGCACCCCTGGATTCAATCCCCCCGTACCAAAAAAAAAAAAAAAAAAAACAGTTTGAGGGCTCAAGTGCCACTACATTTGGGTTTCTGTCTTCCATCTGCCTAGGTGACCCAGATGAAATCTGTCTCCTTCTGGGGCCCCCTTGCTAAAGTGAAAGGCTTTCAGCCAGGGTCACAGCTGCCCTCACTTTTGCAGGTAACCCCATCCTAAAAATGAAAAGTTCCCTTTCACTCTCAAAGGCATGCAGGTTTGCACTATACCTTACATTTTTTTTAAGAGAGAGAGAGAATTTTTTAATATTTATTTTTCAGTTCTTGGCAGACACAACATCTTTGTTTGTATGTGGTGCTGAGGATCGAACCCGGGCCGCACGCATGCCAGACGAGCGTGTTACCACTTGAGCCACATCCCCAGCCCCTATACCTTACATTCTTGCTGAACTTTCCAGCCAGAACTGTGACACCCCTGCAACTCCTACTGAGGGCTATCAGAGCCTGGCAATGTACTGGCTCTGGAGGGATTAAAAGGACAAACTATCTAGGATGCTTCCCACTATACCAGGGTCCTACTTTTCCTGCCCAAACCTGCAGTTGTGACACCACTTTCCAGAAGGAGGCCCCAGATTGGAGGAGGGAGGTTTCAAAGCTGGATGGTAGGCAAGAGGTTTCCACCTTGGGAAAAGTGATCCAGGCAGGGGGCTACCCTGCCCCATGCATAAAGCTCCACCCCATATCACCTGCCTTCTGCCTTCAGGTTTGGACAGAGCATGGGAATGTCCATGTTGCATGAAGTACATTAGCAGTTGAAGGCCAGCATACCTATGAGGGTTGTCTCAGGGACACAGAGTACTTCCAGCCACTTCATCACTGTCCTGTGTCCACAACTCTCTGGTTTGTATGGGGTGGGGCTTAGGTGAACCTTGCTTGCTGTAGATTCTACATTCTGCTTGGTGGGCTGGTTACAGAAATCCACCTCTACATGCTCATCCTTCAATCCTTTGGCTGTACTATGGAGTAGGAACCAGAGATCAGCCTTCTTATCCCTGTTCAGCCACTAAGTAGCTATGCTACTACATAGCAGATGCTCTTAACCTCAGTTGCCTCCTCTACAGAAACATAGAATACATACCCAGTATGTCTGTTTGAGGAGTAAATGAGGTGATCTAGGTGAAAGCTCATTGCTATAGTGTAATATCTAACATGCAACACGAGCTCAATAAACTCTAAATGTGGCTTTAACCTCAGTACTTCTTAAATCCACCTTCTCTGTGAAGCCTCCCTGTACCCCTCAGAACTGCTATGACTTTTCTTATCCTGGCCACTTGGGGGCACCCAATTATGAAGTATGGGCATTTTGCTTTGATAGGTAACAAATTGATAGTAAGAAGTAATTCAGACATCTTTGAACATGGGACTACACAGGTACCTTAGGGAACTCTCAGCTGGAGATGTGGGTCTACTGGTCTTTAGTCCTCAGAGTTGGTTTGGTGGGTGCCATAAGACAGGTAAGGGCTGATTGATTGTTTGGCCAACAAGAATTTGAGTATGAAAGCAGTTGAATTTGAGCTACGATTTGAAGTACACATATAATCTCCAAAGACAAAGAAGGAAAGGCATTATGTAGGCTTTAAAAACCAAAAGCAAGTCCTGCAAACAATGTGGGGGTAATGTTTGTGAGTTAAAAGCTGGAGTGCTAGGGAGCAGGGGACTGAAATGGGATGGGCCATGACTAGGTTGTGGTAGCTGTGGAATGGGCCATCAGAAGGGAATGAAATCATCTGATGTGGGTTATAGAAATATGGGTGGTGGCTTGGGTGGAGCTCACCCCAGGAGGGATCCGATCTAAGGCAGAGACAGAGAAATTGTGAGGTTCCAAACAGGGGAAAGAGTAGACTAGAAAGACAGGGAAGACATTTATAAGAAAATGTTCCTGGACTTAGTGGCAAGTTAGAGGTGGAGGGTAAAAGGAAAGTGCAGGGGCTGGGGTTGTGGCTCAGTGGCAGAGCACTTGCCTAGAACATGGGTTGGCACTGGGTTGGATTATCGGAACCACATAAAATAATAATAATAATAATAATAATAATAATAATAATAATAATAATTAAATAAACAAATAAATAAATGTCTCATGTCCATCTACAACTAAAAAAATACAAAAAAAAAAGTGCAGGGCAGCTCTTTAGAGAGACCTGGCAAATGGTGGCATTGACACCACTGTCTGTGGTAGGAGAGGAACTGTGTAGAATTGGGTGGAGGTTACATGACTGAGCTCATCCTGGACAGTTGCCCATGACACCTGTAGGGCACTTACTGGGGAAGCCCCAGAACCATGGGTAAACTCTTTCCAGGGCAGTCACCAACTTACTAGTAAGTATTTATCGTTAAACATTTGCATGAATGAACTCTCTCCTGCCTCATTTCTACATTTGTGAAATAAGTAAATCCATTTTAATAGCATTGTGGGTGCAGTAGCCTGCAATTACCAAGACTCCAGAGGCTGAGACAAGAGGATGCCAAATTCAAGGCTGGCCTTGAAAACTTAGGGAGACCCCCACCTCAAAATAAACAATAAAAAGGACTCAGTGGTAGAGTGTCCCTGGGCTCAATTCCCAGAACTTAAAATTTAAAAAGAGGGGCTGGGGATGTGGCTCAAGCGGTAGCGCATTCGACTGGCATGCGTGCGGCCTGGGTTCGATCCTCAGCACCACATACCAACAAAGATGTTGTGTCCGCCGAGAACTAAAAAATAAATATTAAAAATTCTCTCTCTCTCTCTCTCTCTCTCTCTCTCTCTCTCTCTCTCCCCTCTCTCACTCTCTCTTTAAAAAAAATTTTAAAAAGAAAGAAAGGAAGGAAGGAAGGACTCAATGCAAGTTATCTATGAGTTGTAACTCTTGACCAAATTCAGACCCAGACCAAAAGGAATGATTCAGTTGATTTAATTAAAGACTAGTGTTCTTCCTTCCTTCCCTCCTTCCTCCTCTCTCCCTCCCCCTTTGCTTGCTTGTGCTAGGGATTAAATTTAGGGTCTCAGACACAGTAGGCAAGTGCTCTACTACTGAACTATGTCCTACACTTCCAGGCATAGATTTTTTTAAAAATGGTTTTAGATTAACAGAAAAAATTGGAAAATAGTACAGAGAGTTCCCATATACCTCTCATACAGTTTCTCTTATAATATCTTACATTAGTGTGTTACTTATGTCAAAATTAATAAACTAATATAGATAAGTTAATATTAATTAAATTGATATTATCTTCAGATTTCTTTAGTTTTTACCCCCCAATATCTCTTTTCTGGTTCAGAATCCCATCCAGGATACCACTTTATATTTAGATGTCATATTTGCTTAAGCTTCTCTTGAATTGTGGCAGTTTTTCAGATTTTCCTTTTTTTTGTTTTTTTGTTTGTTTTGTTTTGTTTTTTAGTACTGGGGATGGAACCCAGGGCCTCACACATACTAGGCTCTACCATTGAGCTACATCCCAAGAACTTTTACTTTTTATTTTTAAATTGAGACAGGGCTTAATTAGCCCAGGGTGGCCTTGAACTTGTGATCCTTCTCCATCAGCCTCCCCAGTAATTAACCAGAATTTCAGGTGTGCACCACTGTGCCTGACACATTTTCCTTGTTTTTTATTTTTATTTTTTTAGTACTGGGAATGGAACTATTTTTCTTGTTTTTGACAACCTTGATGATTTTATTTTATTTTTCCCAGTGCTGGGGCCCAAACCCAGGCCATCAATTATCTTGATTGAGCGTATATTTTGTAGGATACTCTCTATTAGAATTTCACTGTTTTTTTTTTTCATGTTTGACTTGGGTTATTTATGGATGTGGAGGAGGTAAAATACCATTATCATCATATCATATGACTTATCACTGTTGATATTGTTTCTGATCACCTGACCAAGACAGCGTTTTTCAGGTCTTTCCACTGTAAACTTTCTTGTTCTACTTTCCATGCTGTTCTCTTTGGAAGGAAATCATGAAACACTCTGCACTTAAGTAGTAGAGGGTTTTGCTTCCTGGAATGTGAAATCTTTATACAAATCCTTTGAAATTCTGCATGGGAGGTTTAGGCTTTTCTTTTTTGTACTAGGGATTGAACCCAGGGGTGCTTAACCACTGAGCCACATCCCTAGCTCATTTTTATATTTTATTTAGAGCCAGGGTCTCACTGAGTTGCTTAGGCCCTTGCTAAGTTGCAGATGCTGCCTTTGAACTTATCTATCTTCCTGTCTCATACTCTCACGCCACTGGGATTACAGCAGTTTACCACTGCACCTCATAAGATGTGGCTTTTTTTGTGTGTGTAGGGGTTGCATCCAGGGCCTCATACTTGCCAGGTAAGTGTTTTACCACTGAACTATACATCTAGCCATTTTCTTAAAATATATATTTTTAGTTGTAGTTGGACATACCTTTATTTTATTTATTTATTTTTATGTAGTGCTGAGGATTGAACCTAGCACCTCGAATAAGCTAGGCGAGCGCTCTACCACTGAGCCACACCCCCAGCCCCAATATCCAGCCATTTTTAAAATTTAATTTAATTTTATATTATATATTTTAAAATATATTTTACTATTTTTTTGGAACAGGGTCTTGCTAAATTTTTTAGATTGGCCTCAAACTTGTGGTCATCTTGCCTCTCCTCCCAAGCAGCTGGGATTATAGAGTATGCCACCATACCTGGCTAGATTTATTTTTAAATTTAAGTTTTATTTTAACCATTATAATATATTTTTGCAATTTAACAATGTAGCTAAAAGACTTAAACCCAGCAGTCCTTTGCCTCATCCCAGTTAAATTCCACCTTTACTAATCACTCAGTGCCTGGGACTTGCTGATCTAAGGCTGTTCCTAGAATGCACCACACCCTCTTGACATTTTGGTATTTGATCTTGGGATTTTGCACCCTCTGGAATGCCTGCTTTCTCTGGTCCTCTTCCTCTTGCCAGATGTCTCTCTGTCTCTGTCTCTCTTTCTTGGCAGACAGGGATGCGTGTCTCTTGCTCACCACCTCCTGGCACAGGGCCTGGCAGATATTTGGCTCTGGTTGAAATATGCTGAAGAAAAGGAGGCCCTTGGCCCACTCAGAACATCTTTTTTTCCCCCTCCTGTTTCTTTCTAGATGTGTCCAAATCTACTCAAATAGCCCCAGTTCTCAAAAGCCTCCCCTTCCCATTACTGTCATCCCCTTACTCTGGGTGAAGGTTAAAGCCCTGCTCAAGGCATGAGTCTATCCAGCCTGAACTCTTCCCCACCCCCATCTAAGACTGTAGGACCAGTGGCCTCACTTGTCTAGATGGGAAACGAGCATCCTCTTGTCAGGGGTCCTCTAACAGGGGACATGAAAGGATTTCCAAAGGGACACAGGGCACAAAATAGTTTTAAGGAAATCAGTTTCTAGAACCTCAGCTTCCTTGGGGTCTTGCCTAAATGTTCCCAGCAGCAGAAGATACCCAGAAGTAAATGGTAGTTCCCCTTTCTACCTCCTCTTCCTAAATTACAAAACAAAAGGTCACCACTTGCCCAGTATGATGGTGAAACCTCACCAAACCCCCACCCTGTGATGCATTGGGGAACAAGGGAGTATAAAAATCTCCAGGGAGTTCAGTGAAGAGTCCACTTGAATTACTGGTGGTGTTCCTGACAAAGAGACCAATGACCAGGTAACAAGTCCTTTGTGCATCAAATGGTTTCCAGTTCTTTATATATCTATATATCTATCTATCTCTCTATATATACATATATATATATATCTTTATTTTTTTATTTTTATGTAGTGCTGAGGATCTGACCCAGTGCCTCACGCATGCTAGGTGAGCACTCTATCATTGAGCTACCGCCCCAGCCCTCCAGTTCTTTAATTTGAATAAAATTTGAGAGCCTAGTCAGATTTTAACTGCCTGAAAAAAAGTCACTATTGTTTTGGGCATGTAACTTGGAAATGGGTCAAATAATAGAGTTAACAACGTTATACCAAACCTCCTTCCATTCCAATCAATGATTTATGTGAACGAGATTTTCCCACAAAACAAAATTCAAAAGGGTGTGTTAGCACAAGCCCATAATCTCAGTGACTTGGGAGGCTGAGACAGGAGGATTGCAAGTTTGAGACCAACCTGGACAACTTAGTGAAATCCTGTCCTCCCAAAATAAGATAAAAAGTGCCT